>NC_142501.1:119279363-119598787 GCF_057876585.1 Rhinolophus sinicus | reverse complement strand
TCTGCTCCCTTTCTTACAATAAACCTACACTCAGCCTTTCCTGAGACCTTAAATCCTCTAACATCTCTGTGACATCTTCAGTCTACTGAATTCCTCCTGGAATCTCTTGCTTCTCTCCTTGATCCGCTCCCCAAGGTCCAACATTTCATCAGTTCAAACTTCAACAACCCAGGACCCTTCACTCCTCAATTATCTTTAATACTTATTAACTCTAAAGATAATGTCAGTTATTTTCTCCAGGTTAATTCCTGAAAATTGCTGGAGAATTTCAATACAGATCCCTTTGTCCAATTTCACCAGGACTGTCAATAATGCTTACAATTATTTTATTACAGACCTTTCTTTCCTATTCTTCATCCTATCTCACTCTGCCCTCCTCATTTTCCAAAGACCTCACCTCTATTCCAAACGAGACATGCCAACCAAAATGGAATTTACTCAAAATTCATATAATTAATCACACACAAAAACTTTATATATTTATCTATGTGTTCTGCTTCCCTTTAAATTTGTAATTATTTCAAAGGTGAACCCTAGACCGCTGTATTTGGTCCCATCTTCTCCCACTTGCCCCAGAATTTGTGTCCTGTCTACCCATGCCCACCTTTACGCTCAACTTACTTCCCCTCAAGTGATTGTGGTCCACTTCCTCCTTCTGGAAATCAGAGGCTGGATTTTGCTTTCATCACCTCCACACTCCTTATAACTACTGCATTGGTGCTTGACTGTCACCAAACCCTTGGAATCTCTCTTCTCAGGTCACAAATGCCCTTTCACTAACATCACTTAGGACCCCAGGGGCACGGCTTCTCCTCCTCCTGAATTCCTCTCCACCATGGTGTCCAGCAGGACACTGTTTCTTGTACCTCCCTGGCAGCTCCTCACTTTTATTTTCAGCCTCTTCCCATGGGAGAATTCCTTAGGATTCCTCCATCCCCGTCTTCCCCTGTCATAGTCTAGCTTCCAGGTATGTTTTGTTTAACCTTTAATACATTGAGGTTGTTAGTTTTTATTGAAGCCAACACTTACAAATTAGAGGAGATTTTACATAAAACCTGAACTTCCAGTTTGCTCAAAAAACCATAATTCATACCAACTATGAAATAAGGACAAAAGAAAGAAGAATGTCAAATAGATATAAATGACTGACAGTAAAGTAATAATGAAAGACTGGCTTCCTCCATCACGGAGGAACCAAAAGCTACCTTCACTGCATATTTTGAGGATTCATGCTGGTTACCAAAACATTACTAAGTTAATTCTATCAGTCTTCTGTTCTCATCCTTGTCAGACTTACCCATATTTTACTTTAATAGTCCTGGTTATTTGCTTTATTTTATATTATTCCCCAATCTTATTTCAAGAAGGATTTGATTCAGAGTCCTTCAGTTTACTTTTTCCTCTGAATGTTGAACCTATCTAATAAAATCTGAACTATGAAACAAGTGAGATAATAAAACAACAGCTTTACATTCCGATTCTGTTTCAGTCACATAATAGATATTCTCCAGGAAGTAGATGATGCTGATTGTCTTTAATCCGAAAGCTTTCCTTACTCTTAGTTTTAGAGGTGGTAAAGTTTCCATGGGGAAGAATATAAGAAAAAAAAGTAGATAAGAAAGAGTAGAAGAATCTACATAAGAAAAGTCATTTTAATTCATTCTTCTTTTTACTCCCATGCATAAGATACAAAACTATATGTTTGGCAGTCATTAATCCTAAATCTCTTTTTCCCAATGTGAACACTTCAATGTTGACGACCTTTTATTCCAAGAATAACGTATACATCTTTCTGCAGAGGAAATAAAAAGTGAGAGTGCAAAGCCCAAGATGGCCTATAAGGAAAACAACTACCCCTATTTTAATTAAGGAAGAGCAGAGATTTCTCCTTCACACTTATGCAACTACATTGAAAGGTTACCTAATATACCATAATTTTTAAACTCCTCATAACACTGAGCTAACATTTTGAAAGATTTACTTATGCTTTGAAAAGAAAAATCCATACAGAACACTGAGAGAATGGCTTTTCTGCCCAGTGGCAGCATAAATCAAGGTTTTGTTAGCCTCATTTGATTTCTTGCTTTGGTGCCTTGCTAGCCCACTATGCCTGGTTGCCAGGCAACCACGGTAGCTTTGCTGAATATAGATATTAACAGGTTTAGGTTACACTGAAAAAAAGAAAATGAGTGAAATGAGCACCGACTTATCCTTCACCTGGAAATTTGGGGAAACACACAATCTTTGCAACTCAATATTTGAAACAAATGTGTTTAGTATCTTGTGTTACATTCCACTGTCTTAGATGGCAAGGGTAGTTCATTTCCTCATTTGAGGTAATACACTTACCCACTAAGACTCTACTGAAAAATCCACTTGTCCACTGCCACCAGGACTTGCAATTTTGTGTTTAAAAACATGGGTGGTTTTCCTAGAAACTGAATGACTTTAAATCACATTTTAATAAAACAAGAACACTTGGATAACGTTGTATAGTGTCAGGACTCTCTCACAGAGACCAAGGGCAGAGCTGGATGTGCACTCACAGGAATTGCCTGCCACGGCAGGTAGTATTCTGACATCTCTACAGTATTTTACAAGATTATTGAGAAAGTGGCAGAAAATGAAGAGGCTCATGTGGGCTGTCACAGCTTCTGGCTTAGTACTGGCTCTTATGAAGAGACATGTGGCACTGAGATGTGTGGTTTTTGTTGTTTGTTTTTGTTTTTATTCCTCTTTCAAACAGTCCTCACATCCCTGCTTTTCTGTCTGTACTCCTGCACAGCCTTTAGGGAAAAACAAAGCCCAGAATAAACTCTCTCTTTTCCTTTATCCAGAGGCAACACCAGTGGCCAACAAGGTCCTAACTCGACTTCCTTCACTGTGAGTTCCGCTGTGGGACTATGACCTCAGAGAGACCCCGATGAAGCATCAGAACTTAAAGGACACCTGCGACAGGTATGAAGCTCTAAGAGGGCTTTATGAAAGGAGCAAGCTGTCTCTGGTTAGCTCAGCTTGCACAAGGCTGCAATCTGCCTGCAAGGCTCGAAAAGTCTACCTCACACCTGACTGTCATTCACATTTAAAAATGTGTGCTATCCTTGCTGCGGCTACTGCCTGCGGCTGTTCAGACCTGCAAGCTGCTCAGATCACTGCGGTAGTAAAAGCCACGCCAAACCACTCAGACTGCTGCTCTAGAGGTTTCGGGGATCACGGTGACAATATCACAGACGCTGTTCAACATTGCTCTTCTCAGACGAGTGATTCCATTTCGATTTTTCTTGTGTCAAGCTGAGATGGCTGATACTGGTAATCTTGAGAAATCTATGACAATGCTATTTCTTCTTCTGCTTTGATAGGTTGGTAACGTTTTTTTACTCCCAGCCTTTCTTAAGGCTATGCTAATTTAAATAGAATGCACAGCGGGTTATTTTCTCAGGCCCCAGGAAATGTGAGATATTCATACAGATATCCTCAGTGAATTTACTCTGTAGAACTAGTTTAACCAGGTGGAAGATATGAAAAATTCTTGTCATCCACCTTCAGGATTTCTTTCATGCCACCAGAGCTAAGTCAGCTGGTCTCACTCTCCTGGTTTGACTTCGGAAGTTAATAACTATCATAAATTTAAGAGCTAAGGATGAGCAAACTGTGCCCAGATAAAAATACCGTCCTTCCATGGTGAGGGTAACACTGATAGGTTTACACTCCCACACACGACGGTCCTTTTTGAAAGGAATGGGGGCTTCCTCTGCATTTTTGGTAGTTTCCATCTCACCTTAATTTTTGGTAGGATGCCAGTTAAAATAATGCTCTCTCCTCGTTTATTGTCTCCTTTTCTTAGATGGGCAGTGGTCCTCAAGAGAAATCCCATCTTTCTTTCCACCCCAGAGTATTCTGAATATCCTGTTAATTTATTTCCAGAAGTCATTGCATCATTGAAAATATAAACTAGCAGATTTTGATTGACTCTTAAATGGGTTATCAAAGACATAAGGAATACCTAGAATTTTGAAATTTACTGTAGTATGTGCTGCCAGTCTTAATGACATAAATGCAAACTTATGTTACACAAGGGTTACACCCACCTACAGATATGATACGGGGAATTTTAATGACCTCTTTTATTTTACACAACCTTTACAATAAGAGTTAGTTTTGAACTTGGCTTAGAAGAAACACAAATTAAATTTCAGTGGTGCAGGAGTCAACTTGGTAGCCAAGCAGTGGGAACAGAGGCCCAGAGGTATAGACACAGCACATGTGTTCAGAAAGGGAGAGGTCCTCTCTATGGAAATGGTGGGAAGTAGGCCAGAAACATAGATTGAGACTGGATGTAGACACCATTTTCGAGGTCAGGTTCAGAAATCTAGATTGGCACCAGAGGTCATTTTAAGTAGCATGGCCAGGTAAAATCCTTGCCTAACCATTCTTTCTTATGACACCTCTTGTCCACAGGATATATATTCCTTACATTTTTATGACTAATCCTCAGGACCCCCATGTGAGGTGGGTACAAGCATATCTCTGAGACACTCAGGTTCCATTCCTGACTACCACGATAAAATAATGTTGCAAAACAGTGAGTCACGTGAATATTTTAGTTTCCCAGTGCATATAAATGTTAGGCTTACACTCTACTATAGTCTGTTAAGTGTTCAATAGCATTATGCCTAAGAAAACAACGTGCATACTTTAATTTAAAAATACCTTATTGCTAAAAAATGGTAACTATCCTCTGAGCCTGTTGGGAAAATGGCATCAACAGACTTGCTCGACCCAGAGTTCGAGAATGTTTAATATAACTTTACCTATGGATGGCAAGGAATCTGTAAAGGATTTGCTCTGCCAGAGAACTGATGAAAATCTGGGTTGAAGGGAACTTATTGAATAGTGGGAGTGTTTGGAATCGACTGGAGAGGGGAGTTGGGAAGTCAGTGCTCAATACAGAGACTGCTACAGAGTCTGGTGGATACAAGACAAGAAATCCCTCAATTAGTGCTACAGCAGTGGGATCATAACGGAAAGGACAGACAAAAGCAGCAGCAGAGAATGAACAAATTACTTGTGAGTGCACTGTGATAAGTATTTTACATGCATCAGTTTTAAAATACTCCTATAGGAAATGTTTTATCATCCCCATTTTAAAGATGAATACACTAAACCTCAGAGTTTAATCATTTGTCTAAGGGCAAACAGCTAGTGGAAGCATCGGGATTGAAACTCAAAATGTGTCTCCAAAGTCCATATTTTCCTCATTATGGTACATTGTCACAATGCTCTGAATTTTGGAGCAGGCGAGAATAGTGTCACCAGGAAGAGAAATGGGAAACAGCACGCAGGGGAATAGGGTTAGTTTGGAAACAAAAAAGGATGTTTTTCCCCTTTTTGAATGTCTGAGAACCTTGTAAGTTAGAGCTCTGGTTATGTTTAAAGGGTACACAATTTAATATTAAGAAACACAATTAAAATTAAATTAAAAATAGATTGGTGGTTGGTGGAGGCAGGGGTGGGAGAAATGGGTGAAGGGGGTCAAAATGTGGAAAAGGTTAAAAATTTTTAAAAATTAAAAATCTTTTCAAGAACAAAAATGGCAGGCTTCATATAGGTAGATACTTTTAATGCTTTATGACTGGCTATATAAAGTACCACATATCCATATATAGAGGGTGCCAAAAAATGTATACACATTTTAAGAAAGGAAAAAACTGTACTAAAATTGTAATACTCAATATATACTGATAACAGAAGATGAATACAAGTCATGTGCAGACACTAGAGTCATCTGGTATAATCTCTGAGGTTTCCCAGTCTGGATATAGAGTCTATGTAGTGAAAAAAATTATGGGAAAAAGTAAAACCTGTCTGTATGTGTGAGTTTCTGGAAGAATCTTAGCAGCTGTGAGCATAAGTAAACAATTTATCTGAATCACCAGACACACTCTGATTTCCTGTCAATTGTGAGTGAAGTTGACAAAACTGAAAACCTACACAGGTGTTTGCAATAAATACATTAAACCTTCTAATGAATCCCAACAAGGAAAGAAAGGAGAGTAAATAACACCAGGGAAGTATTGCTGACAGCAACGGTATATGTTTAGAGCATAATACGGAAAACATGAAAGTGGATATTTTTAGAAATTATTACTGTCTGAAAGACCAGCAAAACCAACAGAAGGTAAATCTCTGACAAAGTCATAACTGAAAGCCATTCATCTTTAAATTCCTCAAGACAAGACACATATATCTAAGTGATCAGAGAGGTTAAAAAGAAAAACAAGAAGAATAGTGATTCTTGACAATCTGAGAGAAACATCTCTACGGAAATGAGATGAAATATATATGGAGTCATGTGACCAAGGAAAGGAGATGGATCCCTTCCCCCAGAGGACACCTTTTCCACTTCAGAAACGAGTCAGTGTCCCATCCCATGTGGAGTGTCTTGAATTTTCATGTTGGCCTTTTAGCCAATTTCTAGTAACGTCTATTCTATAACAACATGCACCTGATAGGAGCATCTCTATCAAGAAATAGAAAGCAGACCTCAAAATTCTGAGTTCTTATTTCATCTCTAACACTCTGTGTTATGTAAATATAGGTATTTATGTTCTTTATAGCTTCCCTTCATTTTTTTAAATAAGTGTTATTAGTTTCTTATAGTGCTTAATTTTTTAAAAAATGGAGAAGCAGTTAATGAAACATACTATACACAAACAATAATCAATATATATAGGCCCATACAGTTGAAATACCAGAAAGTTCAGTATGAGAATTGATTTCAAATTGAGAATTAAAAGAACAGCAAGGGAGTTTGCACAGTGACTGGAACCTCAGTGGTATCTATTATTTTTTGTATTTCCAGAGCAAAGTATCTTTTTAACAAAGTAGGTCAGTCTGGCAGAAAGTCAGACCTACAGGCTTCAGGGGTCCATATAGCTTTCGTGAACAAATTTCCACAGGATCATGTCTCGATAAACAGACTTCTGGAAGAGTCTTTTTATAGTCAAAGACTATATGGAGATTACACAATAAACCTATCCTAACAAAAAGTAAAAATTTCTGTTCAAAGATCCACAAATCAGGATCTTGACTCCCAAATCCTCTTTCTCAATACTATCTTTAACGTTCGTTTAAAATTCATTATAAAATTTCAGTTACTCCCTAAACATGATGCTCATTGTAAAACTGTTTCGACAACATTCGAAAAGAAACTTCTCAACTCTTAAGGGCCATTTGTGAAGCATGAACACGTCATGATGGTCAGTGCTTCCCCTCCTTCCCGCTGTCTGTAACCTCGCTGCGCATGTGCCAGTGTGCACTGTCCTGAGATGCCTCTACACACCCCTGCTCTCCAGAGATGTGAACACGGGGACCTGGATGTGCCTTGAAATCCCCAAGGAAATAATTACCAAAGGAAGGCAAGGACACAGAGGACACATGAGGAAATGCCAGGAACATCACTGAGGTCCAGCCAGCCTGGTCTTCTTGCCGCTCCTCACACACTCCAGGCATTCTCCCGTCTCAGGACGCTGTGTCTGCACGGTCCCTTTGCTGGGAATGTTTGATTCCTACTTTCCCCCATGGCTGACTCTGTTACATTCTTCAAGTCTTTGCCCGCATAGCTTGACCAACCAATTTGCAACACCCCTTCTCAATTCCTGGCACTTCCTAACCCCTTCCCTGCTTTAGCTTACTCTCCATCTTAAATATTACTTATTTCCTTTTTGTCTGTCTCCTGCTACTAGACTGGGAGTTCCGTGAGGATGGGCATTTTCGATGTCTCATTCCCTGCTGTTTCCTCGGTGCTGAGAATATCATAGAAGAGGCACTCAGTGAACACTTGTTGAATGATTGTTGAGCCCTTGTAACAAGATGACTTGACGCCTTACCACATCTTAGAGGAGGAGGTAATTACTCCCCTCTTGTTCATTTCACAGCCATGGAAACTCCCAGGCATGGTTAAAGCAGCTGCCCAAATCCCACACTGCCACAGCTGCACCAGGAAAAGGAAGGTGCTGGTTCACTCTGAGCTTGTGATGTTCAGCAATATACGTTTGTGTTTATCACATGGGACAAAGTATGTCTAAGGAATACTCTAGAGAAAGCAGGGATAGACAGATGTAAGACCTCCTCTCTCCACTGAGAGAGTCACTGTGTGGTTTGAGACGAGAGGAATCATTTTATTCTCCTCTTCAACTCAAGTCTAAATGCATGTTCAAATGGAAATCTGAATACCAGATACACTTCACTCCATGTAGCCAAAGAACTCAGAGAGATGCCATTCAATGCCTAAAACCACCACAACTGATTAAACCCAAGAGATGGTCAACATTTGAAAGTGTCTCTCTACACCCTATATTCAAAATAAGCCATTTTATAATATTAATGATCATTCATTATTGATTCGTTATATACTCAGCACACACCAACCAAATTACTGCACTCCCTGTAATGCAACAGTAATTAAACTCATAAACTTTGACATTTGTAATAAAATGGAACATACAGGGAAAATTTTTAACCTAAGAAAATACAAACATTCTGACTCTGTTAAAATAACTGGTTCTAAGTCTTTAGCCAACAACTTGACCTTTTCAAAAAATATTAGCATAATTGAGTCTGAAGTAAACCAAACCCAATGGTAGTCTAAGCTTAGAAAGAATTGTTTCAAGTTTTGCCTCATGGCAGAAACACTCTATTAGGCAGAGTGCGCACTGCCTTGGAAGAATTAATCTTTTAATCAGATGAAGGAGGGGAATAGTTTTGAACCTACTCCTTCCTTCAGTGATTGTGTACTGGGAGAAAGTAGCAGACACCCATTTAGGCATCCGAATTAACTGCTGGAGCCATCTGTACAGGGAGGGAGGAAACTCTGCCCAGGCTGAGGGTCTTTGAATCTTATCTCTTTGTTCTACTAGGAGGAGATGAAAAATCAATGATAGCAATAACATTGAGACTAAAACTTCTAAGTTTTAATAATGAATAACTTGAAAAAATTTTGTCAATTTTGGGGAAATGACTCTGAGAGTTGTGTTTTAAATTAAGATACACCTCTTTTAATTAAGTACTATAAAGAATAATGGTTCTAATACAAAAGAAATCACAATCACCAGCTTCAGATAAATATTGTGTCATTTCATATAAAGTAAGAATAACCTAATTAGTGAATTTCAAATTAAGATAGTAAAAATTATTTCTTGACCAAAAATATGGAATCATTTATTTTTCCTGCGTTACCTTAAGAAAACCATAACTGTAATCTAAAAATAAATTCTGTGATGAGTGCAATTGGGTTATACATGCAGGCTCTGACTAAAATGTTGTTGTTCGAGACACAACTTTAGATGAATAGAAGGGAATTCCTTTGCCTATTAATTTTAACGTATTAAGCTAATTAAACTTGATAGCAAGGAACTAAAATCACTCATTTCTTTAAGAGTTTACAGACTGTTCTCATTACTTTGAGTTCAATCTAATATATTTTCTACTTTTGGTAGGAAACTAACTTGAAACAACATTAAAAAGACATTTTTGATTAGGCTTAGAGTCACTGTTATTCCTGGAATGTTAAACTGCACTATACGTGGCCACTACTGATTGACAGAACACAATTAGACACGTAAGACTGATAAATATCTATTGCTATCTTGTTTCTAAGATAAAAGGGACATATGCACAATATCCCCAAATAATAAAAATTCTGCACATCCTACCCCTAAAATTTGACTTAATACCCCCCAAATAAATCAATACTATCTTTATTAAACACAAACAGTTCTGGAGTTAAAAACATCTTATAATCATAAGCTTGACTTTGTATTGATGCATTTTAAATTCTGTGTACAGGTGTGAATATGAAGCAACTTAAAAAGTGGCAAAACACCATATATTTGATTCCTTTTACCCTCATCTACCACCTCCCTCCCCCCTTACCCTCTGGTAACCACTAAACTATTGTCTGTGTCTATGAGTTTTTGTTTCTTCATTTGCTTGTCTTGTTCCTTTGTTGTTTTCGGTTTCATAAACCAACTGAATTGTACACTTTAAATGAGTTAATTGTATGGTATGTACATTACATGTCAATAAAGCTGTTAAAAAAGAAAATAATTTTTTTTAAAAATGGCAAAACAAACCTAGAGTTTACTTGTCTTATAGCTCACATTTTAGCAAGCACACCACCATGCTTTTGCCGAAGGATTTCTACCACACAAAAATATGTATATGCTTTTCTAAAGCAATACTTTCTGAAGTTCTCCCAAACGCTTCTACTAACATGAAACCACTGGATGCCTTTAAGTTCTCAAATTACACATTTCTGCTTAAAAAATAGTTTTAAGAGGAACAAAATCATCGTCTACTTACCCAGGAGACATTTTTACTCTTAGGTGTTTTTAGCATGGCAACATGCAGTACTGAGGTGGCCAATAACAGTTGCACCAGCATGGAAAATCCAATGGAATATATTCCAAATGTCTTTGTTACCCAAACGCAAAAAGTTTCCTGGTTTGCCAGACACAGATATCATAAGTAACGATGAAGATACCCTGCAGGTAGCCCATTTTTCTTCTCAGTACTAAGCATGTGAACACACACATAACAGATCACTACTGTATAATCACTCAGTATACGGAGGCAGATGCTGCAACATGTGTATCTTCTATATATCCGCAAAATCCGAAGTGAAGTATTTCCTTAAAAAACAGACCTTGAGTCCATGTGCAAACGTCCAAAATCACAAAGGCTTTCCTCTCTCAGCTGCTAAACTGCAATTCCCAATTACTCCCCAAGCTTCAATAAAAAGCTTGGTAGCGATAGCTTACAATTACTTAGTAAGAAAAAGAGTGAAAGCAAATAGCGTTTAGGAGCCTTTAGGTTAGCTGCTGGTGGCATCCATTTTAGGAGGCTCCCGACTCCAGAGCTGCCCAGTGGAGAGAGAGAAATGCAGAGCTCAGTTTCAATAAATAATACATAGTCTCAGGTACAATGTGTACCTGGAAGTACCTTCTGCGCAGCCTCACACCAGAGGTATTGCTCTCTCTGCAGACCTGGGGACTCACAGTGCACCTGTTGCTGATGGAATTGCTCCATGAAAGGCTGGTCTCCTAACAACCAGTCACATTTGTTTATACGTTAAGAAAAATAGAAGCCCCAGAGGGGAGCAAATTAGACGCCCCAGATGGACGAGCAAGGCTGAAAATCAGAGTTGGCTCTCCGCCCTTTGTTTCTGTGTCCTTGCCTCCCGTCTCTTTTACCTCCTGTCAATCTAGATTAACTAAGCAGATCCAGGCTAAATTCTGCTACTATCAGTAGTGATTAGTGTGAGTTGATGAAATCGGATTATACAGGCAGACCTCTGCCTTCTCCCTCGGCAAGCAACACCACACGACTGGAAAGCCGGGTGTTCTTCTCTTCACCAGACTGGACTGAAGCTTTCTGGAAGATTCTGCCAGGGGAAATAAGTTAACAAGAGAAAACCTAGCCACCTGAAGCTGCTCATATACAAACATAAAGGGAAGAAACAAACTATTTCACTTTTTACTTTTTAAAAAATTCCATTGTTTTCTCAGATTTAAAGTTAGATTACTATAGAAGAAATGCATGGCATTTTTTCCATCATAGAATTTTTTTTTTCTACCAGGGTGTCCACCTGAACGTGAAGTCACTTTTCTTGAGCATCTGTCATATGCGAGGCATGGCATAAGGGAATTTTTATATACTCAAGCTCAAGCAATCCAGGAAGTAGGTATTAATATCAACACTTTAAAAAGGAGGAAATTAAGATTTAGAGATGTTCAGTACCTCTCAACAAAGATCTATTGGCCCAAAGAAATGCTTTTTAGATTCCTCTCTCACTGAAATCAAATGGCTTCTGGATTTTTTCCTTTGGATCTTTTCCGATCTAAAAATGTATATATATACACACACATATATATGTATATATGTGTGTGTGTATGTGTGTGTGTGTGTGTGTATATATATATATATATATATATATATATATATATATATATTTCCATTAAGTCCCTTAGAATTCTCTGGAATTATGGTTCCTGCTTATTTTGAAAATAATAATGTTGTAGGGCTCCTCATACAAAACATTTTAGATTAAATTTTTGTAAACTATAAAACAAAGTGAGGCTAAATAGTTAACCATATAAATATCAGGGCTGCAGGCAAAAGGCCTAAATTACTGATGGTTTTGTACTATATTCAACAGACATAGTAATAATAACACCTAACATTTATTGAACTGTTCTATGTAGTAACTATTTTACCTTTTTTATCTTATTCTAAACAACCACAACCTCAAAAGGTTGATTTCAAATGATTTTGGATGATTTTTGTAGAGGCAGTATTCATCAACATTGATTTTTTTAAAAAGGAAAAAACTTAATAGTACAATTAAAATTATAAATATGAACTGAATTTTCAACCAATTCAAAATCAGAAGAAAAACTAAAATAGACACGAAAGTGGAGATAAAAAGAATTTTTAAAATAAAAGATTGCATTTATTGTAAGCGTTGTGTGTGTGTGTGTGTGTGTGTGTGTGTGTCCGTGTGCGCACGTGCAAGCACACTCACACACATAAATCTTGTCTGCCTCAATATGCAATTAGCTTAAGGACATGGTTCACATCTACTATATTTTTTCTTTTGGGGAAATATAGCACTTACCCATGGTTGCTCAATAACCACTGTTGACTAATTGGGTGCAGTTCCATTATGAATTTTAAAACAGTTCATTGAATATAATTTTCTGTTAAAAACTTCTCTGCAATATCGTACTATTAGAAACAGATAAGCAATTCGGAACCTGATGTTTTGACTAATAATGGATGCTAGGGATTACTTATTTTGATTTGTATTTTTATATTTTAAATTTCCTAAAAATCATCAAGGGCTATCCAGCACAAGTTTAGTGTCCTATGGTGTTTAGGGAGTTGTGTAAAAGTAAGACCAGACCATGTGACTACAGGCATATTTAATTTTAGAGCCTTCTAGAAATATTTAGTTTAAAACTAGCACTAAATTATTGTTCTTTTGAGTCATAATTATCTGAGGTTGTTATGGATTGAATTATGTCCCCCCAAAAAGATATATTTATGTTCTAACCCCCATTACCTCACAATATGACCTTATCTGGAAATAATATCTTTACAGAAGTAAACAAATTATGATGCCCACCATCACCACTTCTATTCAATATAATATTGGAAGTCCTAGTCATAGTAATCAGGCAAGACAAAGAAATAAAAGGCATCCAAATTAGAAACAAAGAAGTAAAACTCTCATTATTTGACATTAGATGACATAATACTATAGACAGATAACCATAAAGACTCCACCAAAGAAAAAAAAAGAAAAATTAAGAATAAATGACTTCAGTAAAGTTGCAGGATACTGACTCAATATATAGTAATCTGTTGTGATTCTATACATCAATAATGATCAGAAGAAATTAAGAAAACAATCTCATTAGTTGAAAACTCACATTGAACTAATATTTCTCTAACCCACACAATTATAACTTAAGAGTCAGGGCAAAAAGAAGACATTTTCAGGTAAACAAGACTAAGACTAGCATTCACAGACTCTGGCTGGAAGAACTAGTAGCATATGTATGTCACACGAAAGTCCTCAACAAAATATAGCAAATCAAATTCAACAATGTATGATATGAAGAATACATCATAACCAAGTGATTTATTCCAGGTATGCAAGGCTGGTTCAATATTTGAAATCCAATCAATGCGATCTACCATATCAACCTGCTCAAGAAGAAAAACCATATGATCATATCATTTGACACGTAAAAAGTATTTGAAAAACATCAAGTACCCATTCAACGATGTAACCCCTTCAAAAACAAAACAAATAAACAAAAAACTTCCCAACAAACTAGGAATAGAGGGGAACTTTCTCACTTCATAAAGAGCATTCACACAAAAAATGTACAGCCAACATTACACTTAATGGTAAGAGTCTGAATGCTTTCCCTCTAAGACTGGGAAGAAGGCAAGAATGTCCAATCTTACCACTTTTATTCACATAGTTCTGGAAGTTCTAGCCAGTGCAATAGACAGGAAAAAGAAAATGAAAATTGTGCCATTTGAAAAGAAAGAAAAAATATTTTCTCCATTTCCAGACGACATTATCTACGTAGAAAATTCTGAAAGAAAGTTAACTACAACAACAACAAAAAACAAACGAACAAACAAAAACTCTTCATAGAAGTAATGTTAGTTTAGCAAGGTCACAGGATACAAGATCAATACACAAAATTAATTGCATTTCTATATACTAACAGTGAAAACCTGGAAGCCAAAATAAAAACAAAACAATACCATATTGCTACAAAGAACATGAAATGCTTAGATATAAATCTAGCTAGGATCTGTGTTCTGAAAATTACAATATGCTGATGAAAGAAATCAAGGACCTAATAATTGAGGATACATACATAGATTGGAAGACTCAGCAAAGAAAAGATGTCACTTCTCCCCAAATTGATCTATAGGTTTAAAACAATTCCTTTTGAAACCACAGCAATGTTTTTTCTCTTTATATAAATATAAATACTAGGAAGCTTAGTCTAAAATTTATATAAAAAGGCAAAGAAGCTAGGATAGCCAAAATAATTTTGACAAAGAAGAATAAAGTGGGAGGAATGAATCTACCTGATTTCAAGACTTATTATAGAGCTGTAGTAATCAAGACCGTGCGGCCTGGGCAGAGGGAGAGACACAGAGATCGATGAAACAGAACAGAGATTCTGGAAAGACACCCACACAATTATGCACAATGGAGTTTTACAAAATTGCCAAAGCAATTCAATGAACGAGAGACAATTTTTTCTTTTTCTTTTTTTTTTTTTTTTTTGCCACGTTTTCACACAGCTCTGTAGATCTGCATACACCATCCCTCCCTACACTTCTTGTTCTTAGTCTGGGGAATTCCTACCAATCTTTCCACACCTTTTCCTGACACCCCAGTTAGTGTTAGGTACCCAGGGGGCTGCCATAGCATCTCTGTTACAGCCCTTCACACACACTGTTGTTAACACACACAACGATAATCATCCACTTCTTAAACTAGGGCCAGGGCCCTGTTTCATTCTTGTTTACAGCGCCAGACATTCACAGTACTTAGCACATGATGGGTGTTTGTTGAATGAATGAGTGACATGATTTGTCAATTTTGTGACATCTTTCCTTCCTCTTGGTTCCAGCTTTTTCAACAAATGATGCTGGAGTGTCTATCATTTGTTGGACATCCATCGACAAAAAACAGAACTTGACCCTACATCTCACACCTTATAAAAAAAAAAAAAAACTCACTCAAAATAGATCATGGATTTAAATGAATAATAAAAGTATAAAATACCTAGGAATAAATTTAACCAAGGAGGTAAAAGACCTATACTGTGAAACTATAAGACAATGAAGAAAGAAACTGAACAAGATACAAATAAATAGAAGTATATACCATGCTCATAAATTGGAAGAATTAATATGTTAAAATATCCTTACTACCTAAATATACAGATTAGATTTAATACAACCCCTATTAAAATACCAATGGCATTTTTCTCAAAATCAGAACAATTCATCTTAAAATGTATATGGAACTACAAAAGGCTCTGAACAGCCAAAGAAATCTTGAGAAAGAACAAAATAAGAGGTGTCATGCTCCCACATATCAAACTATACTACAAAGTTACAGTATTTAAAACAGTATGGTACTGACATAAAAACAGATATATAGATCAATGGACTAGAATAGAAAGCCCAGAAATAAACCCTTGTTTAGATGGTCAATCAATTTATGACAAAGGAGGCAAGGACATACAATGGGGGTAAAGACAGTCTCTCCAATAACTGGAATTGGCAAAACTGGACAGATACATGCAAAAAAATAAAATTGGACCCCTTTCTTATACCATATACAGAAATAAACTCAAAATGGATTAAAGATTTAAATATTAGACCTGAAAAAAACATAAAACTCCTAGAAGAAAACATAAACAATAAACTCTTTGAAACTGCTCTTAACAATATCTTTTTGGATATCTCCTCGGGAAAGAGAAACAAAAGAAAAAAATAAACAAATGGGACTACATCAAACTAAAGTTTTTGAATAGAGAAGAACACCATTAACAAAAGGAAAAAAAAAAAAAACCTATTGACTTGGAAAAGATATTTGCAAATGATATATTCAAGAAAGGGTTAATATCTAAAAATATATAAAGAATTCATACAATTTAACATCCCCCAAAACAAGCAATCCAATTAAAAATGGGCATAGGACCTGAATAGACACTTCTCCCACTAGGATGTACAGATGGCCAACAGACATATGAAAAGATGCTCAACATCACTAATCATCAGGGAAATGAAAATTAAAACCACATAAAGATATCACCTCACATCTGTCAGAATGGCCATGATCAATAAATCAACAAACAACAAGTGTTGGCGAGGATGTGGAGAAAAGAGAACCCTTGTGCACTGTTGGTGGGACTGAGAATTGGTACAGACACTACGAAAGACAGTTTGGAGGTCCCTCAAAAAATTAAAAATGAAGCTGCCATGCAATCCAGCAATCCCACTTTTACATATTTATCCACAGAAAACAGAAAAACAAATTTGAAAAGATCCATGCACCCCTATGTCCACTGTAGCTTTACTAGTAATAGACAAGATATGGAAGCAACCTAGATCCTAGATGTCCACCAATAGACGAATGGATAAAGAAGATGTGGTGTATGTGTGTATATACATACACACATACACACACACACATATATATGGATATATGTGTATCTATATGTATATATATACATATATATGTGTGTGTATATATGTGTGTGTGTGTGTGTGTGTGTGTGTGTATATATATATATATATATATATATATATATATATATATAGAGAGAGAGAGAGAGAGAGAGAGAGAGAGAGAGAGAGAGAGAGTAAAAAAGAATGAACTCTTGTCATTTGCGACAAGATAGACCTAGAGGGTATTATGCTAAATGAAATAAGTCAGACAGAGAAAGACAAATACCATATGGTCTTATATGCGGAATCTAAAAAAAAAAATGAATAAAGAAAGAGACCCACAGATACAGAGAACATGATGGTTGCCAAAGGGGAAGGGATGGGGGGATGAAAATAAAAAAAAAAACGAATGAGGTCATTAGGGCGGCTCTAATCCAACATGACTGGTGTCCTTACAAAAATGGGAAATGTGGACACAGACACAGACATGCAGAGAGATGATGTGAAGACACACAGGGAGAAGACGGCCATGTGACTACAGCGATGCATCTACAAGCCAAGGAGTGCCAAGGATTGCTAACAGACACCAGAAACGGGGGGAGGCAATGAAGGATTATCCCCTGGGGGCATACAGAGAGCATGGCCCTGCACATAGGTTAGTTTTGGACTTCTGGCCTCCAGTTCTATGAGACAATATAGCTGTGTTGTTTTAAGCCACCCATTTTTGGGTACTTACAGCAGCCCTAGCAAACTAATAGAGATTTGTCAGTTCAATAATCTTTCTTCTCTTTTTCTTTTCAATGACTCTTTGGAGTACTCCAAACTTGTTTCATTAACTTCACTACAGAATCCTAAAGGTAAAAATGTCAAGCTGTTTTTAAATTTGTGTTTTAAAGTATACCCATATTATTTTATATATTTGGCTTAAATTTTAACTTAATTCATAGACTATCTACACATTTCACATATTAGGCCTCTTTAACCTGGGTCTCTTTGGACCCAAGGAGTCTGTGGATACAATTTAGGAGGTTCAAGAACTTGAATGAGAAAACAAATTATATCTTATTTTCAGTTATTCCTGACTGAAATTTAGCATTTCTTTCAATTATGAATGCAATCAACAAACAGAAGTATTGGCAGAGCTGTGACGTCAGCAATAGAAATAGTTATGGCCGGATAGCTGCTGGGGCTGAGTCATCTGAAGGTTTGTCTAGGTTGACATCCAAGATGGCTCACTCTGTGGCTGGCAGTTGATGCTGGCTGTCAACTGGAGCTCAGCTGAGGCTGATGACCACAGAAAAACATGCAACCTCTGCATGTGATCAGAGCCTCTCACAGCACGCCATTTGGGTTCCAAGACAGAGCAAGCATCCCAAGAAACCAGGGAGGGTAGCTGCAAAGATTCTTACCTAACCTCATAAATCACACATTACTTCTAGCGTGTTTTACTTGTTAAAAGTGAGTCACTTTTAACCAGCCCAGACTCAGAGGGAGGGAACTATACAAGGGCATGAACACTGGGCATAGGGCTTAAGGGAAGGGAGAGGGGCATCTGGGGAGACCAGCTGTAACACATCCATAAAAGTATTATACACATGTCACAGTCCTTTGGTGAAGGACTCGGCATAATTCTGTATTTGATGGGCATGGGACTTCTGATTGCTAGTCATGCGTACCTATGTCTCCAGGTTAGCTAGTTATTTAGCTAATGATTTCTCAAAGAGCCCCAAATGAATTCCCTTCCCACTCCATTTCTTATTTGGGCCTTGAATATGTAAAAATAGGGTCAACTATGTGATTTAGTACTCCCTAGTTACTCATTACCTCTAAAAGTTCAACCACCTTCATTCAATTCCTTCAACAAGAGAGGGCTTTCTTGAAGCCAAGAGATTCATTATGTATTTATTTTGGTCTTCATACCCTTTCCATTTTAAGGACCAAGCATACTGCCTAGTATACAGCAGTTCTCCCAAAATAATCTAACAATGTTCATCATCATCACTGGAAAAAACAAAACAAAACAAAACAAAAAAACGTTCAAAGCTATCCTGGCCTATGGAAGAGGTGGGAGAAATAAGACAGAAGTTGTCATCACCATGAGCTCACAACCAAGATGAACTCACATGCCAATCCTTCTGGTCTAGTTTCTAGGGAGACAATCGGAGGACATTTTATAGCCCTTTATGTGATTCAGCATTTTCCTTTAGTACATATTTTTCAATAAAGGAATTGAATTTTATTGTGTCCAATCAGGTATATACCATTGATCAAGGATATTTCTGCAGATTAACCTCTTAATTGACCTTTTAGCAGAATTTTTAAAATCGGAAACAGGTAAATTAGGTGAATTCACAAGTTAGACCATAAAGGGGAAAAAGCACTTAAGAATAACTCCTTGTCCGCTCAACATAGGTCATTTGGGGTTCTATTTCCCAACTAATTTAGTATTTACTAAGACTTCTATAAAGCATCAGGTCATGGAGTTAATGAGTCTCCCCCACAACCTGTAAGGCAAGAACTATCATTCTTGCCATCTTACAGGAAATGGAGACCTGGAGATTTTAAGTGATAACTGGCAACACCCACCTTTGACGATCTCTAGTCTGATGTCAATACCTGCCCCTTGGTTGGTTGGTCATTCAGTGATGATCATACCAGAACAGCTGACCCGTGCTGCCACACACTGAGGGCCATGAGGTTTTTAGCACCTCACACTCTCAACCTACCTCGATTTCTGCCACCACTGCAATTTACTCTTCAAATGATTTCCTACTTCAAATCCGAGCCATGCAACTTTCCACTCTGCCCCAGCGTTTTATGATTTGCAAACGTCCACTCAGTCCACCAGCAAGCTCACTGCCCCTCGAGTCAACTTTCAATGATTAAGGGGCAGGAGCTGATGAATAAATGCTCCCGAGTGCCATCCTTAGAGTGGACTATTCTGAGAGGTTTCGATACCCTTCTCAGGGGTGGCTGGTGCCATGTAGGCCCCTGGTCCCACAACCTTGATGATGTTCTTTTATATTGGCTTTTTCTCTTCCCTGTTCCAAGACACCACCAGCCCAACAAACTGCCTACACTGAGTCCTCCTCAGGCTCTGCTTTTGGGGAACAAGGTCTGTTATTATTAGATACACCCACTCTACTCCATGGAGAGAATGGAGTAGACACTCCAAATCTGTGTTTTTTCTGTGAATTCACTAAGTCAGCCCCTACTGAAAGAGATCCTTGGCAATTATTGAGTAGCTGTAGTTTTCACTTTCAGGCCCTCTAGTTATCTCACTGATTAAACTCTGATCCCCCTGAGGATAAGTGCTTTGACTTACAGACGTGTTTCTCACATTGCGCCTAAATGGCTGCCTGGCACTTAACAGCTGCTCAATTAGCACTTGCTGATTAAGTAAGTGGTTCTCCTTCTTTAAAGTATTACCTCTTCACATTCCAACCTATTAAAAATGCAAGCAGTATCTTCCCTACTGGATCCTCCTCAGGCAGTTTTTGCTGACTAAGCAGTTCTTTATCCTAAACTCCAACTATTCAACACGAATGAACGTTATTGTGTATGGACATGTCTACACCTAACAATCAAATATACTCAAATAGAGATGGAGTTAGCATGGCGGAAAGAGCATAGATTTGAAGTCAGAACGACAAGGATTTAATTTTGATTCCTCTTACAAAATATGGTAACTGAGGCAAGGTAATTAACTTTATTGGACCTGTTTCCTCATCCATAAAAGACTCTAGTGACATGCACACCACAGAGCCTTTATGAGCATTGTATGAAATCATATTTAAAGCATGTGGACAGTAAAACACACAACAGCTGAGAACTGGGATCTCCCCGCTCTCGGTTCTTATGTGGTCTTCATGATGTACTTACTGTGTGACCAATATATAAGCCTGTTTGAGTCACAGATTTCTCTTTTGTAAGGGAAGGATAATTAACTTCTATGTTTACCTAATATTCTGAAGCCAAAATCAAATCAAACCATGCATGTAAAAGGTACTCGATAGTTGCAAAAGAGAGGTAGTGGAGGAGGTGAAGAGAGACTGCCACGTACAGCTGTACATTCTGTGCACTGCACAAAGGCCCTGGCCAAAGGCAGAGTTACGGGTGAAATCATGAGAGGCTGCATCTGCCCAGTAGGCGTGCATTTTTCTAATTTGTCCACTCAACGAGAGTCCTTTTTCTAATATGCACAGAGGGGCCATAATGACTAGCAGAAGACTTAAGTGTAATGGATAAAACAGTTGACTTTTCAGGTTCAAATCTTGTCTCTGGCATTAACTAGTTGTTCAACTTTGGGCATAGTCTCTCTGTGCCTCAATTTCTTCATGTCAAAGAAAGGGTTTTATAGTACTCATAGGTTATGAGGATTAAGCGAGCAAGTGTAAAGTGCTTTAGGATAGTGTCTGGCACATAGTATGCAATTAACAAATGCCCACAGTTAATTATTATTACTATTATTCTATAAATATAACTCATTATAAATAAATGAAGACTGACCAATTGTGGAGAAACGACACACAGTACTAAATCATTCAAAATAGAATTTAGGTGTATTCAAAACCAATCTATGTGTACACGTTTTTGAATAAATCCAATTGGCAATGTATACATTTCTTGTTTTTAATTTTTTTTTACTGGGGAACAGTGTGACTAGGATCAATCAGCCCCATGTCAAGTTGTTGTTTTCAATTTAGTTGTGGAGGGCGCAGGTCACTGGCCCATGTGGGAATCAAATCGGTGACATTGGTGTTATAAGCACCGTGCTCTAACCAACTGAGCCAACCGGCCGCGCCTAAATTTGTTTTTCTTCATGTGTGATGAATATAATGAATAAATTGATGGACAACGGAAACACACAAGTTATAAAAACTTAGTTGCGATGATTTGAAATGGTTTTCCGAATTTGTTCTCTTGGATAGGAAATTGTTTTATTTAGCTCAACCCAGGGCTATTGACTTTGAAGAGCTCTGTGTTTATTCTACATCAATATGAATGTTTTTAAATATTTTCATTTGTTTATTTAAATTGAGATTTGTCACTTACAAATAGATACCCGACTACTGTAACAAAATCTCAGTTGCATTCATATTTTAGATATCTGGGGGGAAAATCCTTTGGAAAAGAAATAAAATCCAGAATTATGGCAAACTCACTCATTTGTTTATTCATCCAACATATATTTTTGTGCCAGGGACTATGCCTTCCCAATGTGAGTATTTCTCATAGGTTGTCTAATTCTGTCAATAGGTCATGCTATTTCCTATGAGAATTTATCATCCTGTGGTGACTTATCAACTAAATAAATGCTGACCCTTGGATTACGAATTCTTCAAACTTGAGAAGCATATTCGTCATTTTAATGTATACTACTATGACATATTATATACAAAAAAAAAAAAAAAAATGTTGGCTAAAGTGATAATCCAAGTGTCTGCCAAGGGAACTTCAAAGACACATCCCAGTAGAGCATGCTGCAGTAATCCAACCCAGAGAGGACAAGGACATGGAAAGTGTCATCAAACAGTGACTTCAGAAGCAAGGGTCTCACCACAGCATCCTGCCCCTGGAGGGAGGCATCAACAATGACTCCTCGTTAAATAATAGTCACAAAGCCATTTTCTGGCTCCTTCTGACTAAATGTTGGGAGAGGAGGAGAAAAAGGCAATGGGAGAGGTCAAGGAGGGAGGGGCTAACTGAACTTTTTCCAGGAAGAATAGAACCTTTTGTTTCTACCAATTCTGGGACAGCTTTCAAAAAGACAGCCAAATCCATTCAGATTTCATTAATTTGGCCAACCAACTAAATTATAATGTCCTTGATAAGAAAAGAGTGAAGGAATGGCTATAGTGAGGATACATGAGCTTTGCAAGTATCCTCTATTTCAACTAAAACTTACTAGAGATTAAAAAAAATGAAAAAAACACACAAAAACAAAAGAACTATTTGCAGGGCGATTGACCCAAAATATGTAGTGAAAAGCAAAGTGACTATGGTTGGCTATCTTAGCCATTTTCTATCCCCATTTCCTTTATGATAAATAAAATTTGGTCTAAATAAATGTTTTATGAGTAAAAATAGAAAACTTGAGAACCACCATATTTATGTTTCATTTACTTTCTTTCTCTCAACAGCCCTTAACACCAAGACTCTTATCCTTTTATTACCTCATCTCAAGAATATGTAAGAGTATGAGGATAAGTTTGAGGCTATGACAGCAACAAGGTTTATTTTTTAATGACAGAGATGCTGTTTTATCCTAGGCACATACTATAAATTCCTTGAGGGAAGGGACTATTTATCCTTATATTCCCAAGAACAACGGAGTATCTGGTATGTATGCCAGGTACTAAATAAATATTGAGTATATTAATAAAACTAAACATCATTAAGCTAAAAATTAAGTATGTTCCACTTTATAATGCACAAGATACTGTTTTAATTCTCATTCTTGTTTTATGAACGTCTGCATATGTATTTCATTTCTACCTTATGTTGATATGTCAGATCATTTACGTTAAGGCTAACAGTTGGCATTCTCTCGTCTCCTTGGGTGATCACATTTTTTTGCCTTTTTTGTTAGAGCTTGGGTTATTTGGCTAAAAAGGACAGAGGTCACTACAGTCCCCACAAGTGACAGGGCCTTATTTAATGGGTACACCTTTGTAGGAACTCAGAAAATCTGAACTATCAGACTTCAGAAAGTCCAGGAACCATTTTATATCTTCACTCTCATGCTCTTCCATTAACATACCCGGCTATCCCCCAGGTGCCATGCTTCCAGAAAGTTCTATTTTCTGCACCCTGAGCCACTTTGACGATTCTTTCCTTGTCCCGCGTATACTCCTTACCACATCACTTCTGTTGCCTCGCAGTATTCAAAATGTGGGCTTACCATGACTCCCCATGATGCTAACTCACCATGACAATTTTTCAGCTCTTGTTCCCAATATGAACAGATTCTGTAAATTCCCCACATTCCTGAGTCTAAGTGCTTCCCCTAATTGAACACACCGTGGCTGCTGTTGGGGGAGGGAAGTGCAGTCTATGCAGTTCACATAGGGCTGTCCTTGGGCAGTAACAATGGGTTTGGCAATTGTACAGAGAAGGCTACAGGGTGACAATTACATGATTGGCATTTCCAAGAAGGCCAGCCTCATTATTCATTTCTTTATACTATTGCTTATATCGGTTTCACTCTTTGTTTCTAATTTATTACACAATTGTCTGAGATCATTGTTTTTTGCCCAAAGTTTGCAACAGTTCTAACTTTCATGCTGTGTGAAGCTGAACACACAGTGCCTGGATGTTCTGTATTTACTGATTTGTTATTATTTGAAATTACTAGAAAGTATAGTTTAATACTTTAACTTAAAGGGATTTATGAAAGGTTGGCAGGCAATGAAGAAAAGTTGAATCCTAAATTCCTTATTTAATCTGAACAGTCTCATTAGTCTGGATGCAATTAAGTCATATGCTTTGAAACCAGAGAAATCGGATCATATTACTAATAAAAACTGATGGTGAAGCTTTACCCTGAAATTTAAAATCTTGAGATTAGTTGGACTACACAGCAACTTAGAAGCCATTAATAATAGCATTACATATTCTAGAGCCATTATTTAAAAAAAAAAAAAGAGTCATTATTTAAAATAAATAAATTTTAAAAACCATTCTTGCATGGGAGAATACGAGCAGACTTTATTCATATGCCAATTCATTTAGTATGACCATCCTTCTCTGTACATACCCTTCCATCAGCTGCTAGAAGCCGATCTTCAAAAACACACGTCTCTCTGTTCCCTGACTACGAGGCTAACCTCTCCCCTTTATGAAGAAGTACTAGCATTAACAGGATAGTGTTAGGAAATGAATTCTAATAGCTACTATTTGCATGGCACATTGGTACTCAAATCAGACTCATCAGAGCTCTTAGGAGTTACCTACATACAGCCTGCAGCCTGAAACCTAATCATAGCGGAAACTGTCACAACTCCAAGTTAACTGCCATTTTCTCCAGATAGTAATGGAGCAGAGCTGTCAGAGAGAAATCTTCACTGACTTAATGACTGTATAAACTGCCATGGAGAAGTACGTGTATCATCAAGGGCTGAGAAAGGGAGAGTAAATACAGAACATCCAATCAACTCAGAAAAAAAGTCAGGCAGTCATCCCATTTTTCACTGAGCTACAAAGTGAACAAAACCCAAATCAGTGTCCTCTAAGAGTATTCTTTAATCTGACTGTACTGCCAATTATGACACAAGAGTCAGGTTCAATGGAAGAAACAGTGCAAATAGGAATCATGTAGGGGAAAAAACGAAAAATCAGAGCAGTACCCTCCAGAAGTGTTGGCTTTTCCCCTTGAAGTAGAGATTTGTTTCAAAATTTTAAGTGCTTTTTGGTCTGTAGGAATAAGAATTCTATTATTTTTAAATGTAATGAGCACAAACTTTTATTTATAAAATTTATAATTAAATTGTAAATTTAATGAGCCCATTATAAGAGTTCAGAAATAAAAATTCTATGAAATCAGTTGCTTCATGGATTGGCCAAAAGTTCTTTAAATGAATACATTTTTAAAGCCTGAAGAATTTAACTAAAGTGAAGGTCTGCACTGTAAGGAACAAAAATACACAGATTTCTTTTTTAAAATATTTGTGACCCCAAAGGAGGTGAGCTCATGACAAAGGGGTGCTTTGAACCTATCTCTACCCATCTTTAATCAGGAAAAAATTAATAGGCAAACCTTGCTAAGAGCCCTTTAATAAAGGAGTACAAATTCTAAGGTATGTCTGTATTTCTGCCATATTCAAATTTGAGGGGTAGACACTTGGGAGTTGGTTTAGGAAACTTCTTGCATGTAATTAAGTCACTTTTTAAGGCATTTTCAGTGCTTGCTCAGAAAACAAAGTGCTGAAGTGCTGAGAGTTGCTCAGAAACAATTCTGCAAAGTCTCTTTCTTACATTTTTCCACTTCAGGGGCCTTTTCTCCCTTCTGTTTTTCTGAAACTGAAATGTATTTTCATCAAAATAAGTGGACAGGTCAATTTATTTTAGCCAAGTTAAACTTGCTCTAAGGAAAGCTGCCAACAGATTATATCAGCATAGCCCATCGCACACCGTCACACACAGCGTATCCGACTTCTTTCTGTGGCATCAATAATGATTCCACCGTTAGAGGTTAGCGAGACTCCCAAAGTGTAGAACCTTCTGGAAATAACGTAATCCACATTACATCTTTCACTGTAGGTATTTACCAGAACTGGGTCTACTCAGACCCATGGTTCCAAGAAGGTGAGTGATGTTCAAGAAGAAATAAATGGTATGAACCAACTCTAGCAACACAAGGTGTGCCTTACACGGAGGTAAGGAATACATGGTATTTTATTTCAGCTCTTTCATTAATAGGCTCTTCACAGTGTTGCTTAGCTGATTCTATAAACTTCAACAGCAGTGCTGTAATTCAATAAACTGTCAATATTTACAGAATGTTTGAATAAAATATTTACTTGTTATTATGAGTTACTTAAATCAATTCAAATGTTAAGTCTTTACTCTTGACGCATTTTACCAGGCTCTAATTCTGCCAGAAAGTCAATTCTGGATTTTTCCTACAAACTCCACTGCCATGAGCTACCTCTTCAATAATCCCCTTTTATGTAACAGAGGAACACAACACTACTATGCTTAAAGATATGAATGTTTTACTTTCTAAGCTTTAACCACAGAAGAGCATGGTTTATTTAAAACACGGTATCACCATGTCCTAGTTTCCTTTTTTCTAGAAACAACACTTGGATTTTTCCTTTGGGAAATCCTCCTCTTCCACTGCATGCTGGCTTGGCAAGAGAGTCCAGTCAACCAGGCTTCCCCTCTCCTGGCCTGAGAGGAGGGACTGGGCCATAGGATTGTCTCTCCTAGGAAGCTGAACCTTGAGTAATGTGATACAAGTTGACTTGTGATGAGGTGACTCACCTCAGAGGAAGGACTTTGAAGAGATTAGCCACGATTTCTGAAACCCCAAATCTGACTTTCAAATTTCCTTTGGTTCTCTGAGCTCTCCTCAAACAAAAGTCTGCACAGAAATCACACTGAGAGATTATTGAAAATTAAATAATGACGATCCATCCTGAGCTGCAGATTCCACGGGTCTGAGATGGTTCCCAGGGATCTGCTTTTTTTTTTTTTTACAAACATCCCTAAGGATTCTTACGCTAGTGACCTAAAGAACACACAGAGAAACACTGCTGTGAACCGTCACTACCAAATTACCATATTGCTTCCACCCTTTATAAAACATTGGAAAGTGATTGTTAATACAGAGGTGTGTAACATGGTGGGGAAAATGGAAGAGAGAGAGTCCACATTTTTCAAGTGGATTCTTTTTTTTAACTCCCCTTCCCCCACCATCCTGTCTTGTCCCCCTTCAACTAGACCCTTGAAAATCATGCAGAAGTCCTCATTCCTGATGTGAGTGTGTCCGATTCATCTGTGTAGAAAAAAAGGTTGTGATCCATGCCCTTTGACCGTGACTTTGTCTCATAGTCCAACATCTACACAAAAGAACAACCTGATTTTCTGAACAATGAAACAACCAAAGAGAAGTCAGTGACTCATTGGGAGGAAGCTTCACAGACTCACTGAGGCCATCATAAACAAACAAACAAACACAAAAATGGTGAGAGACAGAAACTCCATGTTCAGTGCCTTACTCACCGGGCTGGGAGACGCTGCTTTGCCCTTTCTTCCCTTTATTCTGTGCTGCTGTTTGGAAATCAGAGTGGATTATAGAAATTATTTATTCCTTTGGTGATGGGGAGAGAATGGTGATACCCTCATCACAAACGTGCAAAGAGAAAAAAAAAATGCTGCTTCAGCTGATTCAAAGGGAAGACAAGTGGCTGCTACCTGGATGTAATACCAAGAGAGAGGACGGAGGAGTCTGGCTCAATGCAAGGCAGATCTACTCAGCAGAAAGGTTATCTGGCAACAAAAGGGCTTTAATCCAACAACACAAAGGCTGTTACCTGCCTGGGCTTCCGTGGGGGAAATAAAGGGGAATGATACATCTCCTAAGAATTTTATATATGCAAAAGACGTTAGGGTAGCTTCTAATACACATAGTGGTTAAAGCTTTTAACTCAAGGCTTCCTCCCCAAATAATCCAGTGGTGTGTTTAAAGATATTTTTTAATTTTTTTTTTTAAAGATATTTTTTAAAAACTATGTTTTTTCTCTGTTTTTCATTTACTTATTTTGTAACCACTGTTTTTAAATGAACTTACTTTGTGGGTTTTGGTAAATTTCATCATTTAAATCAAGCTAAGGTCTCTTCTGCACTTGAGCAGGTCTTTGCCATGGGTGAATAAACTGGCTCTTTCTTTAGATCCTTAAAAGAAATAAACAGAATATAATCTAAACAATGAAAAGTGGCCTCAAGAGTAAATGATTACATAGTTTCAACGTCTGGCCACAAAATTTATCTTCTACTTTATAAATACTGAAGAGACCAAGAAACCTAACTTTATATCATCCAAGTTCCAGGGGCACGTGTATGCGTGTCCATGTGTGCGTGAGTGTGTGTAATTCATTATGCAATACGTTTTTCATAAATATAAAATAAAATGTGCATATTGCAATGACCAAAGGGAGCAGAACAGAAAAATAGGAATTTGGTAACTTGTCCAGCACCATTCATTCATTCCTTCATTCACTCACTCACTCAACGAATATGTCTTGAGCACCTGCCACGGGTCAGGCATTCTTGCTGGACAATAGAGATACAATAAGGAAAAAGGAACTGAGGGAAGTAGAATTCAAAGGGGGGCTGCCACAATTAAAGAGTAACTATGCTAAGGTATAGCTAGTGCTACTGTAGGAAGACAGTAAGGACAGCTATCCTGAGCACAGGCAAAAGACCATACCACGTGTTGGAGACGTGAATGCTATTCGTGCCATTGGGATTTCAGAGTGTGAAGGGGCTCAGAGTCAAGGCCCAGGAAACAAACAGGGGCTTGATCAAGAAGGGCCCAGTAGCATGCTGAGCAGATTGTATTTATATTCTCAGAAAATGGGAATCCACTCAGGGTTTTGAGCAAAGAAATAACATGATTGCATTTGAAAAAAATTGCAATGGAGGTTACAATGTAAAGGATGGATTGTTGCAGAATTAAGACGAAGACAAGGTGACCAGTGGGGAGGTTTTGGTAGTAACTTGGGAGGGAAATATCTGGAGGCTGGACAAGGGTTGAGGTAAGTGCAAGAGAGAGAACAGATTCCAGAACTCTTGAGGGAGAAATGACTGGTGATGATTGGCTGGATATGAGAGTACAAAGATGGGACAATGAAATTGTCCCGTTTCTGGCTTGGGCAACTGGGAATATAATGATTGCTTTAATCTGACATCTAAAATGTGAATAGATACAGGATTTGGTGGGAGAATGGAAGGGAGGAGCAGTGATGGGTGGAGTTTCCAGAGATGTTTGGAGCCTTGTGGACGGTTATATGGGTCTGAAACTTGGAAGAAGTTTTTTTGTTTTGTTTTGTTTTTTTGTTTGGTGTATGCATATACATACACACACACACACACACATATGTGTGTGTGTGTGTGTATGTAGATAGATAGATAGATAGATAGATAGATAGATAGATAGATAGATAGATCTCATATATTCCTTCTGATCTTCATTTACTGAGGAAATGTGCTAACACTAAAGGCATGCCATAGACCAAGTAAATTCAGTAGGATTTGATCACCTTTCACAAAACAGGTTCTTAGCCTTCAGAGCAAAGGACTCAACCCTGCTCCCCATTTGAGCGTATCTATACATGATACGTCGTCAGGCCTAAAGAACCAGCCAGGCCATGCCCTTCTTTACTTCAAGGTACTTTGAATACATATGACCATTTCTCAATGAACAGATTCTTCCATTTCTGGATTATTTTCACTCAACGCATTTCACGCTGAATGTTTCTGAATGAACTAGGATATGTAAACTATATACCGGGTGACAAAAAAAATGTATACACATTTTAAGAAATGTTAACACTTTAGTCAGCGCTGCCCAAATAGTTACCATCAGCGTCCAGACACTTCTGATTATGGCGAACTATTATGATAGTGTCTGGACGCTGATGGTAACCACTTTGAGCACCTCTTGCAATTGTAGAAGTCAAACATGACTTGTATTCATCTTTTATTATTGCTATATATTAATACAATTCTTTCCTCTCTTAAAATGTGTATACATTTTTTGGCACCCTCTGTATTAATTTATATTTTACAAGCCTTTCTTATTTCATATTAAATATTTGTTACAAAAATAAAGCATCCTTATTGTAGAATGTCTAGTGACAGAAAAAGTAAAACCCCACCCATCCATATATAATCCCACTTCTGTGAGTTGCCCACACACTGGTATAGTCTTCTACATCACTTCAGATGCAGATACGAATATAAATATAAGCACATTAAGAGTAAAGGTAATCCTACTACATCCATTGCTCTTTAACATACTCTCAGGATGTAGACTTCCTTCGTGTCAGTCTACACAAACGTAACCCTTTCTCTTTAATGCCTGTTTGGTGTTCTCAACCATAGACGGCATATCATCTATTTTCTCATGTTGTTGGATATTGCATTTAAGTCAGTCAAACATTCTAATGTTCCACAAACTCATATATCTCCACTACTGGGCCAGGCCTTCCTGAGGGCAGGGATTAGGGATTTAATTTCTCTCAGACCCAGCAATCCCTCTCCTGGGTATATACCAAAACCTCTGAAAACATGTATCCTTAAAGACATACATGCTCCAGTGTTCACTGCAGCTTTATTTATGGTGGCCAAGACATGGAAACAACAAAAGCATCCTTCGATAGATGATTGCATAAAGAAGATGTGGTATATATACACAATGAAATATTATTCTGCCATAAGAAAAGTGGAAATAGTGCCATTTGAGACAACATGGATGGATCTTGGGATTATATGCTAAGCGAAATAAATCAGACAGAAAAAAATCGAGAACCATATGATTGTATTGATATGTAGTATATAAAACTGAAAGCAACAAAGGGACAGACAAATGAAGAAACAAAACTCATAGACATAGACAACAGTTTAGTGGTTACCAGAGGGTAAGGGAGGAGAGGAGTAGTAGAAGAGAGTGAAGGGGGTCAAATATATGGTGATGGAAGGAGAACTGACTCTGGGTGGTGAACACACAATGTGATATGTAGATGATGTATTACAGAATTGTACACTTGAAACTTATGTAATTTTTTAAAATAAAATTTATTGGGGTGACAACTGCTAGTAAAGTTACATAGATTTCAGGTGTACAGCTCTGTAATACATCATGTATATATCACATTGTGTGTTCACCACCCAGAGTCAGTTCTCCTTCCATCACCATATATTTCATCCCATTTACTCTCTTCTACCACCCCTCTCCCCTTTTACCCTCTGGTAACCACTAAACTATTTTCTGTGTCTATGAGGTTTTGTTTCTTCATTTGTTTGTCTTGTTCCTTTGTTATTTTCAGTTTTATATATCACATATCAGTAAAATCATATGGTTCTCTACTTTTTCTGTCTGACTTATTTCACTTAGCATTATACTCTCAAGACCCATCCATGCTGTCGCAAATGGTACTATTTCATCTTTTCTTATGGCAGAGTAGTATTTCACTGTGTATATATACCACAACTTCTTTATCCATTCATCTATCAAAGGACACTTTGGTTGTTTCCATGTCTTGGCCACCGTAAATAAAGCTACAATGAACATTGGAGCACATACGTCTTTATGGATAACTGTTTTCAGATTTTCTGGGTAGATACCCAAGAAAGGGATTGCTGGGTCATATGGTAATTCTATTCTTAATTTTTTGAGTAACCCTATGTAACTTTACTAACCATTATCACTCCAATAAACTTTAATTAAAAAAAAAAATTGCCTAGTGAGAAAAAAGTTTAAAAAAAAAAAACACTACAAAATATATTAATGTCCAAGTTTCTCCCCAGAAAAATAATTGCACTAACTTTTGCATATTGTTCATTAAAGCCTTGCTTATAATGATACAAATAATAAAATAATAAAATAATAAATTTTAAAAACATTTCTCTTTGAATCTCAAACTTTCAGGATAGCCCTGGGCAAAGAGCAGGTGTTCAGTAATTGCTTCACGAATGAACGGGTGGGTGGTGGCCACCACAGCTCTACCTAACTCAATAAACTTTTTTTTTTTTTTTTTAATTAAATTTATTGGGGTGACAATTGTTAGTAAAATTACATAGATTTCAGGTGTACAATTCTGTATTACATCATCTATAAATCCCATTGTGTGTTCATCACCCAGAGTCAGTTCTCCTTCCATCACCATATATTCGATCCCCCTTACCCTCATCTCCCACCCCCCACCCCCCGCCCCCCTTACCCTCTGGCAACCACTAAACTATTGTCTGTGTCTATGAGTTTCTGTTTCTCATTTGTTTGTCTTGTTCTTTTGTTGTTTTTGGTTTATATACCACATATCAGTGAAATCACATGGTTCTCCGCTTTTTCTGTCTGACTTGTTTCGCTCAGCATTACTCTCTCAAGATCCATCCATGTTGTCACAAATGTTCCTATATCATCTTTTCTTACTGCCGAATAGTATTCCATTGTGTATATATACCACAACTTCTTTATCCATTCATCTATCGAAGGACATTTTGGTTGTTTCCATGTCTTGGCCACCGTAAACAAAGCTGCAATGAACATTGGAGCACACGTGTCTTTATCTCTAAATGTTTTCAGATTTTTTTGGGTAGATACTTTACAAAAGCTTTCTTTAAAACAGTAAATCCATCCTTGCAAAAGTGATGGCTCTTTTTCAGTAACTTGCTTACCATAGGAGAAGCAGTGCTCAAATGCAGAGGGAGGTGGGAATAATAAATGATTAAATAGTTTACACTTAATTAAATACTTACTCTGTGCCAAGTGTTTTCATAGTTAATACATGTAACGTTTACAGCAAATGTACTAGTAAGATTCTATTGTTTAGCAGAAAAGGAAATTGAGACACAGCATGATGGAGTGACTTGCCCAAGGATCTACAGTGTACAAATTTTAGGCCTCTGCTCCGAGTCCGTCATTCATATATTAAACAGCCACGCCATACTCCCGTGTTCACTGCAGCATTATTCACAATAGCTAAGATATGGGAACAACCAAAGTGTCCATCAGTGGATGACTAGATAAAGATGTGTGGTATATACATATGGAATATTATTCCGCCTGAGAAAGAAGGAAATCCTGCCATTTGCAACAATATGGATGAACCCCAAGAACACTATATTAAGTGAAATAAGTCAGTCAGAGAAAGACAAATACTGTATGACCTCACTTATGTGTGGAATCAAAAAAAGTCACTCATAGAAACAGAGTAAAATGGTGGCTACGAGGGGTTAAGAGGGTAGAGGAAAGAGCAAGAGGTTGGTAAAAGGGTACAAACTTTCATCTCTAAGATAAATAACGTCTGAGGTTCCAATGAATCACACAGTGACTACAGCTGATAACACTGTTTTGCATCACTGAAATTTGATGAGTAGAATTTAAATGTTCAAGCAAAAAATAAGTATCTGAGGCGATAGCTATGTTAGTTAACTAGATAGGAGGAATCTTTGCATAATGTATACATATATCAAATCATCCCAATGTACAGTTTAAGTATCTTCCAATTTTATTTGTCAATTATGGCTCAAGAAAGCTGAAAAACTTTTTTTTTATTCTATCTTCCTAAAAATAAGTAAGTAAACAAACAAACTGCCTCTCCAATGGGAAGAGAAAGCAATGAGTGATAACTGGGGATGTACTGAGAAGGCTTTAAAGCAACTGGAGGTTGCTATGCCCCTGAAAATTCATCACCGAGATCATTCTGTATACACACCCAGAGGCTGCAAACTCCTAACAGCATCTCATCTTCCCCCTCTGTGCTTCTTAACATTTATAGGCATGTTTTCTAGTAATAAAATGTCCTCATGTACAGAAGCTTAGAATGAGCGCAAATTTAAAGCTCTGAAAAATTAAATCATCAAGTAATATTTTCATTGTAAAATATTTTAAACACTCATGGTTGTTATTTCTGAAGCTGAAGTCCACTCTGACATAGGCATATATCTTCTTATGGATATTTTCACATCCTAGAAAAGTGAGCATAAGTGAGAAAAGCTTTGATAGGATCGATTTTGATAGGATTAATGGGGTAAATTGAGGGTTTGAATATGGCCTTAATTAAAAGTATTAGGATCACAGGCAGTCCCAAACCTGAAAAGTCAGCAGTCTTTTGAGAAAATACCTTTAAGAGGAGACACGGCAAAAAAATATATATATATATAATATATATATACATATATATATATGTATATATATATACACATATACACAAATATATACATATATATTTATATATATACATATACACAAATATATACATTTATATATACACACACACACATATATATGTGTGTGTGTGTATATATATATATATATATATATATATATATATATATATATATGACTTTAAAGGACACGGGTCTTAAAAGCCAAATATCATCTTTCAAGGACTTAAGACATAACTGGAAAAGCTCCAAGTGATGTATGGTATATCATATATATTAAACCCACTATATGTCTGAATGTTATTCCCATATCTGTGGAGGAATAGAACTGATGCCACCAAAACCTCTTTAAAAACTAATTTACCATTAAACATATTTTATGAGGTAGATATAACAAGTGTGTAGCTTAAACTTATTTTAACTAGTATGACAATTCTGATAATTTGGAAAAAGTATGAGTTGTGAGAGAAGAACTATAATTCAAAAAGGTATATTACCTACAATTCTACTAACCAAAAATCTTCAACTGGCAGTTAAGTATTTCCCAGATTCCATGATGATTGATTTTTAAACTCAGATGCAGTACAAAATTTTAATGTTAATTAAATATAATTTTAACCCCATTATTTAAACTTAGAAATACATTCCAAACAAGATAAACAAAACGTTGTACATGGAACAGGAATAAATTACAGTTTCAGTCTCAGCTTGGCCACTACACTCTGTGGCCACTGTCAGTGTAGTTATTTCTCTCATTTGCAGTGTTCTCCTCTATAAAATGGTGGTATCATTTGCCTTGCCTACTCTTAAAGGTTGCTTGAATGTCAAATGAAATGATGAGGCTAAAAGTATTTTGTAAACTTTGAAAGGCTATGTAATTGAGCATCAACCATAACAATCAGAATTGAACTAGAGTACTGAATTGCTCAGAAGTTATAACATATGCAAAAGTAATATTTGGTTATCTTATTACATTTACCTGCTTGAAAAGTTCAGAAGTAATCATATGCTAAGGACAGTGTGCTCGTATATAGACTAGGTCATCCTCCTCTATCTAACTCATTTACCAAAGATTTTCAAGACTATTCACACTTTGTAAGCGGGCATTTTCCCGCCAAATCGCGTCGTAACGCGGGGCTTTTTTGACATTTTCTCGCCAAAATTAGACTTTCCGTAAAATATTCATATCTTTCGATCTATTTGATATTTTTCTATGAAACTTTCAGTGTTTTAGTTTAAAAAGAGGTCTCTATTTATTTACTTTGCAAAATTTTTGCCGGTTCCAACTAGAGGCGATATGATGAGTTTACTCATTTCCCACAAACAATGTGTTAATATAAAGTAACTAATACAGGCGACTAATCACCCAGCCAGTTTAGAGTTCCTGTCAACCATCCCCTAGTACTCTCTTGTATTGTAGGAGATAGAATATCTCATGATCTCATTTCACAGTGACTTCCAATTTTGAAAAACTACTGTGTATCTGGCAGTGGGCTAGTGCTGACAAACATTATTTCATTTTAACTCTTAAAATAAACCTTCAAGCTTTTACTATTCTCCCGATTGTGTACATGAGGAAATTGGGACTCAGAAAAAGTAATCTCCACTATCACACAATATTTCCCACTGTCACAACACTATAAACAAAACAAACAACAACATAACACCAAGAATCATGCCCAGGTCAGCCTGATTCCACATTCTAATTATGTCATATGTAGTTGCTTGTTCTAACCATTTCATTATGCTACTGACCAGTTGCTTTTCTTTTTGTCAGTTGTGTGTGTGTGTATGTGTGTGTGAATAAAATGCCTCAAAAGACAGCCTAATAGAAAAAGAGGCAAGGACTTGAACAGGTACTTCATGAAAGAGGTCGATATGGTCGATAAATATATGCGAAGGTGCTCGATTTCATCAGTCATCAGAAAAAAATGCCAAGTAAAACCATAATAGGGTACTTACACGCCAGATAGGCTGAAATGTAAACTATGACACCACCAAGTTTTGGTGACTCTAAATTGATAGACTACTTTGGAAAGCTGTTTACCAGCATCAACTGAAGCTAAACACACACACACACACACATGTGACTTGGTAATTTCATTCTTAGATTTATAGCCAGTAGAAATCCATACATGTTCACAAAATGACATCACAAATGTTTCTAGCAGCACTATTTATAATAGTCCCAACTGGAAACTACCCAAATGCCTGTTGACAGTGCTATGGATAATGAAATTATGATATAGTCATATAATGGAATACTACACAACCATGATAATGAGAGTTACATGTACTACAACACAGCCAAGCATATGGATTAATGTCATAAATACAATGATGAGCCACAGAAGCAGGAGAAAAAAGGATGTATATTGTACGAGTCCATTTCTATAACACTGGGAAATGCTGTTAGAAGTCAGATTAGGGGGTACCCAGAGGAGGGGGCCGGCAATGGGTGAGTGGAAGGGATGACAAGCATGTTGACATTGCTTGGTTCTTGGTGTTGGTGTTGGTTACACAGATCCGTTCTCTTCGTGGACCTTTATCAAGCTTAACACATGATTTCTGCATTTTTCTGCATGTATGTGATACTTCAATAAAAAGTTTTCCAGAAAGAGTATCAATCGCTGCTCCCCCATGCATGCAAATGCCAATATTATAGACATGTTTTAACAGAGCAGCACACAGAGTTTACCATGCTTATAAATATATATATAAATATATATATATATATATATATATATATATATATATGTGTATGTATATATATATATATTTATATATATATATCCCTTTAAGTTTAAGAATATTTACTCAGCTGACAGATTTTCATGCCATTTAATAAAATAAAAACAGCAAGACTGTTTAGGTAATAATAGGATGTTTCTTCTTGAGATAGGAAGCTGGGTTCTAAAAGAACAATTGTTAGGGGTCGACAAAATAATGAAGACTAGATCATGGGTTCTAATAATAATGTCAAAAAGAGAGGCTTATGCATCGTGTCCTATAGAGAAAGAGAGGGGTCACAGCCTACAGGGAGGGCCCGCTGCTCACAGAACAATTTTTGAACATGAAGGTAACATTGCACAAGTGAAAGGAGGGAACCTGATAAAGAGGGCAGCTGTGCAAGGCAAAACCCTAGAAATGAAGCATTATGGCATATGTGCATAACTTAATTCAAAGCCCACATAGCCTTCACATTCTTCCTGAGAGACAATGTTAGAGTAGGAGGAATCCTAAAGAAAGCTTTCATACTAAAAAAGGATGTAAGAACTAGTGAAGGACTGAGATATGTGCATGTATCGATTGATTTCTAGGTTATAACTAGTGCATATACTACATACATTTCCTTTTTTTTAATTGAAGTTTATTGGGGTGACAGTTGTTGGTAAAGTTACATAGATTTCAGGTGTACAGTTCTGTAATACAGCATCTGTATATCACATCGCGTGTCACCATCCAGAGTCAGTTCTCTCTCTTTCCATCACATTTACATCACATTTGCTTTTAAATTATACCTTTAATTTCTAAACTTTAGTTGGCATTTAGTACTGGAATGATCTTACTCATCACTCCTTTAAAATGGACAATAGATTTGAGAAAGGACACCAGGCCAGTCCACTTACTGGACATTTAACGGGAAAGGCCCCAATCACTAGTACGACGCACAGTGTGCGGCTGCTCTTTGTGCTACTATCCACCTGGTTGTTCACTGAGCAGCTTCTAGATTCCATGTATGGTCTGCTTTATAGGCAAATTAGAGATCTCACTGCCAATACTGTACACAGTAGGTTCTTTTCCTCCAAGGAAGTGAAAGGTGTCAGATTGAACATCCCTACGGCTTTGGGTTGGCTCTCTATAAAGAAAATTGCAACCCATATATTAAACTGTCAAAGAAAAGACGCTAAAACAGCAGCAGGTGGGTTACAGGTTAAAGTTCCCAAGATAAATGTTCTAAAATAAAGAAAAATGTATTACTAGTAACCAAGGTATATGGATTTATTTTATCTTTAAAATATAGTTAATCTACGTGTTTTGTGGTTCCTTAACCAAAATAACAGGGTAAAAAAAGTTTGAGAATTAGCAGATGAATCAAATCTTCTAACCTTCCAGCCAAGATTCCAAAAAAATACAGATTAAGCTGTCTCTTCTATTTATTTACATGTTCAATGTCAGGAAAAGGGCAGAAATAAGTAGGGTAAAAATTATTGCTTTATTTGAGGACTTACTTCAGAATTCCTCTATTCAATAGATTATACAACCATAGATGTCTTCGAATTCATTGTATAAGAGTAAACAGAAATTCAAAAAGCTATGAAATTGTCAGTCTTCATTATATTATAAAAATATGGATTTTAAATTTCAAAACTTTATTTTTAAGATTTTCTTCATGTGGATCATTTTGCACTTTAAAAACTTTGTAACACTTATTCTCAATTCCTATTAAAAAGCAATCAATTTTTCTGTTGGAAAATTTAGACACCTACCCATGCAGATGTCGTCTTTAAAAATCTTTGCTGGCTACCTCAGTAGGACATTTACTTCTTACGTGTCAACTGTTGCATTCAAAAGACAAATGGCACAGAATATGTAACAATCACAAAAACCATTAATTAAAGGATCTTTTTAGGCTTTTACTTACTCAATAAAATTGAATATGATTTTTAAGATTTGATAGGAATGTAGTTATCCCTTCCCGACCCTCCCACCCCTTCTCTCCAACTTTATGATTGAGATCATATCAGATTTTGACCTTGTTTGTCCTGGAAGTGTCACATATATCTGTTCTAGTGGCCAATTTTCCAAGGTCACAGATTTCTTTAGATGCTACGCTTAAGTATTGATTAGCTCTCTTTGTAGATTTGTCTGTTTGTTTTGCAGCCAGGACTCTCCAACCAGTGTTAAGCAATTCAGCACTGCAGTTTGGCCAGCCTGCATAAACCTCTTGTTCCCTTTCACATCACTCCCTGGAAAATAAGGTGACCGCGTTCAAAAGGAGTATGAAAATAAAGCAAGCGCTTCTTCAGAGCTTGTCGGCAAGCATACTGCACAGCATATTTCAATTAGCATCCAATCATTTTAAGTAGTGATACTTCAGTGTTTGTGTAAGCCTGCCTTGTAGAATTTAATACTCAGACAGCCATTTTGCAAAACACGGCAGGTCCATGAAATAAGGTCTATTTCAGTGAAATAATCACAGAATGAGAAAGCTGCTATAAATGCTGGCATCAATGCAACAGCTGTGTCATCCATCAAACGATTACGATCTATTATTTTTCTGAAGCTGTTCAAAATAGGATTTACTGGTAGCCTCTGTGGCTACCTTTAATTTGACAAACTCCATTGTATTTCTCTCAAAAAGAATTTTTTTTTTCATGCCACAATTCAGGTATGAGAACAGGACTATTCTAGATAAAAGAGAATATCAACTGGTTTGTACTGATACAGATCTCTGAGACAATGGACTTTCCAAACAATCCCCCGTGCAAGTTACTGCCCACCTTATCAAAGTAACACAGCACTAAAGACATATAAAAACATCTCTGGAAAAATCTCAGCATCTCATATATCTCAGGTACCTTGCAAACTCGTTGTACAAATGATTGATTCTCTGGCTGAGCCTCAGCACAGGGATTAAAAACATCTGAAAGAGGCAACATGCACCAGACAGACACGCATAGTATTTTCAGCCCCTCGCTGCAATTCTACAGCAATAGAAACTTACATAGGACACCCGTGCTCGCCGCCGATGCACCAGCCCACAGCACTGCATGAAGAGCGGTGCAGAACGCAGTCAGCGTGTGGCTTCACCGAGCTGCACTGTGCCTTGTCTTCTCATGAGAGCCACTGTCCATTTCTTCCCACCTTCGGCTTCCAGGTAAGAGGCATGGGCAAATCAACACTTAGCGTCTGCCTCCTAGGTAGTTTCTAAAAACACCACCGTTCTGGCAGGCATGCCCAAACTTTGGGGTCCTTGTTTTTCTTTTGCAGGTAATTTGCTCTCTTCTTCTTCAGAGAGTTGTCTATGGACCAGAAATCTACCCAAAGTATCATTCATTTCCCTGCAGTAACTAGTGCTAACGCATGGTTACGATGGGCTGGATCATTAGAGTTTCTTGGCAACGTTTTTTACAGTAGCCATTCTCAACTCGGGAGATTTTCGAACATCAGAGGATCTTGCATTTCACGGGGCTGCAGTTTCCTGCTTTGTGCAAGAGGAGGCCTACTCCTGCTGCTGTCCGTGTTACTGCTTCTGAGCACACTGCTGCTCCTGCTGCAGACCTCCGTTACTGCTTTCCTCCCTCCCAGGCAGACTGGCAGCAGCATCCCTGCTCAGTGTTCCCTCGGTAACACTTGGGGCATATCTGATCTGCAATTCTCCCTCCACCTTTTACCCTGAAAAACGACAGAGTCTAGACTTTAATTCACTCTGGATTCCTAGGACCACAGAACCACCCTCCCAACTGTCAGATGCTTTGTCTTGTACTACGTGTTTCACATGAATTGTAGGAAGGATTGTTGGAGTGGCCTCAGGACCCCACTCCCTCGATCACTGCAGCTAACATAGTTGTTTTTTTCTCCCCCCCCCCACTGCCAAATATTCATTTTCTACATTAAAGCACATTCAATAAACATAACTCCGGCAAGCAAATCTAATCCGAGTCAGAACTAATTGACTAATTAGGTACTATATCACCTATGATTTTAGATACAAGAAACTAAATATAGCTGCCTCCCAAGCATGAGACCCTACACATGAATATGCCTTGTATCCTATAATTTATGTCCTTCTCTAAAGACATGGTTTGCAGAGACTGAGCTGATCATAACATTCTTCCTAAAAGGCTGGTATATGTTACACCTGAAAAGATGAATTATTAAAACATTTGGGGAAGAAACTATTAATTTGTATGATGTTAGTCATTCTAGTAATCAATGATTCATGTAGACTTTTAGTGCCACAGCCATCGATCCACATTTACCCCCACGCCCATGTCAATCCATGTACTGTCACCACCTGAGGATATGTTAGCTATTTAATGTCTCAGATTAAGATGACCCACCAGGAGGTTATTAAAATGACCTCAGATGTAGGTCCACGGAAACTGAAAGCCTATTCATTCTCAACACTACCAACATTTCCTTAAAACCTATGATTTAAAGTAATAACTATGATTTAAAGTAATAAAGTTATAGTATTAATAGTCTGAGAGGCTATCAGAGCTGAAAAAAATTCTTGCCTTAGTTCAATGTTCTTATTTGACTAATAAAGTAACAGAGGCCCCAAACAGAGAAGTGTTTTGTCTATATGAAACATAAGCATCCATATTACTAACACCCAGTAATTTATATAATTTAAATAGGCTGTGAATTATCTGTGGCTTAATCATATACTAATTAATCTTCCATGTATTTGAAGGTCCAAAAGGAAAATATGGACAGACTATTCATGGACAATAAAGTTACTTTCGTGCTTACATCATAAATTGAAAGTAAAATAGAATTTCTGAATCACATTGCAGATTGGGTTTTGAAGGAAGTCCTGGAAAATATTCAACATTTTCTAGACCATGCAAGATATATTTCTAGTAGGTAGGATTTCAATTTGGTTTTTTAAAGAAACATCAGTGAGAAATACAGTAACATAAGAGAGCCCATAATTTGAACAACTTTTTATTAAGGACGTTTCGTCAACATCAACGAGGACACATTTACGAGAATAACCAAATTTTTTAAAAAAAGAATACAAATGAACTCAGAATATGATGAAAACACCGGAAACGTTATCTCCCCTATGATTCTGAATATGATTTCTAATTCTCTAAACTTTTTATCAACTATGATATTATTATACATATTCTGAGAGCGATCGCTAGTTCACCAGCGAATCCACCCACCTTGCCACGGAAGAATCCACAAGAAAAGGATGTTAAGAACTAATCTGACTCAGAAAACACTTATTGAGCACCTTCCATCTGCCCAGCACTGTGCTAGGTGCTGGGGACAGGAAACAAAATAAAACACAGTCCATGCATGTCTCTAGGCACTTATAACAAAACAGAGGAAAGAGAACACAGTGTTTTAGTGCTATGAGAACCCCAGTGACACAACTCTCAACTATGCCCAGAAAGAACACTACAAACTTCACAAAGGTGGGAACTGTTAGGCCTTTGCAAAGTGGGTAGAATTATAGCCAGAGAGAAATGGGGGCAGAAATGCTCCCAGGCAATCAGGTAGCAAATACAAAAGCACAGAAGATTATATACAGAATAAATGCTGTTTATAGCGACTATACTAGAAGAATGTATATAAATATTTATCATATATTCAGATGACAGGGATAGACCCCAAATCCCTCAAACTAAATTGGGTTCTCCCCTCAATCCAGTCCTTATTTATCTCTATGTCCCTAGCATTTAGCGTAGTAATACACACATAGTAGGTATTACAAAGATACATAGCTGTCCCCTTTATTAGCCATTCTTTACTTCATCTGTAGGAACAGACATGGACATGGGACTGCTGGGGAAATATCCCATCCTTTCTTGCAACTTGGTATGTCCATGTGACCAAATTCTGTTCAATAGGATAGGAACAGAAATAACATGTGCCGACATCTCAGTCATGTGCCTCCCCCTTTCTCTTTCTCCCTTTATTGCTGGCTTGTGTGTAGAGGCACAGCCCAGAGCTGGAACCACCACTTACGCTGAAGGAAGCTGTAAGTTCAGGAGAACAGAGCAACAAGACAGAAGGAGTCTGAGTTCCTAGGACTGTGTTGCTTACATGTGGATTGTAATGTGAAAAAGAGACAAACTCCTGGATTGTTTAAGTCACTTTTATTTTGCCCTCAGGATAGAAGTTAAACCTGCGTTTTCAAAAGTACCTCAAAGTGTTTCTGGAATGAATGATGAATTCACAGAGTCAAAGACTGTGAAGGAGGTAGGGGTGTGGGAGAGGGAAAAAAGGAAGAGATTTCAGAGTCAGGACACCAGGCTGCCACTAGACTGTGAAGTACTCTGAAAACCACAGCAAAGAATTTAGACTTTAGCTTGTAGGGCATACAGAATTATTGAAGCCAGTAAATGTGAAAATATCGGTTATTTTATTAAGACGGGGGGAAAAATCTCCAGACTGTTTGGCTTAAAAAATCTAGTCAACAGTTCTACATTAGTGAGAAATCTGAAGCTTTTGAACTTCTGTAGTTGGCTGCAATAAATTTCTACTAAATAATTAAGTCAGTAAAACTCGCTGTTTGTTTCATGCAGCTAAATCACAAACCTAATGGATTGTTAGATTTGCTATTTTGTTATAATGTGAGATATATTACCAGTGAAATATTAAAAAGTGACCATGAGAGGTAGAATGACAAAAGCAGCAAATTAAATGTGATTGTAGATAAAGGCCTAAGAGGTCAATACCAGGGATTTTTAACGTCCAAGAGATTTATTTCAGGCAGTCTTTCTCAAGTATGAGGATGGGTGTTTACTTACTACTCACTTTCTATGTTACTATTTGTTAGGAGAGAGAAAGTACACAGTGGATGTTAACCATTGGATGAAGTGCTTCTTTTGGGAAGAAAACTCTTTGATAACAAAGAATAAAAGCCAATCTAGAGAAATTCTGTGGTAGAACTGAAGGCCCTCGGCAGGGCTGACTCTGCCTGAGTGCTTGTGTCTCTTTTTGTGGCTCTGGTTTCAGGAAACGAGTACCCCATCCAGACTACATACTCATTAAACTCTTCCTTCAGAGTATGTTGCTACAATTGCAACCATTCACAGCCGAGTGTTCTTAAGTGCACCAAAAACTTTCTCACTAATTTCAGTACATGCAAATTCCAAAAAGGACCAAGTGTCTACATTCGTCCATTTGGTCAATAATAACATCAATTGAGCGCAACTTACCATGTGCCATGTGTCTGCCAGGCACTAGCGATGAAAGGACAAGTCAAGTAGCCATGGTCCTTGACTAGAGGGAGGTGAAAATCCAGGGGGAAAGACATGTCGAATCAAGTAATCACATAAATATACAAGTACAAATCGGTAAGTTCTTTGAAAGAAAGTGTAAAATAATAAGATTTATATAGCCAATAGATACCTTCTAGAATTAGAGGAGTCAGATAGGCTTCCCTGAGAAGGGTTATTGTAAGGTCTACAGAGTGGGAAGGCCTTAACCGCTTAACCACATGTAAGAGAGACGAGGCAGGGGGACGGAACATAGCAGCCATTCCCAGTGGAAGAAACATTATTTACAAAGGGCTTTGTGGCAGAAGGGAGAATGCTGTGTTGAAAGAGCTGGAGGATAAAGTGAGAGGGAGAGTGGGACAAGACGAGGACAGAAAGGCAGATGACGGCCAGATCGGGAGGACCGAGCTGAGGATTTTCAGCTTTGTACTAAGAATAGTGGGATTCCATTCACATGGCTTAGAGGCGGGACCAAATTTGTATCATTTAAAACAAATTTTGGTGGTAGAGCTGGACCACAGAGGAAGCACAGCGACCAGCTAGGAAGCTGCAGTAATTATCCAAGTAAAGGATGATGGCATCTTGTACCAAGGTGGTGGTGAAAGGTAAGAGAAGTGGGTGAATTCATGACATACTTAGGAAATAAAAATAGATAACGTGCGAGTACAGAAAACAGAAAGGAAAAGAAAAAACAACAAAAACAACAAAAAACAATGTAAAAGACACAAATTCCTAACTTCTCTTCATTCTGGATATTTCCATCCAGTAGTGAAGTTCAGTCTCCTACAGCACAATCCACGATAAATCTTAATTTTCAGGGTAGTTCCAGTTTGCTTCTCTTCTTGGTCAGCCCTCACTTCTCTCCCTCAACTCCTAGACATCATTTCTATCGGGCCCCTTTCATCTTCTATGGAATCTACTTCTCTCCCCCCGTCCCCAAAATCACCACTCTATTTTATTCCAACTTTTGCAGATTGATAACTTCTCTTTCTCTGTCTTTTATTTCTCACCAAGGTGTCTGGGTTCTCTTTTTATCTACTTTTTTTTTTTCTTCAGACCAACCACCAGGCATTTCTCCTCAGTAATGACAGTGGCACCGCTGGCTTATTCACCACCTTTACACAGACCACAGAATAAAATAACTACATGTGGTGTGCTAGGGAAAGATGCCATCCTTTCAAAATGAGTAATAATCGTGACATGTGTACAAGACTTAAATGCGATGTTTAAAACATATTTGGGGTTATAGAGTTAGAATACACAAGCTACAATCAAAATGGAGAGAAAACTATGTAACCCTAATAAATCCCAGGTCTCTTACGGCCCAGTTATATTGAAAGAAATGCAACCCAACAACAAAAAGTAATTGAAAAATCAAGCCCAGCTTTCATTGCATAGCTCAAGGAACATAAGGGAAAATCCTATAACCCACAGCGACACTAATCAAAAATGCCCTCCTTCCCTCCCCATTCTCTCCTACCCTAAGCTACATACAGCCTGTCCCCACTTTCCAACACAAACACAAACATCAAAAAACTGTCGCCCAGACTCTCAGCTTCCTGAATCTCTCTCCCTCAGCCTACATTCCCACCATCATATTTGATAGATATGCTTCACTTCTGTATTTTTTTTAAATTTTCTTTCTATTTTCCTTATTTCACTCATTATTTGCCTTCTGAACAAGGAATTCCGGCAAACAAAACCCTGCCCCTTTTATTCTACGTCTCCAGCTCTCTCTCTCTCTCTCTCTCTCTCTCTCTCTTTCTCTCTCTCTCTCTCTCTCTCTCTCTCTCTCTCTCTCTCTCTCTCTCTCCAAACTCTTAAGTTTTGTATGGTAATGAACATTATTAGATGCTGACAGAAGAAGAAACACTGACTAGGCAGAGGCAAAATTCTCTTTATTACAGGAGGTGGAGAATAAGGAAGGTGAACGGCCAACCAATTCATGCTTAACATTTTCCACTCCACACTATTTTTTCAGAGGACACATTTGATCAGCTCATTTCACTCATCATTGCCACAAGGAAATGCAACATGTATATGAGAATGAAATCACTGACACTTGGGTGAAAAAAGGCAAGGCACACTATTCATAGTGTAACATTTCATGCATAAACCTACGATGCACGTGGAAAGGTCAAGAATGATACCCAACCTGCACTGACTCTTCACAGAGATTATTCTTTGATTTTCCTGCGACCCATATGAGGTCTGCTTTTATCTTCATTTTACAAACACAGAAATCTGACACAAAGAAGTAAATTGCCCAAGAAAATGGAAGAGCCAGCATTTCTATCCAGGAGTTTGACTCCTGAGTCCCCGGTCTTCTGATGTTCTCTACGAAAGGTAAAAATTATTTTTATAAGTTGACCCTGGGGTAGTACACAATAATTAATTGATCAACTAATCCAGTTACACAAGGGCCACTTTTTCCCTCCTGAGCCATTGTCAGTCTGCCTTTCAGTGGTTCTCTTTCTGCTGGTTTCCCAAACCACCCTTACCTTTCTGCAAAATATTCCCACCCTTGAACTTCTTCCTTCCTCTTTCTTGAAAAGTTTACCAGCTGGAAAACTCATTTGACTAACAAGTATCTTCTTAGAAAAGTATCTCTCACATATAGAAGCTATAGTCATTTACACGAGTTCAATTATTTAAAACTTTATTTTATCTCTATGCAGCTGTCTACCTAGTCCCTCATCTTGCTTCAGAAATAATTTAAGGCAATTTACAAGAATAGATTTTAAAATAACATTTAAACACATGAAACAAAACAAGGATTAAAAGAGAAAAAAAAAGAGTAACAAAGATGGGGACATAAAATGGAGGCAGAAATGAAGCTTGAAATGCATCCCATAATAATTGATGCACTTCTTACAAATGAGCCATACATTTGGCTCTCAGCTTTCTAGCAGCCAACTCAAAAAGGGAAATTCGGTCAGTTATGTAACTTACTGTCCATGAGCTTAAAATAAACCAAATGCTGAGAAGAATGAACCCCAGACACTGAATTCTCCTGGAGGTCCCCGTAAAAAGGAACATTGTGTAAAGTGATAAACAGCACTCCTGCCGACATCCCTTATGGTAAATGCCACCGTGGTTTTTAAAGAGCTACCTCTGAGATGACCTTCCTTGGAAACCAAAATTTCACACCATAGCAACATTCAATAAAACAATCCACGGGGCGTGAGGGGGGTATGGGCGAGCCACGATACCCAATTCCTTAAAGATCTGGCTTGACCCACAAATAGTAACAGCACCAATGATCATAAAAAGAGCTAAGGTTTACTGATGGAAGCACTCAGTAAGCACTATTCCTTTAATCCTCATATCAACTATCAAGGAGGTACTGTTATTATTTATCCCAGGGTTACAAACAAGGGAACAGACTTAAGAATTTAACAACTCAGTCAAGGTGGAAATAGGATTTGAATCCAGATCTGTTGAACTTCACAGCTCTTGCTCCCAACCATTGGGGTCTCCAGAGTTTTTGTTTGTTTGTTTTTTAATGCTTATTTATTTATTTTACCTGAATGAAATGTTTATTTTCCAAGATTATACAATTTAACAAAACTAGCTTCATAAGAGTTGACATATTAATTCATGCAGAAAAAAAAATAAAGCCCCTAAAAATGCATCTGTTGAACACGGTTTCAGAAGATAATCCTCCCAAATATTTGAAGAACTGGTAGGTCAGGTCCTACATAAAACGTTCCAGGGCTCCAGAGTTTTAGACAGTGATAAACTCTGTGTCCTTCAAACAATCCCACTGAATATTGTTCCTCATTGATGAGCTTTTTATAAACACTGGGGTTGCCAAAAAAACATACACGTTTTAAGAGATGTTATCGATGTATTACTTTTTGAAGTTGAATTGGTAGCAACATGTAGTATGACTTTCACTCAAAAGATGGCGTTAATCAAATGAATGCTAGTGTCATTCATTGTATTACAATTTTAATGTAGTTTTTTTTCCTTCCTTAAAATGTGTATACATATTTTTGGCAGTCTCTGTATTAGATGACAGTGACCTTAAGAGTCATTTTATGTGGGTAGTTTAACACAGATCTATCTAATTTACCAATAGTCGAGCTAGATGTACAATAGAAGATAAAACCACTTGGGGCAGCCAGATCACTCAGTTGGTTAGAGCGCGAGCTCTTAACAACAAGGTTGCCAGTTCAATTCCCGCATGGGATGGTGGGCTGTGCCCCCTGCAACTAAAGATTGAAAACAGCGACTGGACTTGGAGCTGAGCTGTGCCCTCCACAACTAGATTGAAGGACAACAACTTGGAGCTGATGGGCCCTAGAGAAACATACTGTCCCCCAATATTCCCCCAAAAAGCAAATGGCTTTCTTTCGAACACCTAATTACACTGGGGAAACTGCAGAGAATGGGAAGAAGAGGAGGGAGGTAGTTTCAGTGAAGGGACACGTTGGGAATAAGAACACAGCTGGGGGGAGTTGATACTTAAGTCTTCATGGTATTGAGTCTTTGGATGAGGGCATAAGATAGCAGAGATGGAGAAATAAAAATAAAGGAAACTAAAGATAAATGTGGTCTAGTTCAAAACCAATTTGCCTTGGTTTTGGTTCTACATTAAGGTTTCTATGGGGGTCACAAGTATCTGCCTATCTTAAGTCTTTAGTTTGTCCAAAGGTAAAAGTCTGTTCCAGCATCACTGCATGCTGAGGAGCTCTCCACACACAGAATGGACAAAACAGATGAGATAAAATGGAGGGTGAGCATACTGGCCTGAGGAACTAGTTAGACAAGATGTGTTCAAATAGTCAAACACTAATTGCCTTGTGGCATATCATTAAACTGGCCAATTTCCACATTTCTCTGAGACTGTTTTTGGAAGCTTAGACATCAATGGGAGCTGAAAGGGAGAAAGCAAAATGTTTGTCTATTTGTATGCAGAAGACATGGAACTACATCAAAATTTACTAAATTTCTATATTAGACTAGATGATCAAACTCATTTAGTAAACTATCTAGAAATAGACTACTATCTTAAGTACTAATATCACCTTGTGTTCACTTTATATTTTATAGTTTCAACGTGCTCTTTTAAAGTTCATCTTATCCTCAAAGGAAAGCATGTAGTCTTATTCTTTTCTATCCTGATAGGCAACTGAGTGTTTTCAGATTTATTTAATTAATTTAGAAGATGAAAAGACTACTTTAATAGACTCCATTTAATCAAGAAGATGAGGCAGTGTGGTAGATGCTAGCTAAAGAGAGATGAAAATGGGCTGGTGGTGTAGCAAAGACCGTGTATGTATGTATTCACTGGAGAAAAACTTTAGATACTTCCACACAACCCCAAAATTTCCATTTAAGAACAAAGTAAGACAATATCTTTTAGAGCCAAATTTTTGGTAGATTTGCTTAAGAATCTGTTGACACTTCCATGAAAATATTCTCCCAGATTGCTAAATTTTGTTTTCTACTACTCTCAAATCTGAAAACAAACTGATGGTCTTACTGTTTCTGGGTCCTTTTCAAATTATGCTTTTAGTAAATGGTTAATAAGATTTTTATATTGGTTGTTTGGTTAAATAAATGAATGAATAAATATCCTTAAATATTCATTGGCATTGAAAATTCCAGGCCAAAGTCTAGACATCAAGAATAATACATAAAACACATTGTGTGAGGTACGCATCCTGTTAAAGAAAATAAATGCAAAAAAAAAAAAAAAAAAAAAAAAAACAAGGAAGAAAAGATAAAGAATAGTGCTCACATTAAGAAAGAGAAAATAGGCAGAAATGAACTGGTAACGAGAATTTTTAAAAAGCCAAAATTTTGACATGTTAGTCCACGAAAAACACATCCATTAAGATAATTAGTTACTCATTTGTCTAATGCTGAATTACCTAACCTAAGTAAAAAATATTAAAACCCTGGGGATAGATTAGGGAAGAAATGCAAAGATGATGTTGAAGAAAAAGGCCTTCGGGAAAGACAAAATAAATTGGGGTTACTGGCCTCACCTAAGACTTAATTGCTTAAATTTTCCATTCATTCAACAAATACCTTCTGTGTACCAGGCCTGGTTCCAGATACTGCAGATACACCAGTAAACAACTCAAAGTCTCTATCTCATGGAATTAGGCAGGAAATGGAAATGGAAGCATATCACCAATTTTAATTATTAAATTATAAATATTAATATTTAGTAACTACTATTTAAAAGTGTCAACATGCATTGGGTGAAGGAGGATAAAGAATGACAGATCTGGGAGGTGGTAATTTTCTGTTTTATGTAAGTTGTCTAGGGAAAGCCTCTAAGAAAGGTGAGCTTTCAGTAGAATAAAATGAGTGAGACATGTGACCATCTGGGGAAACAGAAATCCAGGCAAATGCCCTGAGAGGGAATGTATTTGGCCCATGGGAATAATAGCAAGAAGGTGCCTGTGGCTGGAACCCAGACAGTGGCCAGGGGCTTGATCATTTAGGGTCCTTAGGTCACTATAAGGACAAGATTTTATTCCAATTGTGAAGAGAAGCCATTGGAGGGCTTTAAAAAGAACAATTTAATTTATACCTTAGAAGTGGCATTTTGTCTGCTGTAGAGAGACTGCAAAGGGCTAAGGTGGATATGGAGAGATCACTTTTGAGACTATTGCAATAGTTCCAGTGAGAGAGAAGGGCTTGGCCTAAGGTATTAGTGGGAAGAAATCTTGAGAAGTGGTAGGGTTCTAGATATATTTTAAAGTCAGAGGTGACAAAACAACTATGGATGGATGTTCTGTTGCAGAAAGAGAAAGAAGCCAGGAATGATCCCAATTTGGGAAATGGGGTAGAAGAGGGCTGAACAACTTCTGTGATTGGTAGTTCCATTTACTGAGAAGAGGAACAATTAAGGAGGAGTTACCTTGGAGGAGGAAACAAAAATTCCTTTGGGGAGGGGGTATTAGTTTTGAGTGACCTGCAGGATATCAACATGGAGATGTTAAGTAGGCATTCTTGTATAGGATTCCAGAATGAAGAAAAGAGGTTTGGGTTGAGCTATAAACTTGGAAGTCAGCATATAAGAGGTCTGACAATTAAGTTCATGAACTCACCCTAGAAAAAGTGCTACATACCTCACTGCTGGATATCACTACAGTCACCTTCAAAGTACTCCCCTTGGGAAGCTATGCACCGATGCCAGTGCCTAGTCCACCCTTCAAAGCAATTTGGAACTCTTTTTCTGGGATGGCCATCAGAGCCATTGTTGTATTGGACGTTGTTGTTGCATTACCATTGTTGTTGTATTACCCTTGATACTCTGAATGTCATCAAAATATCTTATTTTCAATATTTCCTTTTTCTTTGGGTAAAGAAGTCATTGGGGGCCAGATCAGGGGAGAAGGGAGGGTGTTCCAATACAGTTGCTTGTTTACTGGCTAAAAACTCCCTCACAGACAGTGCTGTGTGAGCTGGTGAATTGTCATAATGCAAGAGCCATGAATTGGCAAAAAGTTCAGGTCATCTAACTTTTTCACGCAGCCTTTTCAGCACTTGGTTAACTGTTTGTCCAGTTGGTACAAATTCATAGTGAATAATCCCTCTGATATCAAAAAAGGTTAGTAACATCGTTGCAACAAATTCACAAACTTAATTGTCTCACCTCGTAGTCTTTAAAAACCATGAGCTTCAGCGAAATGTCCTAGAGAAATATGGATAGAGAGGAGGTCTGGAAACTGATTCCTGGGACATTTCACCTCTTAGAGATCAGAAAAGTAGGAGTGACTCTGAGGAAGGGAAGAAACGAGGAGAGTGTGGTGTTCTGTAAGAAGATGAAGCGATTTGCTTTGTCCAACACTAAAGTAAAGTCAGGTAACATGCAACGTGAGAACTGATCATCAAATCTGGTCAGGTGACGCCACTGATGCTGGTGACTAGAGTGGATTCAATGGAAGGACTAGGTCAAATGTCTGTTGAAATAAGTTCAGTCAAGAGGGGGAGGCAAACAACTTGATGCATAGAGTAGGGAGAGTTTTTTCAAGATTTTGTCTAGCGAAGAGTAGAAAAATTAAAACATGGCCGCATAAGATGTGGGAATAAGCCAATTTTTTCCTTGAATGGGAGGTATTACAGGAAAGGGCAGGGGGAAGAAGATGCTTTAAAAGAGACCATGGATAATTGTAGGAACAAAATCCTTGGTTGGGCCAGAGGAGATGGGACCCACTGTACAAGCAAAGTGGTTGGTTCAGATGGACTCAGTTGGTTCACCCTCTCTGACAGGAAGGAGGGCAGAGGATTTGGGTACCAGTGAATAGATTTAACAGTTGTAGTATAGTTCTTTTTGGAGAATTGCAATTTTCTCAGATGGAATTAGAAGAAAGGTCATGAACTAAGAATGAGAAGGGAGAAAGAGGAGATTGAGGAAAAGGGAGAAGATACAAAACAGTCATCCCAGGAGTGTTCAAGTGGAGTGACCAGAGAAATAGGATTAATAGGCAGTACTGAGGATAGGTTGATATTTGTGGGCATGAACTTAAAAACAGTTCCCATAGTTGAGATTCTTTCCCCCACCATGTTCGTCTTCTCAAATTCAAGGGCAAAGTCAATGAGAGTCAGATCTGGTCTGGCTTGGGATTTCCCAGAAACATTGGAGAGGGAGAGAAGCAGGCAGTTGAGAATGTATGGATGGATCCTGCAATCTAAACAGAGTAAGGAGGGAAGAGAGGACAATGGGAAAGGGAAGTGAGGGACCATGAAAAGATGTTAGTGAGAAAGATATAAAATTAAAGAACAGACAACAGGAAGAATTTTTGGAGAATAATATCAGACACATCAAATGAGATCATAGGCATTCTTTTCTAAGATGTCTTCAGTAGAAGTCCATCTTCTTGTAATACTGTACTAATGATGGAGCAACATGGAGGCAAAGGAATGAATGAGATAATCTCCATTTTTCTTTCCCCGTCTGATTTAATTAGTTGAGAACACCACAGGAATGATAGATGCCACAGAAAAACAGCCTTCTCAAATTTAAGATCAGAAAGAGGAGAATTTGGGGAAGAGTCATCTGGTTAGGTATAAAATACTTCAAAAAATAGTGTATTTGGCTATTTTTTATTATCAGACAACGGGAGTATTTTATTATTCTGATTTAAGTACCAGACAGTTCCAAAGGTAAAATAATTGTACTACGAATTTTCCCTTTTGAAAGATCCTACTCATTATTCTTGTTATAAATATGTTTTCTCCTTTCTAAAGAATAGCTCATTTGGGTTCTACCATCAAATTGGCTCTGGCAAAGCAAGACTTTTCTACTGAATTTCTAAACTTACATTTATATATTTGGATTTCATTTTTATCATTTGGTAGATTTATTTTGGAAAGTACCAACAGATGTGCCTAAAATCTTAGCATAACTTTTTCTAAAGGTGTGATGAAAAGAATATAATCATTTGACATTTGGCATACCTGACAATCTTCCTATATCATGTCACAGATTGGGCCACTCTAAGGAAAACTGTAACATTTACTTTTCTGCCTCTTGGTTCTATTTGGCGTATGAAGGGGCAAGCAAAAATATGCTTGAATGTTCCTTTATTGGGAGTTGATGTGAGTTGGGAAAGAAGGTCTGAGGGACTTGGGGGCTGATCAAGGAAGAAGGTATGTCCCTGAGGTGGCAATGGCACACACAAGCTTTACACCAGGTGACTGAAGATTTGAATGTGAGGGGGGTGTCCCCACAGTAGGAGTCTGGAGGCTATGGCCCATAGGGGTTGTTACTCAGAAGGGAAGGAGGACAAAAGGGAAAGGGGTGCAGAACAGGGACATACAGTGTCTGGATAATGTCTTTGTCAGCAGCTAGGTGGGGAACCTCCAGGTAAGATAATTCCAGCTTAAGCAGCTTGGGGCCTTATAACTGTAAGTCTCTATCTGATCTACAGTCAGCAGATGTGGGGTGAGATTCCGTGGGGTATGCACAGCAGGCAAGCTCTAAATGGGCTAAACAATCTGATTGCTTATACTCTGTTTAAAACAACTGGATGTGTAAAAATTTGAATTAGGTACCAGCCAGCTTTTGAGCTAACAGGTTTCAGCCCTCAGTGAAGAAATAAACAACCTAGGGCCACCTTAGGGTCATACACTGAGGCCACCTTTGGGTCATTTATATGACAGAGGAAGTAGGGGAAATTTTGAAAACAAATTATTTTAAAGAAATAAGTAGGAGCCTATTAGTTCACCATTTCAAAATTCTGGTATTCCCTAAGGTCATAATAATTATAACAATAGTTTAACATTTATGGTATGCTGATTATGTGCTAAGCACTTGATATTTTTTTCTTTGAATTTTCATACCAATCCCTTAAGCTAATATTTTTGTACCCATTTACCACATGGGAAAACTGGGCATAGAGAGGTTACCTAGGTGGCTTAAGCTCACACAGCTAGAGGAAGTGCGGAAGGGTTTCAGTGCTACGGGTCTGAAGGATGAGTGGTACAATCAACCACTAGTGCATCCAGCCTTTCATCTAAGGCTTCCCCCACCTTGTGAGGGATCCGGGGGACACTGCAGCTTTTGACCTAAGTTGTTCTCTAGATTCTCAGAAAGGAAGAGTCAACAGAGGATCCTTCCTGAACATTCCTCCTTGCGCCATAATGAATGCTCACTGTGCATCTGCTCCCCCAGCACTGACCCAACGATGCCCATGGAAAACGTCCCAATGCCTGAATAATATGACAATTATTCATACTTGAAAGCAAGGTCAGATTAAGAATAAATGAAAAGTTCTTGTTGTATAAAGTAGAAACACTTCCGATCCCATATCTTCACCTCCCCAGGATTTTGAATCTTTCTCAAATTAGAACTCTATGTTCTGTCCTAGAATATACCTCCCTGGAGAAGATGGTGCCATGCCTAGCAGCAGTTGGTGGAGGAAATTACAGTAATCATGTGGCTACTTGCAAAGACCAAACACATTTTGCATTGTTTCGGCAAAACTCACAATGAACACAGGCAACCACATTGCCGTATTACTTCCAGCAGTTCCACCATGCTTAACCTAGACACACGCAACAGACCCACAGGGGGCGGTGTCACACTACGTGTGCCTGTATTAGTTTCCTATGGCTGCTATAACAAATTACCACTAAGTTCGTGGCTTAACACAACACCAATGTATTATCTTACAGTTCTGGAGATCAGAAGTCCAAATTGAGTCTTACTGGGAAAAAAGCAAGATGTCGGCAGGGCTGAGTTCCTCTGGACACTCGAAGGGAGGATCTGTTTCCTTACCGTTCCAGCTTTTAGAGACTGCTGCATCCTTTGGCTTCTGGCCCCTTTACATCTTCAAAGCCAGCGATCACATCCCTCTGATCTCTGTTTCTGCTGGCTTGATCTTCTTCTCTGATGCTGATTCTTCTGTCTCTTTCCCTTGTAAGGACCCTTGCAATTAATTACATTGGGTCTACTGGGATAATCCAAGATAATCTTCCCAGCTCAAGGTCCTTAACAAAAGCACATCTGCTAAGTCCCCTTGCCATGTAAGGTAATATATTCACGGGTTCCAGGAATTAGGATGTGGACCTCTTTGGGGGGGGGGGGGGCATTTGTTAGCACCCCCCCCCATGCCTGTCTGAGTTGGGTAGGGAGCCATTTCTTCTCTACAGACACTTTGTTATTGAACCCTAGCAAAGCTCACGTCCTGCTACATAAGGCTGAAGAATCAGGATGGCGGTTCAGAAATTTGAAAATAACAAATGAAATAAAAACTCCCAGACAGACATGCTGAGGTGCACTTAACAGATGTCCCTCTCATGGGTAAGAATCAGTATTACGTTTCACGTGAATATGCATAGCAATTTTTTTATGAGAGATTATATTGCATATTAGAAAAAGTCATATCCTTCAGGGACCCCCATAGTCATGGACATAGGAGTTGGGTAGTGGTTTAATAATTCTAATTTTTTTTTTAATTATTTTTGTTCAAGGTAAAATTTTGATGTTTGAAATTCAGTGCTGAATTCAATGATTTTATTTGATATGGATCTCAGCAAAGAAACGAAACATCTGTATTTCCAAAGGGATTCTTTCATGATGGGGTTTAGAAAAGTCTTGAAATCCCTTTTAATGATGTAATAGACTTGTAGCCAAGGTCATTTCAGCAGACACTGTACTATGGAGAAGCCAGTAGGCTCCTCTTCATTGAGCACTTTTAAATGTAATCAACGATAAAAGTCAGCACCTTCTCCCCTGCACGAATTGCGTCATTTAAGTCTCCCCGGCAATGCAGCACCACAGTTAGTAGTAGCTCAGTTTCACCATTGAGGAAACGGAGTTCCCAGGGTGAAGTGCCATGTCTAAGGACACACTGCCAGAGGTAGGAATCCAAGTCCAAGCCTTCAGACACCAAAACCCTTGCTCTTTAAAGTTTGCCACATTGTTCTGGGTTCTGGTCTCTCTCACCTTTCTTCTTGTTTCTACACCTTCCAGGATGATTCCCGTAAGGGGTCACGATAGCCCTCCTATTAAACACAAAATTTCCCACCTCACTAGGTCCTAGCTATGTAGGAGTCTTATGAATTACTGTTTTGTTTTTAAGTTGAATAAATGTTTTCACAGAATTGCGTGTTTATTCTTTATCGTATTTAATACAACATTAAGAGTCTAGATTGGCTTTAAAATCGAGGGATTTTGTCTTTGTAGTCATGCAGGTTCTAAAATAGTTTACTTTCATATCTACCAGGATGTTTGATAAATTCATTTCAATGTTATTGATAATACAACAATATTGATAATTTAGAAAATAAATATTAGTCTTTATTTCAATATATAAAATCGAGGAAATTTTTCGCAAATTTTCTTTAAAAATTAGCTATTTCTACTTAATCACATTTGTAATACAGATAGTGTTCAATTGAGTTTCTTATTGCTGCAACTCTACCGATTTGTAGAGACTGTTTAAGTGCTATTTTGATTCTTCATTTATATATTTGCTTCAAATATTTTCCGGACCTATCTCTTCATTTTATTTGTTTTCTTGTTATGCAGTTTAATAATTTAAAATAACTATGTTATTCTTTGTGAAACTTTTTTTTATCACATCAAAACTAAGAAAGACTTTTTGTTTACTGTTCCATTGTCCTGATAAATCAATACTCCTTTATCCTAACCATAATTTGTTTTATATTTAACTCTTTACCCAGTAACATGTTCTATTTAACTTTTTAATGGATTCTGACATATGATGTGGATTTAGTTTTTTTAAGCAGCTAACTACTTATCCGAATACAATTTTTATGTTACTTGTTAATTATTCTTACTCATTTTATCATTCTTTGTATACATTATATAAGTTGAAGGTCAGTTGGAGATTTTCTTGAATGTCCTCTTAGTATTTTATTTTTTGAGTGCATCTCTCTGTTTTGTCTATTGTTATTTGAATATATTATACTAACCAAAAAGATTAATCTGCTTGCTTACCATTCTTTCAAAATATTATACGAAACTGTTTCTGATGGGTGGGGATAAGGGGAAGGTGAGAGGTTTTGGGAACGTACAGAGGGATAGTGGATGGGGGGAGGGGGGTTCACATAGTGTGAGGGATATAAATGATAAATGTCTAAGTTTTGCTTTGTCTTGTGCACCTGAAACTAATTAATAAAAAAAAAAAAAAAAAAAAAAAATTATACGATATAGAAGCTCATTCTAGCTGATAATTACTATTTGTATATCCATTTCAAAAGTCATTTCTCTGGCCTTTCACTGAAATATACATATAAAACTTAAAATTCAGTAGGAGTAGATATCAATAAAAATATTTCAAATATCCTCCAAATTGTTCTGGTTGACTACATACTCTAGTTAGCTAACCACAAAAATGTACCAGGTAGTAAGTGAGACAAATTCCCCTTTGTGTTTTAGCTAGAGAAAAGAAGCTCTGTTGCCAGATACTTATAACATTCCTGAAATTCATGTGACGTATTTTGTTGTGAAACTTGTGCGGCTTATCTGACCATATGAAGCTGTACGGACAAACAGTGGCTTAGCCACCTACAGTGCCGCAGCAAGAAAAACTTTTCCTACTAATTACGTGATTAAACAACTTAAACAGCATCTGTAAGTTCTGCTGTTCCATCTATATTCTCATGTTGCTAAAACACTTCAACTTTTAAAGATTTTTAATAATTTTTAAAAATAATTTAATAATTTTTAATAATTTAATAATATGAAGAATCTCTTTTTGATTTGCTAGGGATTGAGCTTAATCTATGGATCTACTTGGATGTGAGATGATATCTCTTTATTTAGTATTCTAATGAAGGTTCTTGTAAAATTTCTCAATTTCTCCAACTCTACATATAAGTATTTCAATATATTTTAACATAGTTTACCTTTATAATTTTAAGAATAAAATAACAATTATCCATAATTCTATCATCCACTTAACCATTTAATAATACCTTGGCCTATCTACTTCCAATCTTTTTTTAAAAAAAACTAGAATTCCCCTTACAGTTTTTGTAAAAATGGTATCAACTCATCAAAAAATTTTAAAATGCAGAAATAGTACAAAGATGACAAATTTTTAAAACCACTCTGTAAAAACAGAACTAATGCATTTTAAAACTCATTAAAGCTGTATCGTATGTACTTTTTTCTTAAATCTCTATGTTGAAATATTTTTTATTCTAAATGCCTTTTACTTGAAGTATTTGGGTTTTTTTTTAAGTTTTACATATGATAGGATCATCTATTTGCTTCCAATATTCATTTTTATTTATATTTCATGTCCTGTCACATTGTTCTGAATTTCAAAATTAGTATGAAAAATAGCAATGACTTGGAAGAGCTCTAAATTTTTCCTCTATTTAAAGAGATCGCTTCTCATCTGAGAGTACAGGGTTCACACTGGTTCACACTGGGTTCACTCACACTCACATCCCAGCTCTGCCACCTGCAAGCGCCATGACCTTGTCCAAGTTACTTTACCACGCGGATCTCAGTATTCTCATCTCTAAAGTGGCCACTGAAATAGCACCTATCTCACATGGTTGTTTTGACAGTTTGGTTTATTTTGTTTCTCTTTTTCTTTTTTGATAGCAAACACATAAATTATTTCAACAGCACCCGCTTTGTCAGATGTGAGTTTTAATCCAATTCCAGTATAAATGTAGAAGGATCACCACTTACTTCCTAGGACTGGAGGTCAGAAATGGCACAGCACCTATAATGAGGATGAGCTCTCACACTTGCTAGAACACAGTGTAACATTCATACTAATGTCATTCCCTAGAAACCTCTGAGTTTCGTTTTCTTTGTGCTCTATAAGGACTGGTCTGGAGTACATTCAGTTGACATGTTTTCTAAAGCAGAATATACCAAGTATAGAACTCTGTGGTGAACCCATGAGAGACAAAGGCAGTACCAGCATAGCTAGCAGGGGGACCGTGCGAACATTGGATGCCACCTCCAGAGTGCTCACTACGGTCAGTGGCAGTGTGCCCAGTATACCTGCTCTGTTGGTGTTTGCTACAGGAAAAATGTAGGCAGCTGTTGGTCCAAATAGTCAGATAGTATGATGTTGGTTTCCACCTCAATCTAATGAGAATTTATCTGGGAGTTTTACAAATTTCTATTTGGTTGGGATTATTTTATTGCAACATGCCATTTGCTCTGAGTTTAGTATACCATAGTAAGAGACGGTGTCTTGCACCTTTACGTGTTTCATGAGTATCTGAAGCGTTCAGCATGAGCCAAGCACTGGACAAGGAGCTGGGGGGCTACTTTGGGGCATAAATGCTCACAGATTTTATACTCAAGGAGCTGACAGTAAAATCACAACGGTGACAAGTGACTCAAAGAAGAACTTTAGGGGCTGTAAGGGCTGACAAGAGACTTCCTGTCTCATTCGGTCCAAGATTTCCCTGAGGAAGGGAGACAAAAACCTGAGACCTGAAAGATGATAATTAACTGGGGGAAAGAAAGAAGGGAACAGCAATCCAGGAGGAGGCACCAGCATGTACAGAGACTCTGTGCGAGGAAGCATCTTGACTAAAAGGCCAGTGTGGAGAGGGCAAAGGGGAATATGGTTGTACTGAGACTAGAGAGGAAAATCATGCCAGACTACGCAAGGCCTTTAAGCAATTTTAAGCAGTTTTGTATTTGCCATGATAATGATGGACAGTCACCGAGGGGTTTTAGCAAGAGGGATACATGACTTGACTTTCATTTAGAAAAGAGCACACTGGTTATATGCAGTGTGGGAGAGGAGCTGAAGGGAGGGCAGTGCAGAGGGCAGCCGACCATTGCAATGGTCCAGGCAGAAGGGATGGCAGCTTCAGTCCAGCTGGCCAAGGACGGGGTAGAGATGAAAGGATCTGTTCAGGACACGTGCATGGTGAAACCAAAGAAATTGCTGAGAAACTGGCTACTGGGTCTGAGAGAGAGGTTGGTCATCAAGAATGGCTCTGGGATTCCTGGTTTGTGTAACTGGTTAGCAAGAAATGACATTTTCAGAGGGAGAGACACCCAGACCTGAGGCAGGTCTAGGGAATTCAAGACTACAAGTTCTGTGTGGACACGTTGAGTCTGAAGTGTCTTTAAGAAAAATCAAGAAGAGGTGACAAGAAAGCAGTTGGATTTGTTCCCGGGTGAAAGATTAATTATGAGATACCTGGTTATGCCGTCCACTTTCTCATCATCTCACTGCAGGCACATTGCCAAAGTGCAGAGGCGAACAGTACTTTTTCAGAGGGCAAATCAACACTGCCAAACCTTTAATCACATTTTTGGTTAAGTCTTATAAATGCAAGAAAAGATGTTTAGTTATTTGAGTCACTGGAAATCTTTGCAATATGTTTTTTGGGCTGTAGACTAAAACTGTCCAGGAGAGGGTCCAAGTGGACCCAAACAAAATGTCAAGTAGAATATGTTTTCAGGCATTTGTCTAATGTCAATAGAATACTCCTAGTTTTTGTTATGCTAGTTCTGAGCATGACTTATTCCAATCATTTCAGACATTGAATATTTTTATGAAAATAATACTTAACCTCTCATGCTTAAGAAGTTCAAAAATTGTTTAAACATGAGGCTACTCAAAGGTCACAGGAGGTTGTTGCTGCTGATAACGCAACTGTCCTCATAAGACTCAAAAAAAATCCACGAAGCTAAATTAATGCACGTTCCCTGACATGGGACTCAGGTCTCAGATTCCCCGTAGTCCTTCTTTGAGACAAATAAAAGCATTTAGTGCTTCAGAAGATTTGGGGGTGAGGTTGATCAGCGGTTGTGTCTGGGAATTAAAAATAGAATCTGGAAAAATTAATATCAGAGAGTAACTGGTATTTAAAACAGTTTCCTGCTTTCAAAGTATACTCAAATTTTAAAAACGTCATGTACATAATAATTATATTCAATGGTCCATTAAACTTAGTAAAGGGCTTTCTTTTGTTCAACGGTTTAAAGCAAAGCCCTGTTTCAGTCGTTGCGTGGGCCACTAGGTGGCAAACTTTGCTAAAGAATATGGCCGCCATCAAAAAGATTCTTACAAGATTCAAATCTTAGTAAAAGTATTTTGGTTATAGCTGCCATCAAATGTTAAAATATTTCCTCAGTGTTCACATTGCTTCTGTAATTAAAAAAAGAAACTCAAGATTGCACAATTGCAGACTTTTGAAACAATCTAATCAGGCCCGCTTTCATTTTCTAGAACACTGAGGCCAAAAATAGTTGGTTTGTGTTGCATTAGTTAATGGCAGAGATGGGCCTCAAACTTAGGCCTCCGGCATCTCCTTTTAGTACTTTTCCACACTGCTTTAAAAATCATAGCGCTGTAACAGTTACTATTATCTGAATGAAGCTATTCTGGCAAATATGAAATCATTCTTAGAGTAAGAAATTTTGAATAACTACAATCCCATACTCCTTGGCAGTCAATTCACTCATGCTACACTAAAGTAGCTTAGAAACTCAAAATGCGTAAAATATTTAAAATGGTCCTTTAAGAAAGTATAGCAAATAGTTCCTTATGTTGGATTGAGATATTTTCTTTCTTTCTTTCTTTTTTTTTTTTAGTTTCACATTAGATGGAAAACATATTAGAAAAGATTTGGAAATATCATTAATCAAATAATGAGAAAAATGAAGAGACTGAAGTGGTTTTGTGGTAAAAAAAAAAAAAAGTAAGAATTGAAAAACTAAACCAAGATAGACCTCCAAACTCTGGCTTTCAACAGTGCAGAGTAAGTGCACACGTGTGAAAGCAATCTTGGAATACTAGGTATCAAAAGTTTTGGTTTTGTCAAGTGAGGAACAGACTAGAATTGGAAATGTTTCATGAAACAGTGCCAAGAATCTGAAAAACAAAACAGATTTTAATCACGGTTTGGATCCAAGCATACTATATGCCAATCATACAGTTGTGTCTGGGTGGGTAGGGGAGCTATACAAAGCCAAATGCCAAAAGCAATGAGGAGAGATGGTTCAAAAGAAGTCTCCACGTTTTGCCACCCTTGAGTCAGTCTATACCTGGCCCAACCTTCCATCTGGAAGAACTCCAGGGGACAAGACAACATCAGGTCCAAACTAGGATATGCTCTGAGCTAGAGAGAGGGTGGAAAATAGAGCGTGTGAGGCTGCAAGTGCCTTTTTATAATCATTCAGCCATGAAATCCTCAGTGAATAAAGTCCAGACTTCTCAGCATAACATAAACTCCCTGTCTGGTCTGACTCCTGCCTATCCTTCTATCACTGTTCCCTGCCACACCTCCACTCTGCCCTTGGTATGCTAGGGTATACCAGTGCATCCAGTGTACCAGTATCCCAGTGGGATCCTCTTAAATGGCTCTTGCTTTTCCCCAGCCCCCACCTGTTCCTATCTTTGTTTAAGAGCTATTCCAGGGTCCAGACTCAGCTCAAACAATACCAATACCACCTGTATTAGTTTCTTTGGGTTGCCACAACAAGGTATAGTAGGCTAAGTGGCTTAAAGCCACAGACATGTATTGTCTCATAGCCTGGAGGCTAGAATTCCAAAATCGAAGTGGCGGCAGGGCCATGCTCTTTCTGAAGGCTCTAGGGGAGAATCTGTCCCGTGCCTTTCTCAGCTTCTGGTGTTGCCAGCAGTCCTAGGTGTTCCTTATCAGGACATCAGTCATGTTGGAGTCGGGCCCACACTCATCGCATATGACCTCATCTTAATTTGATTCCATCTGCAAAGACTCGATTTCCACATAAGGTCACATTCACAGATATCGGGGGTTAGGAGATCAGCATATCTTTTGGGAGGACACAATTCAACCCACATAGTGTCTTTCTCATTCCTCCTCCCTATCTCTCTCCCTAAGAGTTTGTTGCTACCTCCTGGCCCTTAGCCTTTGTTCAGACCTCTACCAACAGTGCCAGGCATAATGGAGGCAAGTGTCATGCACACACCCTGTAGCCTATGAGATCCCCAGGTGGGCAGGCCGCTTTCTTTTCCATTTTTGTGTTTGCCTTGCTTGGCACTTTGCCTAGTGCCTAGTACTCTGGGCCCATGAATGAGCATAATCCTCTGTAGTTTGGATCTGGAACACATCCAGCTCCCTGGCACTTTCCCCAGAGACGGCTACAATGTGAGATTGAAACAATCCTCCAGGAGAGACCTTAGCTTGAGAGAGGCTCAGGCTGCGAAATTCTGGATAAGACAGGGTGGAGGGAGATGGATGTCTGGATCACTGAGGACAACATTTCCAGGGGTGTCAGTGACTTCAGGGAGTAGCAGCGAGCGGTGGGGACTGGGCAGGCCGGGAAACAGAGCCTGTGGTTTGGGGGGGTCCTTGCTTTTTTTGTAACACAAATACATGTGTCCTAAGACAATCTGCCTTTTCTGCAATCGATCTAAAACTAGAACATTTCATACTCTCTATCCACTTTGACTGATACTGACACGTGGTCTTTAAGCTTCTGGAACAGCAGCTGACTCTTGCTCTTGAGAGGCTCACTGATATGGCTCTGGATATAAAGATACAGAATTGTCCAGGGAGTGAGATGAGAAGCTCTAATGTACCGGCAGAGCCCCCTTCTTTGTCATCTGTCCCTCATGGATTCGTGCTCTCTCACCGATACAGAAATGGCTATACCTTCTGCTCACACCCTCCCTCATTTCAGAGACACGTGTCTCCCAGATAACGTGTTTCAGTCTTGCACTGGCCTCTTAGGCCAGGACTTAACCTCACAGCCAGGTTCCCCCGCCAAGCACTGCCTGCCTGGGGTCCCTCACGTGTCTCAGTGCCCGGAAACAGGAATCACTATTCTCCCCTTTTGGATTGCCCTCTTCTCAAACATCAGAGGCCCGCTAAGCTCTGATCCTGCTCTCTGGGCACTCCATGACAGCAGCTCTCTCCCACATGACACAGGACCTGCTAACTCAGCCACCAACAGGGCACTTGCTGGCCATGCTTATTACAGAAGTGGAGACAGAAGGAGAAGGGACATGCCTTTTTTTTTTTTAACCATAGTTACGAATAAAGCGAATTCTCAGATAAGAGTTGCTGTAATATAGGTTGTTCATGTGTTGATGAATAAGCTTTTGGGAGAGGGTGTTATACTCTTTAGTGTCCCACAGAATCTAGGGCAGTACTTCTTTTACACACAATGAGTGCTAAAAAGATGCCTGCTGATAAAAGACAGTATGTCCATGAATTTAGCACAATGCTGATCGGTTAGCATTCAGACACGGCTTAGCTCTTTTGACGATGCTCAAAACGCTGACATGACTTGCTTAGAGTCGTAGTTTTGGCAGAGCTTGAGCTCAAACCCCCATCCTCAACTCCCAGTGCAGTGAGTTTTTTCTTTTTTTTTTCTTTTTTAGGACATCATCCCATCTTTAACCTAACAGAGCCAACTAGTCACAGTAATAGAAACAAACAGATGTTTCCACTCCCAAGTGCATACAAGTTTTTAAAGCAACACACAAAAATGACAAGTTCAAGTCACTAGACATATAAAAGCAGCAACTTTACTAATAAATGGAGAAACCAACTCAAATTCTGAGGAGCAGGAAGTAGCCTTGTGTGACTTCAGTGTTCTCTGGGATGACAATCTTTCTGGAAACACGAGAGTCCAGGCTAATATGATGCCTGACTAGCTGCTGCACCAGACTCTGGCCAATTTCATGTCAAAAGCACGTATAAGGAAAATACCTATGTGTTTTCCCAGGCTCTCCAAGTTATTGAAAAGATACTGAAAAACTCAGGCTTATTGTTTTAATGAATACACAAAAGATTTTTTAAAAAACATTCCCGAGCCTTGCAACTGCAACAGGGAGATCAAACAGGCAAAGCTGATACAACAGAGCTCGGCTATGTCACCTGATGACACAAACTTGCTCTGAGGCCAACAATTAAAGAGAGCAGTATAATTCTGACCCTTCCAAAGCATACTTTTAAAGATTCACAAACTATTTGTTTCCCTCACAAAGCAAATATGGCAAACGATGAACCTGAGACCTAAATGATTCACTTCCTGTACTTTTGTTATGGTGCAGTAGGTTAAACACATGACCTTGTAGAACCCAGTTTGTGCACAGATGTTGGCTGAGTGACCAGGGACCACTTCTCAACCTTTTTTTGTTCCAACGTTCCCTTCTCTGTAACACGAGGATGATAATAATAGCAATCTATATGAGTAACAGTGATAAGAGTGCATAGGTTGGTCATGACAATGAAATGAGTGATTACATATGAAGTCCCAAAGGCATAGTAGCGATATCATGCTCTCTTCTTCCCTGAAGGTGAGTTCTTCTTACTAAGCTTTAAAACATGTCCTTCAATTACTGATCCCCAAAGGAAAAAAAAATAAAAAATTCAAAAGATATGTATCATCGTTACTTCCAAAAGAAAGCTAGAAATATTTTGCATAAATAAATACCTTTGTGGTTGCTTTTATGTGCTTAGGGAAGGAAAACAAAACCAGTAGAGGAAAATTTCCAAAATAAGGCATTAGCATATGTTACTTGGGGGTTTGGTCCATTCCAAATATGGCTTTGTGCAGATATTATCACTATCACTGCTAAGACTTTTACGAAAGAAAAAAATACTTTTGGAGCTCACAAAGAGGTTTAGGCGGGGAGGGGAGGGCGTGTTGCGGGCTGTAATTCCTAGTTTGAGTCTCAAATAAAAGACACAGAAAGCAATGAGAACTCTCAGAATGAGTCAGGGAGAACAGAAGGAAAGAACTGGATTTAGAAAGGTATGTCTTTATCATTCTTTACTTCTGAATCACACAAAGAACAAAGCTTCCATTTTATAGGTGTGGCTATTAATCGGCAACTAACTATACACGCACACCGAGTTTTTATAAAGTTCCATTTTTGGTACCAGGTAAGGTGCAATGGATAAGAAACAGACTACAATATATTTATTGCATGCACCCTGCAAGAGATGGCAGCCTAGTTGAGGCGAGGATTCAAACACAGTAAGTCCTCACTTAATGCCACCAATAGGTTCCTAGAAGTGCAGTGAAATGACATAAAACGAAACCAATTTGACCACAGGCTGATTGATATCAACAAGAGTTAAGTTCGTAAGGCGTCTCATCCAAGTTAGAACAAGATGATCTTGAACGCAACGGTGTTATTTGAGGAGCTGATGGACATCCAAGGGATACACGAGACAAAACAGCTGAATACAACACCATGAGCCATGCATTAGGGCAACCAAATAGCTAGGATGTGGGGCAGTATTTATTTTAATTTACACTTAGACCATCCCTAGCTAGAGCTATTTTTACACATGCTGCTGGAACATTCAAAAACTGAGGTTCTGAGAAGTATCCTTTGACTTCAGCCTACTAAGCTTCTTCCTGTCCCTTCCCAGGTTGCATATGACACATACTGTCATGGGACAGTGTCACTTCTTTTTTGAAAACATTATGGTTCATCTTAATCCCGTCGTGTACAGGGGATTTTGTTTGTTGATGACAAAACGTAATGCAACGTGCTCCAATCCTGGACGTCCTTCCCATGGTTCAGTTTCAGTTCATGTGGGACTTAAAATGATAATTTATCTTACACGTTTTGTGGTAAAACAAATCAGTATATGTACCTGCTACTATTCTATTTCCTTCTGAAAATGGGACTCTTGCCATGTCTACAATAGTCCTCCATGCCCTCATTCCATGAGATATCTGTTTTGGTGACAAAACCCCATTGACAAAAAATTCTAATGTTAGGAGTGTCCAGTCCCAGATTCCCAATTATATAAATTGTCCTGCCCAGGTATCCACAATCTCCCATGACTGAGAGACTTATTTCTCTTTCAAGACCAAGTTAATTTTAATTTCTCTTTTAAGTTATGAGCACAATTTTAAATGTCAGTTTAAAAGGAGAATTAGTGAAATATCATCGTTTCTCACAAATTAAGTGTTTATTTATCCACATTTCCATTCAGACCTGCCACATAGACACATATGTTAACATATATACAGACCATCTTGTTCTCAGCTAATATTCTAAATTATTTGGTTGGTGCAAAAGTAATTGTGCTTTTGCAATTATTGCTAACCTTCAAAACTGCAATTACTTTTGCACCAACCTAATATTTTCTGAATGACTTTAGTTTTTGTAAACATCTTTAGAACTGTATAAAAATAAAAAGAGACTCACTGATCAACTGAAAAAAGAAAAGAACAGCTTCCCTTCAGCCACGAGGTATGTTTCATTTGCCCCTCTCTTGGGCAGGTATTAAGGTACAATCCCTTCATTCATTCCATAAACGTTTCCTGGCATCTGACGTCAGGCTCCCCCAGAAGCAGACCTTGAGATGAGGGCCGAGAGGCAGGTGATTTCATTAAAGGAAGTGATCGCAGGAGAAAACAGTACAAGAGTGGGAGAAGCAAGACCAATAGGAGTGGGAAGCCGAATAGCATACAAACAACATACGCTTTCAGGCAGAGAACCAGCTCCAGCCCAATCCTGCAGGCAAGTATTGGAATGTAAATTCTCTCTAAGAGTTTGCCCCAACTCCAGGCAAGGAGGTGGCCTTTATACCCCTCACCAGTCAGCCACTGGCTAAGCCCCCATCCCCATGCTCTCCAGGATTCAAGGTTGTCCCAAGGGCAGGAAGACGGCCCTCTAAAGAGATTCACAGTTGTTTAGGTCAGGATTGAAAGCATCAAGCCTGAGAAAGAGAACACAAAACCAATAAGGGACCCTGGGGATCTGGTGGGATGCCACCGGTGTCCACTACAGTTGGGCCCTACTCTCTGTCCAGTGCTGGACCAAGGATGTGGCTTTACTCTCAATCTATCTGAGGAAGAACTGGTTTTGGTTACTCATACCCAAAAAGAAAAGAGAGGAAAAAAAATCTTGCACTAATAAGATGAGGAGGTTGGACCAACTGACGTTCAAGATTCCTTCTAGATCTGAATGTCTATGATTCTCTAAGAAGGCCATGTTTTGCTTCACTCATCATTTATAGATTTTTTCCTGGAGAAAACTGGTGTTTTTCCTCCTGATTTCATTCTCTGTCTGTTATTCCTATTCAATACCATACATCTTGAAAGTGTTTTTAAATCTCAAGAAACTAGCACATGAAAACATATACTGTACACTGGTGCTACCGGATGTCTTTATTTTCTGGGACGAGTTCCAATCATACCAGTTATGTTCACTTGTTTGTTTACTAATAGTATGAAAAACGATTGAGCTCACAGATGAGTGAGATAGAGGACAGTCTCTCCACAAGATGAAGCCCATTTTTTTTGTTTTCGTTTTCGAACCTCAAGGAAATTTTATACTATGGCAGAAATCTTATGTTACGTTGTTGATTTGAGATGTTTTTGACAGTTCTATCACTTTTTTCCCTGTCCTTCCACTTGGAGGGTGTTATTTGTGTTGGGGAATGAGCACGCTGGGGAGGCTGTGGCCCTCTCCTGCCTTCTCTGTAATAATGAGCTGGCCCTTTTGAATCCACTATGCAAAATATGATGCCAGCCATTTCCTATAGTTGTTACAGTGATGAAGCTGTAATATTCTTGGAACACAATCCAGGAACTAAGCATTGGTTGTGATTCTGGTTAAAATAACTGCTGTCACCTAAATTCCCTCTAAGAGAATTTGAGGCTGACTTACAGAAGATTACGTCCCAAGGTTCTTCTTTCCTTTCTTTTTTTCTTTGAAAGTAGGTACCTCATTTTAATACTGCAGGGGCTCTATGTCATAATCCAGTTTTTCAAATGATAGGACTAACATTCTATCTAATTTTATTTCATTAAACCTCAATTCAAACTTATTCAACTACATGAAAAAGAAACAGCGTCATCATGAGCATCCTTTTAAAAAGTCCCTTAACATTGTAGCTTTAACACTAGTCATTTCCACACGTCACTACAAGCTAACTCACAAATGGATAAATCTGTAGCTAAGAATTAGGAACTTATGCTACAAAGAGGAGAGACATCCCTTAAAAAAAATAAAAAACCTCATTCTGTTACTATCTTCATATTTAATACATTTTTCATGATGCCAAAATATCTATAGTATCATTATTATAAAAATGGAAATACATTCCTTACATGATTTTGATATCTTACCAAATGAAACTGAAAAAACGTTTAAAAGTGCATTTTCTATTTGCTTTGTACAGTCCTACTTTGAACTATTTAACTCCATGAACTTTAAAATCCCACATTAAATTTGGCTGGGTACATATCTGTGGTCTTATAAGACTAATTTTAGATCTCTGCTATTTTCCCAAGCAGAAATACAACTCAAGTTTTGAACTTCTGCCTCAACCCCTGAGTATGGGAATAATCATTCTTGTTTTCTAAGAATAAATAAATAAAACCATGTAACTGAAATTGTGGACTTAGTCCTCAGATTGACAACATTCTGGTTTCTTTTCTTCATTAACATACCAATACTATCCACACTAATGAGTGATACTAATTTCTCATTCTAATTACACTAACATTATTCAAATGACTACATAGTTTACATGACTAGATATTTTACCTTACGTATATATTCACCGTAAAAATGCTTTTCAAAATGGCAAAGAAATCCATTAACTGAAGAAAGAAAACGGGAAAAGAATGAAAATTAGTCATTTCAGTGAAAGCACAACTGGTACAGAACTTAACTAGAAGTCATAGTCTCATCTTTGTCCCCAAGCACTCTTCCAAGTGTTGTCCACACTGGGTGTAACATATCCAAGGTCACACGGCAAGGACATGCAGAATGGGGTTCCAGCACTTCTTGATACTGCCTTGTAGAATGAATGAGATGGTTTCCGTCTTTGCCTAATAACCATGTATTATTTTTTAAATGAACCATGAAATAATTAAACCTTTTGATTGTGAGGTTTGCATTTGTATACAAAACAACACTCAGTGGAAAAGGTTGTCTTTCTCACTAGAAAGAATGTAAAAATATTGACTGCTAACTTTTTCTCTTTTCAGAAGATACACTGAAGATACACCACTCACTTCCTCTCACTCTTCTGATAAATAAGTTTATTATGACAGAGTTAAGTAGTGAACAGAAAGAACATTTGGACCGCGTGTCTGGGCTTTCCTTCTCCATCAGTCCATCCTTCCTACTGGGTCATTATTCTCATCCATCTCTTTGATTATATAACCTCTGGTATAGAAGCTTCCAGGGGCTGGAGCCACTCCCCAACCTACACCTCATGCTTCCCTCCTGCCCTGCGCTTATCACTCCTGAACCTTCCATCACACCTGTGAGCATGCCTCCTATTCTCCCCCCAGTAAGGAAGCTCCTCCCTCTTCTCCCCTTTTTGCTTTGGGTAAATTTTGACTCACTCACCAAGACCTGGGGCCAGTACCAACACCTCTGGGAAGCTTTACTGACCCCGTTAGATAATTTAATATAAAATTCTTACTATTATTTCATGAAATGTGTTATCATTATAGTGTTTTCAGAAGGAAGGCTTCCTTTTCTGCCTCCGATGTGAGCTGCTAACACCATCCTTAGAGATACAGTTGTTTCATGTAAGTGGCCATTCTCCTTGTTTTGAAACTACAGCTACTAAGTAACCCTCTCTTCCTTCTCCCCTTTTCTTTTCTTATTCTTACGCTGGATAGTAGCACCATCTGAAAGAAACCCAGTAATCCAAGCACGAAGACACACAGGTGGCCAACAGGCACATGAAAGAAATGTTCAACATCACTAACCATCAGGGAAATGCCATTTAAAACCACAATGAAATATCACCTCACACCTGTTAAAATGGTTATTATCAAAAAGACAAGAAATGACAAGTGCTGGCGAGGATGTGGTGAAAAGAGAACTCTTGTCCACTGTTGGTGGGAATTTAAATTGCTGCAGCCACTATGGAAAACAGTATGGAGGTTCCTTTAAAATTTATAATAGAACTCCCATATGATCTAGCAATTACACTTCTGGGTATTTATCCAAAGAAAATGAAAACACTAATTTGAAAAGATATAGATACTTCTATGTTCATTGCAGCATTAACAATAGCCAAGATATGGAAACAACGAAAGTGTCCATCAACTAAAGATCTCTCTCTCTCTCTCTCTCTCTCTCTCTCTCTCTCTCTCTCTCTCACACACATACACACACACACACACACACACACATACACACACACACACACTAATATTATTCAGCCATTAAAAAAACCAGAAATCTTGCCATTTGTGACAACATGGATGGATTTTGAGGGCATAATGCTCAGTGAAATAAGTCACACAGAGAAAGACAAATACCATATGATCTAACGTATACGTAGCTTCTAAGAAACAAACAAACAAATACCAAGCTCATGGAAAGAGAGAACAGATTGGTGGTTGCCAGAGATGGGAGTAGAAGGGTGGGCAAAATGGGTGAAGGAAGTCAAAAGGTACAAACTTCCAGGTTTAAAATAGTTAAGTCCTCGGGATCTAATGTATAGCAGGGTGACTATAGTTAACAATACTGTACTGCATATTTGAAAGTTGCTAAAAGAGTCGATCTGAAAAGTTCTCATCACAAGAAAAAATTCTGCAACTATGTGTGGTGATGGACATTAACTTGAGTTACTGTGGTGACCATTTCACAATATACCCCTAAAACTAATATAATGTTGTCTGTTAATTATAACCCAGTAAAAAATAAAAATTTTAAAAATAGACATAAAAAAATAATAACACAGGAACTATACAGTGTCACAAAACTTGGAGTTAAAAGATGGGAGTGTCCTAACTCTCCTCAGGAGGCTATTCTGCAATTGAAGGAGGAATGGTCATAATATCCCTTGGTCTATCTATTTCTGTGTTTCTAGGTGAGATTTACATGAGATTTTATCTGTGAAAACTATGTAAACTGTAAAACAATACATAAATGTAAGACATAGCGTAGCCACTCAATCAACGTTTACTGAGTTAATTCACCAATGGTCATTTGACCACACATTCATGAATCTTGAGTTCTAACAGATGGTAGAAGCAAAAAACACAGGAAGGTCAGGCTTTAAATCCCATCTCTGCCATTTACCACCTATGTAGTCTAGAGTCAGAGCAAAATAAGGGGCGGAAAGCAGAGGACTGATTGGTCTACAAGGAGCATTAAAAAATGTCACCAGAATAATCCAGGAAATGATCTTAGGTATCTTGGGAACTCTTACAAAGCTCACAAAATGGGTCCAACTCCGGCTGAAGTGGCCAATACCAGTGAATGGAAATGTAAAACCGTCATTGCCAGCCTGCCCCCCATTAAGGAAACACTATAAATATCTAAATATGATTTGAATGAGTATCAATGCATCGCCTGCCAGCAGAGTCCACAAATCCAGTTTCAGTCTTGACTCTCGGGTCACACTTCGCAGAACCCCCATTTCCTATTCTGTAAAATGAGGGAGAGAATATTTGTTGTAAAAGACTACTACAGTATTTTGAGATGATATATAAAATCTTTGCACTGAGTAGGAATTTAGTAAAATGGAAGTGATTTTCAGCCTAGTTGGCTATTTCTACTCTCTTCATCCTTACCCTTCCTGGAATTTTGTAATATCCAAAATTAGAAAGGTCCCACTGACACCTCTCAACGTGGAAGAATACAATGGATCCATCAAAAAAAAAAAAAAGTTTGTTATACAAAGCCAGGAGACTGAGAATTAGCAGGTCATGTACATGAAGGGAATTAAATGTCTATGTTAAGTAATCACGTACAGTTGGCCTTGAACAAAGAGAAGGTTGGCTGACATGAGGGAAAAACAAAAAAAACAAAAAAACAATGACCTTAGAGGTGAGAGAAACACGCAGACATTTGGGGGGCCTACACTAAGCCAATCTGGAAAAAGGTAGTGAAAGATGATGAGGTGGGGTGAAGACAAACGTTTGAGCCAGGGTGCAGATAGGACAAGGTAGAGTGGGGAAAAAGGCTTCTTAGGCCATTTAACTGACTTCTACTCCTGCCATCTGGGGACTTGGCTTGACTTCAACTTGATCTGCAGCCCATGGAAGCCTGTTATGTAGTTATTACCTTGGAAGAGTGAGCTAACAGCAGACTGAACTCCCAGAAACACTGGGTTGGTCATGGTTGTGGGACGTATGCCTCCTGTCCCCAGGCATAACCTGTGGCTCTATGATGCAGGAGACTCTGGGTACCAGCCCCCGTTGTCACCCAGGCTCTGTCGAGGACAAGCTCTTTTGCCTGAACCAAGTTGCACCGAATGCCTAAGTCTCACTAAAATGAGAATAACATCTGCTCCATCCCCGCATGGGTTAGAGAAAGAAATCCTTTGGAAAGTACAAAGTAGCTACAGAATAACGATTGTAAGGAGTCAGGCAATCTTATCAAATGGAATGGAATTCCTTTATTTTATATAAAACTCACTTCTCAAAATTGATTTCATCTCTCGTTGTGTAAGCCTGTTTCCTATTCGCATGCTGCCCTCTGAGACTAGAAAGGAATTAGAAACTTGTCTTGAGACATTGGCAGAGGGAGGAACACAAAGAAGGCCGGTCTCCATAGTGTTTACCTAGTAATGCTCTATATCAATGATCAATATTCAGTATTACATAAGTATAAGGTATTGAGTATTTGATTTAAACCACAGTTCACATTTGAAGACCTGCTATGTTTTTGTTTGCTATTAAACAAAAAGTATCAAAATCAAAGAATTCTTTACGAAGCAGAATTAGTAATTTTCAGAATCCTATGTAAATGGTTTCATCTGTCTGTATGCCATGCCTGTAACATATGGATATGATTGACAGGAAAACAATAAGCGTTCTCAAGTAGCATCAGATGGGATTTACGGGTCATTTGCATAACACAGAACGCTCAAAGGAAGTAAGTTAACAGTGGAACAAAAGCATCATTTTGAGACAAGTTCCACATAATTTATATTCAATGTACTTCTTAACTTGAATACTACCCTTTTCATTTTATTCATGAATCTTTCAGCATATATCACTAACTAAAAGATTGGTACTACTTAAAAAAGAACCTACTAGTAACAAGAACCACTATCACCAACTAAAAACTTAACAGTAATTATTTAACATTGACAAATATCCAGTCTGCATTCACATTTGTGTCTCATAGCATTTTTTTTTTAACCTCTTGTTTAAATCAGGATCTAAGTAAGGTCTCTACATTGCAACTGGTTGCTGGGTCTCAAATTTCTTTAATTGGCAGGTTCCCCACCATCTCTTCCTATTGCCCCCTTTGCAAGCTGGTTGTGAACAAAACTGATCATTTGTCTTGTAGTTTTACCCCTTGTGGATTTTGCAACCTTGTATCGTCATGTCACACATTCCAGTGTAGGCTGCGAGTTGGAACTAGAGGGAAGTTCCGTCAGATCCTTATTTGAATTTGACAAGGACACTTCATAGGTGGTATTGGGTGCTCTTACCAGAAAGAACATTTGCCAGGATTTTCCTTTCGTTGTGAAGTTACTAACTACTGATATCACTGCCTCCAGCCAATCAACCATTAGGGTTGCAGAATGGTGAGATTCTAATTCTTTGATTCCCTCCTTCATTTATTAACTGGACTACTTCCATAAAGAGAAACTTTGTCTCAATAACAAGTTTCAGTGAACACTACTTAAAAAAAGTAAACATTGCATGTTTTGACAAAGACAGGATACAAAATGTAGTCCAAGATTCTGGACTGGCTTCAATGAATTAAAGGAAAACTATACTCGGAGAGAAAGACACAGCCTTATCAAACATTTTACTTCTTTTTAATGGATGTATAAAGGTTTTGGGTTTTTTTTTAAATGCTTTTAAGTGCTCACAGGCAAAAAAGTTTCTTTAATTGAAACTCATGAGATATCTATGGAATTCTGACGGAAAAAAAAAATTTAAAGCAATAGTTCTAGGAATTATCAGCTGTGAAGTATGGCATGAGTGACAATCAATTCTCAATTTCCATATTGCTCCACGACACAATCAATATTGTTACTTGGCCTTAGAATGAGTTGATCTTGCACTGGAATATAAGCAGGTACCCAAGTTCTGAAAATTTTCAAGACTTCAGGAAAAGGATGAAGACCTCTGGGCGGTACCTCTTACAAGGGGTCATAAAGTTGCCTGGTGTCTCTTCTCTTTCCTCTCTCAGCGGAGCACATCTCTGAGACTGGAACAAAGCAGCCAGCCATGCAGAAGGGTCCCAGCCCCGATCCAGGGTAATTTCTCTACATCACCAAAGACATTGCATTTTCCTATAAAAGGGAAAAATCCTAACTTCATCCTTTAGGCTCCTCTAGACTATAGAAATAAACAGAGATCATGATTATCCAGTAAGTAGTTAAGAAGAGGAGCTAAGATTGAAAGTAAAACCTGTCAAAGATAAGATGAATAGAAGATATTGGAATTTAGGGAAATGTAAATGTGAAGAATGATTAAAATAGAATACCAGAATTTCTCCCAAGTTCTTATATTCCAAAGGATGCCCCAACTTGCTATTCAAGCTATAAGTGATATATAGAGCCAGATAGAATTTCTCATTATCTTCTGTGCTAGTCCATTTCTATCTTTGACCACTTGTTCTAACATATACACATTAAGGAATATGGCAAAAGGATTAGGAAAAACATTCTGTAATAACTGTATTTAAAAGTGAACAATATCTAGTCTTTGGAGGCTGACCTTTCTGAGAAGGTCAAACATCTCTGCCAATAGCACCTGGAAACTGAATTATCAGGTCATCTGACTCTCCTGTTTTTCACCACCAGCTTAATCACTTCTCTACCCTCAGAGAATGACTGCTAAGTCATTTGATATTTGAGGCAAAAAAAAAAAAAAAAAAAAGGAACAAGTTATAACCAACAAATTTATGAAATTCACTTGTCTTCTTGTCAGGACAAAAGTGGAAAACTACTGTTCTGAATTCTGGAGGCAGAAGTATTTTCAATAAGAGATAAATTTCACACACACGCACACACACACACACACACACACACACACACACAGCTGAAGGAATGGTCAGGCTGCACATCAGAAAAATCTCTCTGGCCCTCTATTTTTTTCACCTGTGGAATGAAAAAGTTACAACAGAAACTATTTAATGTCCCTTGGGATCCAAAATTTGAAGAATCTATACTTTTACCATTTCAAATTAAGTGAACTGAATTAGGTTCCACGGGGATCAGTAGAGTGGGAAAGTGAACCAGTTTGCCTATCTGACTTGTAGGTTGTGTTTTTGAACTGATGAGTCACAATGGTATATGGTCATCCCATTAATGGCAACACTAGCTTCAGAGTTTAGTAAGAAAATCTCTAGCAATGACTTTACATTTCTTACAGGTTAGTCAAACAGGACATATTTCTATTAAAATGGAAATGCCATGTTAGCCAGGCCTGGTCCACCCCAGGCTTTTGCCATCACAGCCCCAGTGTGTACACTGTGTTAGAATTCAGTTCTCCTCAAACTTTTAGAATGCCCCCCAAAATATGATGGAGGGATAGAGTGCCACATTAATCATGACACAGAATGACAGCATCGATACTGGGGGCTCTTCATCATAGTGTGAAACCCCTACAGAAAAACAAGACTATGCACAACTATCTCAGGCAAGGAAAGACCATTCAAGGTGACTGAGGGACAGGCATTTCCTGGGGTGGAGACAGGGTAACAAAACATGTTTCAGCATACGTGCTGGCCTGGTTCCCTTTCTCACTCATCTGCACACTGCCTCCCTCACTCTCTCCGCCCCAGCCACACTGGTCTCCTTGGAGTTTCAGAACACACTATGCATCCTGCCTCCTCAGCGTGTGTAACGGCCTGGGATGTTCTCCTCCTAGATATCCACGTCACTCACTTCTCACATCTAGTTTTGCTGAAAGGACTCTCTCCGTGAGGACTACTCTGACCTCCATTTAAAGACTGAAATGCACACACTCCCAATCTCCCTTATCCTGATCTCCACTGTTTTCCCAACATTCAAAACCTTCCACCATACTAACAATAGACATTAATTATGTTTATTGTTTACAGCTATATTCCCTAGTAAAATGTAAACCCACATGGGTAGGGCATTTCCTGGGGTAGATACAGGATAACAAGGAATGTTTGGTCGCTGATGTTTTCCACGAGCCTGGCTCACAGCACATACTACGTAAGTAAATATTTGTTCAATATGTGGATGAAGAAATGATTGACTATACAGCTTCCATTCACAACCCAGGAAGGAGCTCTGGGTTATCTTGAGGAAATTGATTAACTTGCCCCAAATAAATGGACTGGTTGAAGAAATGCATTTATAGCATCTCCATCCTGATTAGGTTACACATGTGTGTTGTCATTGGCCGGGTCACCTAGCAGCAATCTATAACCCAATGTATTTATTTATCCTGGCTTATAAGACACTTTTTATGAGACCTCTGTTTTGGAATGTGGAGAGGTTAAGAAATGGCTGAATTTCACATAACAGATTTTTCTTTAAACCGCAAGAAGTGTTTTGTGAGAAAAGAAAAGGAACCAGCAGATGGTACTTCGGCTTTCTTCCCCCTAACCCCAACAAACACAATTTAGCATTTGTGTCATTCTGAATAAGCTTTGAGTTAAAAAAAAAAAAAGTCTATAACAATTAAATATTTTAAAACCACAGATAGCAGGATTCTAGCACAGAATTACCGACATAACTAACCAAGCCAGGAGCCAACAATGGTGCACAGAATTGCAATCCCGGGATATGCTCACTAGTAATGAAATAACCATGTGTTTTTTGTTTTTGCTTAAAAGTAAAGGGGCTGAAGGGTCCTGTGGAAATGGTCTTACAGACTGTACAAGACAGTTTCACATTCAAGAACTCCAGGGAAGACTTCAAGACTTGTTTCGAACTGAAATAAAAGTAGAATTATAGAATGACAACGCCTGGGAATCTCAAAGGCACACACGACCACAAGCCCAGCTCTTTGCAGCCTGTCAAGAAGAGCATTGGGACTTGATCCAAATAAGAAACCATATATATTGGCTCTGTGCGAGGTCAGAGGGATAGTGGATGGGGGGGAAGGGGGTTCACACAGTGTGAGGGATATGAATGATAAATGTCTAAGTTTTGCTTTGTCTTGTGCACCTGAAACTAATAAAATTAAAAAAAAAGAAATGCATTCAATAAATATTTCCAGAATGAACGGACTATTAATGGGTAAATATTTTCAAATAAGGACTAATTTCTAATGAATAAAAATAAATTAATGGGGGAAAAAAAGAAACCATATAATCACCTACTGGCTACCAACTTTGGACTAAAAACAAAAGCAGGATCAAAAACCACAGGCCACTCTTAAATATCAACATGGCATCAGCAGTGGGCACTTTCGGGATAAAGGCTGTGGGGTGGGAGGACTCATAGCAATTTAAAGGATTTTTCTCCTTATTCAAACTCACTCAATTCCTTAATGTTGTGTCTACCAGAAGTACAAATAAAATACATATTTCTGAAATCCCAAGCATTAAACAAAATGATCTGCTAAAGAGCAGCAAAAGTCAGAACACATATAGTCCTAAAAGATTTTGATGAGTTTTCGTTTTTATTTCTGAAGAGCTTTCCAATCACATCTAATACAAAACAATCGTTTTTGTCAAAATGCATTAGGAAAAGCTAGGCTTACATCTGTGCCCTCTTTTTATTAAAAGTAGTTTTGTGCTCACTTAAAATCCTTTGCAAATTCTCAGATTGGTCTCAGAAATGCCTTATTCCCAGGGGGGCTCTGAGCTGAGTACTGTGTGGAGCTGGGCCAGAATACAAGAAAATGTCTGGCCTCCAAGCCAGACCTGCCCAAATGGTTGTGAAAATTTGGAACAAACCAGGCTCCTAACTGAGATTAATGTAATGTGCTTCACAAATGGTGAAAATCAGGCCCCATCAAGTTTGTAGGCTACTTCTGAAATATAGTTCCTTAGTTCAGAGACGTTGCTATCTCGGGAGGGAACACTAGATGTCACTGTTCCTGTGAAACAGCACCCTGGGAAACTGACAATAAAGTGAGGGGTCACTCAATATGCCTTGTATTCCAATTGTCATAATGTTGGCACTGTATGGTTAGCATTGCACAGCCCAAGGGTTTTCCACCAATTTTTTTCTTAAAAGCTCAAGTGGTGTAATTATTACTTTTATTGTGATCATCAGTATTAAATATCACCTTCCTCCTGTCACACTCTGGGCAATTATCCTGAAGAGGGTGTGACACGGGGACATTGAGACAGTAGACACAGGCATAGCCATTCTAGTTGTTGCAATACTGAAACACTTCCTTAGTGGGTCATATAGAGTCGTGCTCCAAGGCCCCCAAAGTCACCCATCACAATGCCTCGAATGTTCCCCAGGCTCCACCAATTACAGGGGTTACAAGCTGACTCTGCAAAGTTACGAGTATGGTGAGTGGCATCCCTGGTCAGTTATTACCACACTATCCAGCTGTTAAATAGTTTTCCTATCATCTCTGTATAAGGTAGAATGGATGCAGAAGTAGAGGTCCTCGTTTTTAATCTAATCCTACAGAAACACTCGTTTCCAAGTCAGTTCCAGGAGCCTCTGAAATTTTGTTTGAAAAAGCAAATGTGAAATAAAGTCATGGAATCTGAAATGTGGACACCTTTCAGAAGAAGGTCGAGTGCTTCCACTGGAGAGAGACGGGTGTGAAATAAGTTTAATTATATAAAGAACAGCATAAAGAGCAATGGTATGATCAGTTGTAAACAACGGAAGCCAAAATTTTGGAAATCCATTTATGTGGTTTCCTGTGTTTGTGTACAGTAGAAAGAGCAGGAGAGAGAAAAATAACCTCTCAATCAGGTCCAATCCTGTGAGTCATTAATCCTTTGGTTCACCCATTTTAAAGTTTTTGAAATTAAGCAGACTTAGGTAGCCAAGTGCGTTTCAGGACATTCATACATGTACACACTTTTACTTTGTTCATCTGAAGACAAAATCACAATTTCTTATGTAAATGTACCCCTACACTCTCGAAAATAATGGGGTGAATTTCAATATACATATAAATCATAACAGGAAAAATAAAAAGTACCAGGGATATTTCATGAAACATGTATACTTTTTAGTTTGATGTGGAATTTGGAAAATAGCCCACCTTATCATTAGTAATTTCTTCTGTGTGTTCCCAACCTCTAAACAGAGAATGGTGTAACATAAATAATGGATGAGCACAGGTTTCTACTGCATTGGTAGGAATGATATTTTTATTAATTAAAATTTAAAAGACTAGTTCTTGTTCAGAAAGGAAAATTTATGATAATCTCAGGAAATTATCAGGAACTAATCTTTTATTTAAAAATATTTAATAGGGAGTCTTTTATCTATTTTAGTAAATACTACTAGGAAAAAGTCCTTACAAAAATGTAATATAAAAAAAAGAATTTAGAACAAGGATGACTACATGGAAAATAGCATGCAAATTTGTTGGCAAAGAATCTACATTCACTTGCTAGATAAATCTAATTCAAAATTTACTGTGTTTAATAAAATACATAATTATTAACAGCCAAGATTGTTTGCACATGACAATGAGTTAGAAATGACATATATGGAAATAATTCCATTAATGTAGGCTGAAAATCAAGAAATCTCATAATAGATTTTATTTTTTTGTCTTCTGTATCAGAACTCTTGCTTTGTTGTGTTTTATCTGTGGCTGCATAAACTGAATAATGACTTTCTTTTTCTATACAGTCACAGGGGCACTCCCACCTGTCCCAGCAGCCTCCCCCCAGGTACTCATGAAAATACCTGTCTACCCTGCTACCTGGGATAGAGGAGTCAGAATCGTGAAAACTATAACAAAGGATCTGATGACACTTTTTTTAAAAATTAAATTTATTGAGGTGACAATTGTTAGTAAAATTACATAGATTTCAGGTGTACAATTCTGTATTACATCATCTATAAATCCCATTGTGTGTTCACCACCCAGAGTCAGTTCCCCTTCCATCACCATATATTTGATCCCCCTTACCCTCATCTCCCACCCCCCACCCCCCCTTACCCTCTGGCAACCACCAAACCATTGTCTGTGTCTATGAGTTTCTGTTTCTCATTTGTTTGTCTTGTTCTTTTGTTGCTTTTGGTTTATATACCACATATCAGTGAAATCACATGGTTCTCTGCTTTTTCTGTCTGATGACATTTTGTTGTCTATAAGAGACAGAACTTTTTTTGTAATACAAAAGTTAGAATTTGTCTTTTGGACACTGAACTTCCAAAAAATTTTTGGATGTTACTTACAAAAGTAGGTGCATATTAGAAAAAGATTTTTAATAAACTTATCCATCTTTCTAGTCAGTTTTTCACCACATGTCAATGTTAAAAGAGGAGTCATTTTTTAAAGGCAAAATCTGATCCATATCAAGTAAGTGTTATAAGCAAATATAGTAACTCTTCATACGGAAATTTAGAGATTTGGGAAAAATCTGTAGTAAGAGTTCAGCATGAATTGGATCTGTACAATGATTTTCAATTTAATAAATAAAAATAAATTGAGAATTATAGAACTATATCAATAATAATATAATTATCTAGCATGTATCGATCAGTTACTATGTGACCTAAACCTTAGTATTTTATATGCACTATCTCCTCAAAAATTCAGAGCCATGTGAACGAATTACTCTTATTATCTCCATTTTATATTGGGAAAAAAATCCAAGGCTATGAGAAGTTAATTAACTTCCACAGGACCATCGTCCTAGTTCTTTACCACTGAAACTCTGATCTGATTCCAGAGGTGGCTCTCTCAGCCATTGTACTGTATCTCTTCACAAGTAGCCTAAAGGAGGTATTTTCGGGTTTTCTGATCATAGTGCTAGAGACCCACAAATAATTTCCCACACCACAGTCTATAGCAATTTCACTCACAAAGGGGCTCTGCAAGTTTAATGTGTGTCACTGAGAGCAATAAAGTGGAACACATTTATACCAATGGAGAGTTTTACTGAAGTGCTTCTGCTTGTAGGATAATTTGCATTATGGAATGAAGCAGGGGGAAAGTATTTAAAAAATAGTATTTTTGAGCCCTCTGAAATTAGGTTGACATTTATTTCAAACAGCACCCATTTTTGAAAGAGCAACGATAAGGCCATCTAACAGATTCTGAAAGCCACCGGCCAGCTCTTTGGTTCTACAGTGACTGATTTATATAATTGCATATAATATATGCATAATTACATACCACATACTCTCAAAAACTGAAGGCATGAGAAATCACTTGCTCCATGTTCCTTGTTTAATAGATGAGAAAAACAAGGTCAAAGAGGTTAATGACTCACTTTACTGAGCTGAGTCCCTGCCAGACCAAGGGTCAACCACCCCCGAGACCCTTTATAAGGAAAGCAGCCCTAGGGGTTCCCTCTGTATCCAGACTTTGAGCCATGTGACCTGCTTACCAAAGGCCATGGATAAATAAACCAGGAATGAGTTTTGAGCACGTTGCTCCCATAAGTAGTATTCCAGTTGCCTGAAGTGATCATTTAATAGAGGCGGGTTCTGCTATTCCCGTTTTTCCTCATGTGCTTTCCCACAACTCCCATAGAGAGGAACCTGAACTGATGCTTAAAGCCAAAATGTCTAACACCTTTGACCCAGATCATATAAACCGTGTACATGTATATAGTATACAGTGCTAGGGCTGTCACTCTCAATCTGGTTCAGAACCCAAGTAGCCTGACTTCCAATCCACTGGTTTTAATTTCAAAAGGGGGGATTATACATTTTTCCTGAAGTTCGATTATCAAAACTAAAACTTATCAAACTTAAAAATAAAGTAAGAATACATGCTTGATGTTTTAAGAGAATTGTTCTTGCCAGTGGGAGAAAGACCATTTAATGAATGACCTTGGAACAAATCACTGGCCAAAGAGAAAACATAAAATTAGATTTCTACCTCATAGCATAAGCACAAAAAAGTATGAATTTTTAAAACTTTAGAAGTAGATACAGAAGAATATTTTTATGCCCTTCTACTTCTAGGGAAGGATTTCTTACAAGATGAAAAATGGAAAATATTAAGAAGAAAATTGTTAGAGTTGACAACATCACAATCTAGAACTTACACACATTTAAAAAGAAAAAGAACTTATAGACTGGGGATAGATATTCGTAATACTCGTAACTGACAAAGGGTGACTATAAAGAATATATGAATGTTTTATACAGTTTCTCTCATCCTCTATCTCACACCTTCAAACCAATGTACTCTACGTTTCTCCCAATCTCCTTATAACATCAACAACAACAATATGATACCCCCCCTTTATTGGAGACAGATACATTCCAAGACCCCCCGTGCATGTGTGAAACTGTGGCTAGTACTGAAGCCTATATATATATTTTCCCTATACATACAAACCTATGATAAAGTTTAATTTATAAATTAGGCACAGTGAGATTAACAACAATAACTAATAAAATAGATTATAACAATATACTCTAACAAAAGTTATGTGAATATGGTGTCTCTCTGTCTGATAACCAAGCTGGCTGCTAAGTGACTAACAGGCGGGGAGCGTCTATAAGGGTGGAGATGCTGGACAAAGGGATGATTCATGTCCCGGGTGGGATGGAGTGGACCTTACGGCATGAAATTTCATCACATGACTCAGAACGGTGCACAGTGTAAAACTCATGACTTGTTTATTTCTGGAATTTTCCATTTAATACTTTCAGACCACAGTTGACCGTGGGTAACTGAAACCGTGGAAAGAGAAACTGTGGGTGGGGTGGGCTATTTTAGCTGATAGTTATGGAAGCCTAACCATGAACCAGGCCCCATTCTCACTGCTTCAGATATTATCTCATTTAGTCTTCACAACAATTCCATACAAAGTAGTTATTATAATGATGCCTATTGACAGATGAGGGAAGGGGAACTTACGGAGGCTAAGAAACTTGTCCAAAGGCACACAGATAGGAAATGGAGGACCCATGATTCCCAACCCATGTACTGAGTCCAAAGCCATATTCTTATCAACTCTTATTATTCCACTTTCCATGATATGCATGCAAAATATTATAAATACTTTATATTTACTTAGAAAGCACTTAAGTTCTTTTATCTCAATGAAGATAACATAGGTCGAGGGGAAAACAATTAAGTTACTTTCAAATTTTGGATCCCTAACAATATATTAATGTGACATTAGATGCTAACAGCATATGTAGGAGGGAGAGTCCTTTATTATAATCAGTTTTTAGACAAAGATACTGAGATTTACAAAAGATGAGTAGATATAACTCCGAGTTACACAGTTGGCGAGTAGCAGAGCCAACACTCAAACCCAGTGCTTCTCCATAGTCCAAAAGACTAGGTTCCTAATTTCAATAGCTCTCCATTTATTGCCTCTACAAATTCACATCCTAACCCAACCCCTGCCAACTCTCAAGCTCTGCGGGGGGGAAAAATTTCTTTAGCTTTGTTCAAAGAGGATTCTATGCAGTTTCCAATCTTAAATCAATTAGCATGCAGTTGATAACTTATAAAATTGTTATATGTATTCATACAGATACATGCATACATATGCGTGTGTTTATATTTCTCTCTATTCTGGAGCTGCATGATCCCTTTGACATACTTACACTGGCTTGAAATTGACCACAGTCACCAACTTAAATATAGTATTTCAATACAGTCTAAAGCCTGAGCACTTGCCTGGCAGGTCCCAACCCTGTCATGCTCCCAAATGCAGTTAGGTAGAAGTTAGAAAATGTAGGAAAGGAGCAGGGGTGAGAGGGGGTCCATGGTGCCTACAGAAAAAGCTCATCGATAGCTTTGATTAACTGCCTCCAGCCATGTATCTGTTTTTACAGCTACAGATGACAAGAGGTGGTCTAGAGCAAAATAAGGATCTGAGTCAACAGACCTCCACCAATCTTAGGAGGTCACACCCTCCTGTGGAAAAGCACACACCACCTTTCTCCACCAAATCGATATGTAACTCCCTCACCCCACCCAGCAAACTACAAGTCCTCTGGACAAGGGTCATAGGGCTCTTTCTCTTTCTCGTCGTTCTCTTTGTCTCGCTCTCTGTTTCTCTCTGTCTCTCTCTCTCTCCCTCGCCCTCCTTGGCTAGCCCGTTCTCTTCCATGAGAACATATCGCTAATAAAGCCCACTTGCATACTAATCAGCTTTGCTAACCTCTGCTTCTTCACTGCGTTAGCAAGAAGAACCGAGACTCCCGTAACAGAGTCACCAGAAAGATGGCCACGGTAGGAATAGTGGTTCACTTTCATGCTGAGGGTCAGAATCTTCTTTCTTCCCACAAACCTACAGGGGATCTTTTTCATCAACTTTAGCTTCTGTGAGAAATTAGCTTTAAGTGCCTGACGGTATTTTTTTCTTTCTTTCTTTCCCTTTTTCTTTCCTTCTTTCTTTACTTTTTTCTTTCCTTCTTTCCTTCCTTACCTCCTGTGCATTTCAAAATTTGGACATTCATAAAGAGCTTTCCATAGTTTGTCAATGACAAAATACTGTCTTCTCTTTTGCACATCCAAGCTGATTTAATATTTTTATCTTCACAAAAAAAAAAAAAAAAAATAGGTCTTGAAAAAGACTTTTTTCAGATTGTACTTGATTTCTTCTGTTAAATGTGTCCAGATTATATTTAGCACATACATAGCCCAAGAATATTAATTTTGAAACACTAATTTCTAGGTCAGAAAAGACTATATCATGTTGCCCTTAAAACATGTTTGTTGGCACTAATTAAAACAATATAATGTTCAAAGCATCAAGTTTGCTTTTGTTCTATATAGGTATTTATCAAAAGCTAATATATATATCGATTCTCTCGAACTCTATAAAGCATATATAAGTGAAAAGATTGCAACAATTTTACAAATTTGCAAAAAAATCCTCTCATTGTCAGCCCACTACAGATCAAAATTAGGTCATTTATAAAACCATTCAATTAAAGAAAAGCAAGATGGAAACATCTGGAAAAGTACATCCTTATTTCAGTTTTCAGCGGTAAAAGTGAAATATAGGTAGACTTTCAGAATTAAAAGAAGACTTTCCTTGAAAACTTAATAACCATTTGTAAGTTAAAGCAGAATGTTCCTGGAGAAACACATCTATCTTTTAAAGAAAAGGTTCAGTGCTCCATGAGAATCTTGACATTAAACGGTTTCTTGCCTAAGGCACATGATTTACAAATGAAATTTTCAAAAAGCCACATTTATGTGCACGTGATGTAAAAGTTATTTTTAAGGCAGACCTTCCTGAAAGCATTAATAAGGCATAACATTTACATTATTTTTCACATGCACTCACACCCATGACGGACACCGGGGAAGGAAGGAGTGCTGCCCATAAAGTGGCATGGCAGCTAATCTGGAAAAGATTACATTGGTTTTGCACTGCATGTCTCACTTCCTATTCAAGTCTGAGCATTCTCCAGCTGAAATCCTGTGATTTCATTCATCACGCACACCAAAGGCACACACCACACATCCCAAACAGGAAAAGGTCAACTGTCACCCTGGGTTAGTATGCGGATGTCCATTTACCAATTCCTTTGCATTCGTTAGAATTCCTCTGGGCTCAGGGGCTTTCACTCTCTAAGCATGATAACTTCTGTCACTTTAAACCTTCTCTACAGTAGTTACTTTAAGAGTTGCCTTTCCAGTAGCTGAGAGGACGGTGGAAAGGGACCTCAGGCCTTTTTCAGTCTGGCTCCAGTCTATCTGCTGATGAAAATTAAACAAATGTGGCGATCAAACAATAAGGAAAGAGGAACAGCAACAGACGCATTGAAGAGAACTGCCTTTAAAACAGCCTTTCTTGAGCGCCTCATAAATAGCCAAGAAGAGGGCTTGTCAGCCCATGGACATGTTTTCATGTCTGTGTCTCAGTATTTGTCTTAAACTGTTGTTTTGCAGTCCTTCTGACTAGAAAGATGCACCTTGAGATTTTTTTTAAAAAAGCAGCACACAAAAAACATGCATACATCAATCTGCACTATGCAGAATTTGACATCAAAACTCTACTAATTTGCATCCATTCCCTGTTGGCACAATAACTTTGCTTCATAGTAATTATTTTAAGTAACAAATGAAGCTAAAGTTCCTTTCAGACGATATGCAACATAATACAGCATGTTTATTAGAATGTACATGTTAAATACACATGAAAAGAGAGAATAATGAAGAGTCAAACCATAAACGAATGTGCGCAAATAATCTTGTAAACTCTATGGTGCCACAGGTGCTTACATTATAGATTTATGCACCGTATGGTTTCTATATGTTATAAACTGTAATCTTTGGCAAATGATAATGGTAGGTATTGCAATGCTCTAGGATACAATGTTTATCAATTAAGATATACTAGTCCCTGCACATAGTGGATTGAAAATTTTACTTATATGTATATGTGAACATGCCTTACTTTGCCTGCCATCCAGAAAAGGAGACTGGCACCTCTGTCCCCAGCCTGCCCAGACTCAGCACCAGCAGAAGCGTCCCCCGCCCCACCACATCCTCCCTTTGGAGAGGTGTCAGAGTACACTGGGGAGTTCATGGGAGAGTCTGGATGTGCCTCCTGGAGTTTGGAAGACGTGCGCAGACACAGCCTGTGTCTTACTTCTCCATTTCCTTAGAAATGTCCAAAAAGGGGAGGAAGGCTTACTGGAGCTGCAGTTGCCAACAGGGAAAAGAGGGAACGGGGCATAGCACAGAGGCAGGGGATGGAAAAACTCAGCTGCAGGGCTTGGCCATTCCCATGGCCCAGGTAGGGCAGCTGCCAAAGGGATGCCTTCACAGTAGCTCAGGAAGTGGGTGCTCTACTTGGAGAGGAAGTTGGGGGAGACGGTAGCTTGCAGGAGTCAGAAGGACGGACGGCTGTCCTGTTCGAGAATCCTCATCAATGGAGGGGGCCTGGGGAAACTGAAAAGCATGCAGGCCCTCTCCCTGGGACCAACCCTCAGATCTCAGCAGCAACAGATGGAACTGGACCAAATAAGAGCAGGAACAGACATCTTCCCATCTCTGACAGGTTATATGAAATCTTCACTGCCCTGAGTTCTCATCTAAACCACAGCCCCAGAGGAGTTAGGCTTTCATGGGGAATTGGGAAGAGTTAAACACCACCCCTCTTCCCCAACTCCAAGCTGCTGGAGTGGAAGAAAGAACTGACAAGCAGACCAAGCCCCATCCAATGCCATGACTCAGGAGTCTGGTCTGGAGGTTGTAGAGGTTAGATGTGAAGCATATCTATGCTTGGAATTTTAAATTGCATAGAACTTTTTTTTTTAAATAGCCCAAAATGACTCATAAGTTATAGAATATGCCTGTTAATTAAGATATTCTCCACCCAGTGGAAAGGTAAGAGTCGGTATATCTCAGTTAGAAGCATTGGATAGAAACATGAAGTAATAAAATCCACAGATTTTCAACTTTTCCACAAACTGGACTCAATACACATCCTCTCTGCATACACAGAGAACAATAACAGCTACCATTTGTGGAGCTCTCACTCTGCTAATTGCTGTCCTTAGTACTTTATGAATCTCATTTATTCTCACAATAATGATCTCAGGTAGGTATTGTTATCCCCATTATACAGATGAGAAAATTGAGGCTAGAGATGGGAAGTAACCTACTCAATGGTGCAAAGGGAGTGCGTTTACACTCAAGTCTATCTGATTCAAATGCTCATGGATCTAACACTGAATAAACAACTGTCTTGTTAGTACCTTGAAAGGAATAATCAGGACTATTCATATTCAAGGATGCATACCTTAAGCTGTGAACAACATGAAAAATAATAACACTTGCGATCTGCAGATTAGTAAAAATTAGAGAGTTTGCAATATGGGATCCCAGGAATGAAAGCTAAATCTTTGTAAAGTGTAAGGACTCTATCAAGAAGGGAAGCATTTTACCACTAGTAGGAATTCAATAAATATTTGCAGACTTGAAGTGAAGTCTACTCTTGAAATTGACTTAACACAGAAACTGTAATCTGAGATGCCCATGTGATCAGAAGCAACAACATGTATATTTATTCACTCAACAAGGACTTTTGAGTGAGTGTTAACTATGTTCCAGGTTCTTTAAGATGTCTGGACACTGTACCAGGCTCTGAGTAACAGGAATCACTAAAACAGGAGTGTGCTTTCCCTTATGGAGCTTACCATGAATAAATATCATGCCAGTTTCATTCTCTCATTAAATTCAGAGGCGAATGATTTGCCTAAGGCCCCACATCAAATATCAGGGCGAAAATCACAATGCAGGCATTCCGAATCCTATTACAGATGTAACTTTCAGGAGATCTTAAATCTTACAAGAGAAATGATCCCTTTCAAGAAAAGATTCTACTTCCGTCGATTAGAGCAAGTTTTATTTTGCTTTGCCTTTTTTTTAATTACACGAATGTTTTGAATAGCTTGGTTAACAAATGCACAGTGCATATCTACAGATAATTTTAGGTCCACCTATTCTACTTAGTGACTGATGCTTAGCAGTAATGCATCATTTCGTGCGATGCTTTGTTGGTTAATGTGTAATCGATATGCTTCATTGTAAGGTCAGTCATGAAAAACATAAATGACACTTAATACAAAAGTTTATGTGCAGCAGCCCCAAACACACCATAGCAACAGAGAGAAATTGATGAAAAAGGTTTGGTTTCTATAGCAACTATCGCCTGGACCATCTGTAAGCTGAACCATAGCAGTGAACACGAAATGAGCACTTGTAAAGTCTGTAGTTGGTCCCTTTGTCTATTTCAACACAATGTTAAAATTTAACATATTTTCTTCTATAAGGATATGCTCCCCCTTTACTTGCCATTTTGCAATCTGATTGCTTTTTTGTTTGAATGAGCCTGTTTTTACTGAGGCTTATAAATCTAACCTTTACAAAAATGAATGCATTTTCCTACTGAAACTTCCATGCATAAATAAGCGCAAACCCAATGGATGATTGGCATAAACAAAGGAACATGGATTGTGAAAATTTTTATAATTCAAAAGACAGATTTCTATAAAATGCTACTATAAAATGACAGTTCGTTGTTTATTTAGTGTTTTTGTATTCCAACAACCTGCTTTTCATAATATTTGTCACTAGCAAGAAAGCAGAGTAGGGAAATTATAGCACAATTGTCAGTCCTTCTAAGTTACCATGTATGTAATTGTGGTGCTCACTCTGCAGCCTCTGTTAAAACCATCAGTCATCACCCATACATAACTTTTAAATTTTTCTCTCTATATACACATACATATATATTACATATACGTGTATATGTGTATTTATTTAGTTATGCTTTCTTCCTCATTAAGTTATCCTTTGTTTTAAAGGTACTAATTGATGGAATATAGGAAATGAAATATATGTAATACAGGAAAATAGCAAAATATTTTAATCTTAAATAAAATCACTACCTTTATGATGAGAGCTCTTCTTTACTCATTCATTGGGTGTCATCCCAAGAATACACGCAGGAAAAGAGAAAACCATAAACATCAAACAAGTAAAAATGGCCACTGCGACAACATGAATGGACCCTGAGGACATTATGTTAAGTGAGATAAGTCAGACAGAAAAAGACAGATACTGTATGATGTCACTTATATGTGGAATCTAAAAAAACTGAACTTGTAAAAGCAGAAGAGTGGAATGGTGGTGACCAAGGGCTGGGGGCTGGGAGAGATGGGGTTTAAGGGTACATACTCGCAACTCGTAGATAAGGAAGTCCTGGAGACCAGATACACAGCACAGTGATTACAGACAACAAAACTGTACCATGAACATGAAACATGCTAAGAGACTAGATCTTAACTATTCCCATCGTTGGAAGAAATGATAATTATGTGACATGATAGAAATGTCAGCTAAGGCTACATGGCCTATTACAATGCAAATATATCAAATCACTATGCTGTACATCTAAAACTCACAATGTTGTATGTCAATTATATCTCAAAAAAGGGGCGGGGGCGGGGGACAGGAAAAATGGCTATTTTCCGACCAAGGTGCAAACCTCTTTTTCGGTCAGGGGTTCACACTTCATACCAGCCATGCCAGATGGCCTGGCTTGTAAAGACGCTGCACGTCTGGCTGCAGCTTGCCCCGCTGTTCAATTCCTCTGGCATCCTGCTCTGTACCAAGTCCTCCGTCCCTAGTGTCCGCCTGATGATGTCTACTTCCCTGCGGTTAAGTGCAATACAGAAGAAGACACCAAGTTTGCACTGAGGGTTGCGTCTGGATGCGGTGGCAGGCGAGCACGTACTCCTTTCCTTGTGTCTCCTCTGTACCCAGTACATACTGCAGAATATTGCCGAAAGCTGCTCCTGACCTCTACGAGCTGATGTTTTCAAAGGGTGAGTGACAGACGCTTAACGCATCAGCCAAAGCAATGTCTACTGAAGGCTCAGTTAAGGAGGACCCTGTTACTAGAACCTTCTGAACAACGAAAATTTGGTCTTCTTTAATAACAGAGATACTATGAAACCCACCTAAGTACCCAGTGTCAGTATATATGTTGAGAAAGTGAGTTTCAAAGTAACAACATCACAGATTGCAAAGTTGAGTGCTTCCTGAGACAAAGACAGCAACGGCAAAGAATTTGCTGTTTCTAGGAGCTACAACACTGCAGATGGAGGTTACTCACAGGCATAACAGAATGGATAAACATCCCGAAATAGCACCAGAGGGTGATTCTGGAACTATGGACTCTGGTCCAACCTGGTCCAACTATGAACCCTGGCACAACAATTCATTCTACTTGGCTGCCACTTACTGTGCAATTCCTCTGTTCCAGGTGCTATGCTAAATCCTTAAACTATATTAGCTCTGATTTCCGTAAGTCCTTAGAGATGGTGTATTTTATCTTCGCTGCACAGATGGGGAAACGAAGGTTTCGAGGAGTGAAGAAATAACTTGAAAAAAATGGCAGAGCTGATTTTCGGACCCAGGGCTCTCTGACTCTAAAGAGACTCTCAACCTTATTATGTTTGGTGCTGTCTTAGTTCATTTGGGCTGCTGTAACAAAAGACCAGAGACTGGGTAGCTTATAAACAACAGTTCTGGAGATTGGGGAATCCAAGATCAGGATGCCAGCATGGTAGGGTGACAGCTGGTTCACAGACAGCTGTGTCCTCACAGTGTGAAAGGGGGTGGGGAGCTCTGTGGGATCTCCTTTTAAGGGCACTAATCCCACTCCTGAGGCTCCACCCTCATGCCCTAACCACCTCCCAAAGGCCTACCTACTAATACTATCACCCTTGGGGGTTAAGATTTCAACATACACATTTTGAGGAGACACATTCAGACCACACCAGATGCCTCATTTGAGATCGGGAGAAACTAAAGTCGGGAGACGATATCTATATGTACTCCATCACAGCCAGAGAAGAAACTAGAAATTTGATCTGTTTACCTTGAGAACACTTATCTTCCAAATCATGCAAGCTGACTTTCTTCAGAGGTTCTGTTCGACTCCACTCAAAGGAAAGTCAACAGAGTGTTCCAGGCAACACTGTGAGGCCATCTACATTCACCTTTTTCGGTCTTGCCAGGTAAATTTCTCAGTGACCTCCTCACCCAACAAAGTCAATTCTACCTTCTATCCCAGGAGTCCAAAGCATGTGCTCTCCTGTCTCCAATCCAACTACCACCAAAAGAGAAAACTGTCTATGAATACTGAGCTGGTAGTATTTTGATGAAAGAGCCCTTCAACCAAAAATTAGTATTTTAATCATTTTCTATTGAGCCACACACTCAAAGATTTTGTCACTTCTTAAAGAAAATCGTAGAATCAACGCAGAGGAGAAGATACAGAGCAGGAAGGCTTGAAATTCCACCTTCTGTGGAATTGGCCCTCAGATACACAAGAGGTTTGTAAATGGCACTGGACCCTATTATAAGGCAGCGTGTGAGAAACCTAACAGGTCTACTGCTTTGAAAGGTCAATGAATAAGCAACCACGGTGCCTAGAAAAATACAGTGTTCAATACATTTCTGTTGAATGAAAGAATGATTAAAATAGTAATGCACAAATAAACTGCTCCAAGTACTAAGTTTTTAAGCAACAAGCAAACAAATAATAACTCTCCTAGAGGGACATCAAAAAATTATCACCCAACAGATTTAGTTTGGCCATAAAACTGAAGCCAGTGAACATCAATGCTATTATTCCCACAGCCACCAAATTCTTCCCCCATCATACAGAGTATCAACACCACAGAGGTGAATTTCAGTGCAAAAAATATATATCTAGTGTAAAAGCCTGATATTTCTAGAAGCAAGGTGTTCCAGATGGAAGTTACCTCAGCATGCAGGCATTAGAAAACAATCTCTAAAAGGCAATTACTCATTTCCCTATCTCTCAAGTTGTCTCTACTTAAGAAATGGGGACAACAAATAATTGCCACTTGACAGTTATAAAATTATTGTAAAAATTAATGAATCTGATTAAGTTCTGCGTTTTTTTTAAAATATAGTATTCACTAAGTGCCTCAATTTTTCTGCAGAACTTCATCAGGAATTTAAAAAAAAAGAATGAATTCATTTAAATTGATAAAACAGCAAAAATCAAACACTACACAAAACATGCGAAATAGTTTTAAAAACAAAGGATCATTGTTAATAGGAGCTTTAAATTTTATTGAAGTATTTATGCTCATTCTTATCAACTAGTTCAATAATATTTTCCCTTCCTTTAATCAATGGGAAGGAGACATATTCAAATTTTAGGCCAGTCATATGATATACCAATTATGTCAAGCAGAATAAATTTTAAGTCAGTACAATATACACATTACATAACTAAAAATATTCTCAATTTATTCATGACCTCCACAACGAAGATTTTTAACACAACAAAATACAAAAAAAAAAAAAAAAAGTATAATTTATGCAGTGTCTCCAAAGAGATGTCTAATTATAGAGATTTCTGAAAGGCAAACAATGTCACAAAGGCAAATCATCACTCCAAGGGCCCTTTGAGTTTATTACTTTGTCATCTCTTTAGCATTTTTAAGTAATCATGGAACTTTTCAGCACTTTTGAGTAACAACAGTTTAAAATGCCCACTGTTCAAAGATGTCTATCTGATTTTTTTTAAAACACAACTAAATGAAGTATTCCATCTGAAAAGCCACTGTTATCTCACTTCATTCTTTATTCATCTTTGTTTGTAATTACATACACAGGTACCTCGTGTCTAATCCATCAGCAAATCCTGTTACCTTTACCTTTAAATACATACATTATCCAACCACTTTATCCCACCCCCACCACCAACGTTTGAGACCAGGCCATCATCAAGCTTCGCCTGTACTTCTCCAATGGCTTCCTCTCTTCCTTCTAGTCTGGCTGCCCCGCAAAGTCTATTCTCCACATAGAAGACAAAGTGATTCTCTTAAAAGGTAAATGAGGTCAGGCCTCGACCCTGATCAAAGTCCTTCGAAGGCATTCTACGTCACCTGAAATGAAATTGAACTTCTGGTATGGCCTACAAAATCCTATACTACCCAACCTCTGGCTCCCTTGACCCTTCCATCTCTTATCTCCCATTGGCCATCAGCACACTCCAACCCCGCTAGCCTTCTTGTTTGCTCTCAGGCATGCCAAGCAAGGTTTCCCCTCAGGGCTTTGGCTCTTGGGGTTCCTTCTGTCCCGTATCACCTCTTGGAGTTCCATTCAGGGCTCTGGTCAGAAGCCTTCCGTGATCATTCCACCTTCAAAATATCAGCCCACTGTCCTCTTAGCCTTGTTCATTTCTCTTCCTAGCAGTTGGCCTTATCTGACTTTTCACTTAATATTAGTTTGTCTGTCTCTCCACTAGAAATGTAAGCTCACCGAGGAAAGGGACTTCAGTTATTCCTTGCTGTAAGTTCCAGAACTTGGAACAGGGCCTGATGCATACATAGTAGGTTACCAGTAAATATCTGTACTACCTAATTTTCAAAGAACTGGAAACAACCTTCACATTTTCAATGCTTCTTTGCTACCACTTGTCTTAGCTGGCATATATACTCTATGTGTGGAGCTTCTACCAGTAGTAAGACAGTAACTTAGGTGATAGGATGACGATGAATGCATATAAATCTTTCATTTCACCTTTAGGGAGACTAGAAAAAGACCAATTTAAATGAAAAAGTATCCAACATTACAAAGCAACGTATGTTGAGAGCAATGCTATACTAATAAATACTATAGTATTTAGACTAGAAGCAGAGTGATTCAAAGTAGAGCAGTGATGAAATACTTCAGAGAGAACAATTTCCAGTGATCTGGAAAGCAAGGTTAAGACCTTGATATGCACAGAGAAGGAAAACAGTCATTGCAGGTGGAGGAAATGAAAGTGCAGAGCAAAGGTATGAACCTACATTATTGGAGAATGATTAGCAAACAGAATTGGCCAAAGCCTGGCTATCTTCATTCAGGTTACTGCAATAAATGATCATGACGAGGTGGCCTATAAACAACAAAAATGTAGTCCTCCCAGTTCTGGAGGCTAGAAGTCTGAGGTCAAGGTGCCAGCAGGGTCAGGTTATGGTGAGGCCCTCGTCCTGGTTGCAGAATGCCTTCTTCTTATTGATCCTCACGTGATGGAAGGAGGCTGGAAAGCTCTCTGGGGTGGGTCTATTTTATAAGGGCACTAACCGCATTCATGAGGGCTCCACCCACATAACTTAATTACCACCCAAAGGCCCCACCTCCAAACACCATCCCATTCTTATTAGGGGTCAGGATTTCAACATATGAATTTGGGGAGGGGGGACTCACACAAACATTCAATCCTTTACACCCGCTTGAGTATGCAAGAGAATTGGAAGCTGACTCTGCCGAGTGAAATGGGATTGTCTCGAACAGAGAGGCCTGAATGTCAGAATATTTTCCAGTACGCAATGGGGAGTCGTTTAACATTTTTCCTTCGGTGTCGTGTCATAAATGTCATGCTTCACAGAGATTAATTTCGCAGCTGTCTGTGGAAAGGATGAGAAGTAGGGAATGTCTGGAGGGAGGGGCACTAATGAGGAAGTTTTGTAGAGCTCAGTGTAATGAACCCCAAGTCCATCCCCCGCTTCCCAACAGTACGCCAAATTTTATTCAGCTTTCCACCCATCCTCCGCAGGAGGTCATGCTTCAGAGACATTGACCTGACTATATTTTTTGTCTCAAAATAATCCCTTCCTCCATGTAACTGCCTGGTTCACAAATCCAGCTGTAAACTAATGAGAATAGGTAATCCTCTGGCCACAGGAAGCGGGTCAGGCACAGAGAGGTGACCCAGTTCAAACTAACGAAATACAAAGGGATATTTCCCAGAAACTCCCAGGAAAAGTGCATTCTAACGACGGAGGCTGGATGTCACTGGGGTTAAATTTCAGGACCTGAACTCCTGTAACCATCACCTTGTGGGTCGAAGGAGGGCAGAGCCAAGAGAATCCCAGAGAAACACTGGAGTGCTTGGACTAAGTCCACCTTGAGGCCTGCTTTATCTCCAGCCTTCCACTTCTGTCAGCCAATAAAATTCCTTATTGCTTAAGCCAGGTTGAGTTGTTTTTGCCATTACTTACAGACAAAAACATTCTAACTGATATACCTTAGCCATGAAATAATAATGAGTGTCTGGAGGAGGTTGTTAGAGAGGAAAAGAAGGAATGGGAAGGAAGGGATTTGCTCACTCAGTAAACATTTATCGAGTGTGCCCTACATGTCAGACCCAAAGGCTAGGTGCTAGAAGAAGAAGAAGAAGGTGAATAAGACAGGCTTTGCCATCAAAGAGCTTTTAAAACGACTGCCCAAATGTCATGCTCGTTATAGCAGAACACCACCCAGGTAGATAAGAGGCATAATTGGAGGCCCTGTGGGGAATGAAAAGAGAGAGGGGAGGGGAAATGCATTACAGCGCATCTTAAATTCAGCAAGAAAAACCCAGGATAGGATGAAATCAAAGGACACTGTACCAGAAAAAACAGGAGTATAGAGACATTGACTGGTAGTTTAAGCTTCGTTGCCTGGAAGACGATTGTTCTATAGCTTCCTCAATTATTTTTAGGGCAAAAAGTGGGACACACATACAAAGGCATTTTCTTCATAGGGATGACATTAAAGGATATCCCTTTGTTAGGAAGATGAGTTTGTTTTAAACATCAGTGAGATTAAATGACATAATAAAACTGAAGTCTTGCTTTAACAAGTGATTGGCCCATAGGGTGTTCACCCACTGAAAGATACCGTGTTGTTTTTGCTGCTGTGTTCTACACGTACACAGCTTCAGATAGTGGGTTCAGATAAACTCTGAAGCTGCTTGCTGGGTCCAAACCCCACAGTTTACAACAAACTGCCTGACTTGAAGCAATTTACTTCATCTCTCTGCGTCACATCTGTAAAATCAGGATCCTCATACAAACAATAGCTTTCTTTTGCTAGGGTTACTTTGAGGATTAAAGGAGTTAATAGATGTACAACGACTAAGCCCAGAACATAGTAAGTGCTGAGTAAGTGACAGCTATGACGAGTGTTGCTATTGCTGACTCTTATTCGCACTGTGGATAAGAGAAGCCAGAAATCAGAGAATCTTAAAAGGCATCGCAGAGATCCAGACTAAAGCTTGTTTTCAAAAGGACACATGCGTTTCAAATTAATGCAACAGTGAAGAGCACGCTCCCTACCCATGGGCTGACTCTCGTGGTAAATTCAAGTTCATGGATACGACACAGAAAGCGACAGCAGCTTTTACTCCTGTTTTTCGTTTTCCACAGCAGCTCAGGGAGACACAGCCAGTCACCACACTTAGGGGTAAGCTCCCGAGCGTATCACCAAAGGCAGGTGTCACTTTGCACGAGAACTGTCTCCACCACGTCAGGCACTGACAGTCCAAATGGGGAACATTCTCGGCACGTCTGTCCGAGGGTTGCTCAGTATCCATCTCTCTGGCTCTGAACCAGCAGCTCATAATCCACACTCTCTTGATGAGAGGAATGCATTCATGAGACATTTACCAGGGTCTGAAACACAATCTGTGACTGCAGAACAAAGGGAATCTAGCCGACCCCCACGGAACTAGAACGGAGACCTGGCCTCTTGGCCCCACTCACCAACCTGAAGAGATTAATCACCCCAAAACCTCTTTAATTGCTGGGGTGAGTCGGCTTGTGTTCATGGCCTTGTACGTGTAAGCATTTCCTCAACTGGAGTGAGGTAGAAAGCTGGGCGCTTCCGTTTGAAGCACTGATTCTGTTCTTCTCTGTTTACATTGGAACTTCTCCTGTGGCATTTAAAGCCTCAAAATATGCAGTTTTATATAAACTTACTAAACTGGCTAACAACTGTTTAATGACTGCCTAAAATAACTGAAGTGAAAAAGAGCAAACCCCATTACGTTCTGGAAAAGTATTCCGGAGAAGAACTTGAACTCTCCTTCACAACCACTAGATATTTAAAGAAACGTCTTGCTTAATTATACTGAGCCCTATATTTTTAAATTCAAAGGAAAAAATATAAAATTTAGAGACCATCGGCATACTAATAAACCACCTATGTGGGGTTTTCTAAATGCTGAATCTACCGCTAAACGTTTAAAATCGGAATCAAATTTTATTTCCAAATCGCATCATCTTCTGACACACTCGAAATCAGCAACGGATATCACGAGGTTTGCCGTTTCATACTTTATACGACTGGGACTGCTGAAAGCCTAGTTAGAGGTATGTTCATTTCAAAAAACAGAAACTTCAGCACAGAAGCATGGGCAGCCTGCCCAGATGAGGTTGAATGTGGACCTGGTGTCAGAGCCAAAGTGATTCTGAGTCTCTTCTTTCAAGCCCACGTCTCCTGATGGAGACACTAAACATGTCTCCCCACATCCCCCAGGCCTCACTATGGTCTCCTGTCCCAAAACGAACAGCTCTGTATAAGGAGGAAATTGCAAGGGAACCTGGCCAACTGAAAGCCTTTGCTGGGTGTCCTCAGAGTACAACACCAGAGGCACAGGGGGTGTCTAAGAATTACACATTTTCTGAACTCTGAGCTGCAAAGATATCCAAAACCTTCTAGAAGTCTCTTCTAGAGAAGTGAGTTTTTAACAATCCCTAGCAAACTGAGCTATGGCCTGCAGGTCTTTATAACTTTGTGTCTCGGTCTCCGTTATGTTGGGAAGATTTTGTTCATTCGCATCTGGCTTGCTGCGTCTGGAGACGTGCTCAAGGCCCTGAGGCGTCTCATTTTCACCATTGCTAGTCAGACAGCCATAACTGGGAAGGCCTGTTTGTGTGCCGAGCAAAGTGAAGTAGACAGATGAACATCAAAGATGACTAAGAAAACGAAAACCTGAAAGAGTAGGGACTAAAAGGACACTTACCAGGGGGGCTCCAGCAGGGACGTCAGAGCTGCACTAGCACCTCTGACTATCTGGGAAAGCTTTTTGATTGAGAGAACCCCTCCAGGCCCAACTATTTCCAGTCTGTGCTTAGTTCCCAGCCTCTCACAAAGGTCTACCCCAGATCCTATTTAATATTTCAATCACCTTTTTCTTTTCCTCCATAGCACTTATAACCTTAGAACAGACTAAACAATTTAGGTATTATTACGTTCATTGTTCAATGTGTATCTCCCACACCAGAATGAAAGCTCAAGAAAGCAATGACTTCACCTGTTTCAGTCCCTGATGTATCATGAGCACACAGTAGAGTGCCTGGCCCTTAGGAGATACTCCATAAACATTTATTGAAAAAAAATGAGTGAATCTAAGACTTTACCTATTTGTCCAGAAAGCTTTGGCTTCCATCCTATAAACCCTCCTCCATAGCCTCCCCCTTCACCTCACCTTCAAGAAGAGAGGAATGGAGAGGAATGGAATGGACTCTCAAGAAGAGAGTCCCTCAGAGGTGAAAACACCCATCAACCCTCTGTGCTACAGTTGGGGCATCACCAGGCCAGGGTAAGGGATTAAAGCCTTGAGTTTCCGCAGGACCCCCTCTCATTAGGGTCCTTCAAGTATCCATCTCCTTGGAGATTTCTTTTCCTGCAAAAATAGCTGGCAAAATAAGGGTGGCCTTGTTCCCTTCTACTTGAAAGGTGCTCTTTCCTCAAGTAGAAACCAGAAATGGCCGACTAAAAAGAAGCCATTTGTGCTTCACACTCACTGTGACTGTAACAACAAAAAAATTAGAAAATAAGTGTTAGCAAGGATGGGGAAGTTAGCAAGAAAGTGAAACACTTGTACATTGCTGTTGGGAATGCATAGAACGGTTCATCCACGGGAAAAAAAAAAAAACAAACAGTTTGACAGTTTCACAAAGTTAGACACAGAAATACCATGATCCTGCAATTCTGCTCCTCAGTTTACATACCCCAAAGAATTGGACACGGACTTTTCAAACAAGTATACATACAGGCATATTCATAGCCGCATGAGTCACAATAGCTAATAAATAGGAACAGCCCAAATGTCCACCAGTGGATGAATGGATAAATTGTAGTCCATCCATACAATGGAATATTGTCCAACCATGAAGAGAAATGAAGTACTGATATGTGCTACAGTATGGATGACCTTGCAAAACCTTTGACCTTTCAATTATGCTAAATGAAAGAAGCCAGACACGAAAGGGTACATAGTGTATGATTCTATTTATATGAACTATCCAGAATGGATACATTTATAGAGACAGAGACCAGATTGGTGGTCGCCAGGGGCTGGGGGGAGAGGAGGATGGGCAGAAACTGCTTAATGGGGAAGCGGTGTTACTTTCGAGTGATAGAAGTATGTTGGAACTAGATAGAGCAGTTACACAGCATTGTGAATGTAGTAAACGTCGCAGAACTGTTCACTTGAAAATGGTGAACTCTACATGATACGACTTTCACCTCAATGATTTATTTTTTAAACCAAATTTTTAAAAAATGAAGCCATGTAGGCCCACGTGGTATAGACCAAGAATCTTTGAAGGTTCAAGTTGTCAAAGCCACTGGGGTTTTGGTCCAAAGCCCAGTAAGTAAGACAGCGTGCCTCTGGCTTATCCTTTCTGTTTCTGTACCCGCTGGAGATCAGAGGGATTCGCTTCTGATCTTGGATGGTTGAAGGTAATTGTCTAGGATTCAGGTATTTACCATCCTGCCTCAAGGGCAGTTATCTTGATTGTAACTTGGTATTTATATTAAAGAATACTTTGGTCATTTTTGTTGTTGTTATTTGTTTGTTTGCTTTTTACCGCAGTGGAGATTTGGAGGTGTTTAATTTCCCCCCACCCTTACTTGGTCACTGAAACAAGAAGCTTAGGATTGGGAAAGAAGCAATTCAACAGGGCAACTGGCCTCAAGTTCTAGTTCCTTTACCAGCTTTATGTCATCAGACAATTAATTTAACTTCTCTGAACCTCAGTTTCTTCATTCACAAAAGACGGAAAAAAGATTCCCATCATAGCCATATCTACATGGTTATTTCAACTGTTAAAGGATGAAAGGAATATTAAGTACGTAGCAGATACTCAACGACTCAGTCCCATCAGTTCTACCTCCTAATATTTTGCAAACCCATCTATTTCTTCTTACTTCATGTTCGCTACCCCAGTTCATGGCATTACCACCATAGTTTCACACCTGGTTTCCCTTAACCTTCTAAGGGAAGCTACCGCTACTTCCAGTGTGCACTTTTCCCAAGCGTTCTCCACTCTGCCACCAGACGATCTTTCAAAACTAAGTTGAATGATGCCACAGCCCTGCTTAAAATCCCTTTCCCTTTCCCATTGCCCTCAGGGCAAACTCCTTAAACATGGCTTCAAGGCCCTTTATGATACAGCCCCATCTTATCTTTACTGCCCTTCCCTCTTATTAACACGTACCTAACTTTCAGTTTCTTGAACACACCATGCTGCCTGAAAGTCTCCCCCTCTCTCTATCTCCCCCAGAGCCCCTCTACCCTCACTACCACCACCTTTTCAAACCCTTTCCCTGGATAAAGTCTATCAAATTCTATCATAATAAGATGTTGCCTCTTCCAGGAAGCCTTCCATGACATTCCCCTTCCCCCACAAGTCTGGATTAAGTTCCCTTCCTACATGGCAGGGTCACTGGGAGGGGTTAGGTCTCAGGGACAGAGAAAAAAGACATGGCACGTGGGCCACGGGGTCCTCTTCTATTGAAAGAGTGGCTGGAAAGAATATGCCTGCAGGATTGGAAGCTGCTCCTATACCATCATATTCTTGGATCCTCTGTATACTAGAGAAAACCTACATGAATATGTCTCCATTATTACATGGCTCTTCTTGTCCCTGTTGTGGGTACAAAGCCAGTGTAAGAGTCCCTTTCTGATTAGCATTTGTTAACAGCCTCCAGCTCTAAAGAGTGCAGAGGTTACAGACATGAGTGACAGGCTGGGGCCTCAAGGAGCTTCAAAGGGGTCAGGGAGCAAGAACGTCAGCCTAGTGCTGTCAGGGAGCTGCCACATCCCCAGAGTTGGTCTGAGCTTTACGAGAGCCTATACACACACACACACACACACACACACACGCACACACACACACACAGCACGTGCACATACATACACACACTCATACCTGCACCCTCAATACACAGATGCACACCCCACACTTAAAATGGTCTTCAACAAGGGTTTCTGAACAGGACTCTGACCAGGACATATAATGGCTTTGTGTAAATTACCAAAGATGATCCCCTCTAGGGAGACTGATTAGAAAGAAGCATTCTTCCTCTAAACTCCAGCCAAAGGGGCTGGCCCAATTTCAAGTTCCATTTGCAGGATATTAGCAGGTCCCTTGCAGGAGCCAACTGGCACAAACAGTGCAGCCGACAGTACCGCTGTGTGAGTGGACAAGCCTCACTGGGCCTGTCTGACCCATGTCCTTTTGTCATCGATGGCCAGCGACCTCTAACCCCACATGAAGAGGGATATGTGTGGTGTTCAAGGTTTTCAATTTGCAACAGAAAGAGGAGAGGGACCTGGAGTCAGTCTCCCCCCAACCCCCACGAGGGATAAAGTGTTATAAACTCCTACAAGAAACTACCTTCCCTTATACACTCATGAATGCTGGAGACTCAGGCTCAGAATTAAAGCTACAACTCATTCTGTCTGTCTGTCTTATACCTACACACATTAGGGATGCATTCTGTCCCTGTTCAACACATGTCAATTCTTGGTATTTAACCAATGAGATAAACAACATTATGTCCGTACCTGGGTCAGTTGTCCTTTCTCCACTTGGAGGGTTCACTAGAACCCTTGTCCACAGATGACCGCAGTGGACCCTGGTATATGTAGCCTAGATCACTTGTTAACTCTTCAGTGAAAGTGCCTCTAGCCCTTCATGGCTGGTCCCCACCTGTGAGGGCGAGGCAATAAGATCCAGGCTCCAGAGCTCCCCAGTTAGTTGCTGAGGTTGCTGTCAGTCCTGCATTGCATCTTAATTGCTCTCTCCACATACCCTGCTTCCTTTCTCACCCCCACACCCTTCCAACAGTGTTGATCCCAAGTGTACTCCCTAAAAAATATAATAAACCTAATAAAGCCCGCTACACTGTCTCAGAGTACACCTCTCAGAGAACCCCATCTGCAACACGGACCATGGCCCCATTTCACCAACTCATCAGCTTGTTTGGGAAAAGCATACAGCCCAGTAGCATGAGGTCACAGGTTTAAACCCCACGTGAACCATGAAGTTCACACAAAGAAAAGGTTTATCCAAGGAACAGAGATAGAAACCCCCATTCATAGAAAGATGGATCTCCTCTAACTATCTCCTCCCACAGGGAGATATACGTCTCTTGTAGGCAGTGGGTCAGGACCATCATTTTACCTGCACAGAGGCAGGGAGGGCCACATGAAGTGTCGGCAAATGTAGGAAAAATAAATGTAATCTCTGACATCTAAGAATGATGCACACATAGAAATGTAACTCTTAGAAAAACGTAGTGGAGAAAAAAACCCTTGGAAGAGCAAATGATTTTAAATGTGATAGCATCAAAAATAAATTTTAGAAATTGAAAAAATAACTATAACTATATATATATATATAGTGAAATATATATATATATGTATATATATATGTATATATATATGTATACATATATGTATACATATATATATATACATATATATATATATATATATATATATATATATATATATATATTTCACTTAAATCTTCTTTTGGCAGATCACAGAATCTCTCCAAACTCAAATAATTACTACTAAATGTATATGGACTACAGATGCAGAAATTGGTTAGTTTGTATTGTTTGTCATGCATGATAGGAACACACCCTCACAAAGAATACATTTCCAACCGAATGGCATGTACACTAGTCACAGTGTAGAAATAAACACGACCAAGTTCTAAATTTCCAAAGCCCCCACTCCTTCCTCACTAGCAAAATCTGAAGTCACTGCCATCTTGTTTGCTTGGGGTGAACATCCAAGTAGTACTGAAGTTTAACAGACTTTGTCTACAAGATTTTCATGAACACCTGTGGGCCGAACTGTCTAAAAATATGGCATCAAGATGGCCAGGATACAGGTAAACAAATTATAGTTGACCCTTGAACAACACAGGGGTGAGAAGCACTGACCCCCTCGCCATTGAAAATACAACTTTTGACTCCTCAAAAATGTAACTACTTATGTCTACTATTGACTGGAAGCCTTACCAATAACAAACAGTCAATTAACACATATTTTGTACATATTATATACTGTATCCTTATAATAAAGTAAGCTAGAGAAAAGGAAGTGTTAGTAAGAAAATCATCAGGAAGAGAAAATACCATATTTTGTTGTGTATAATGCTCTTTTTTTTTTTTTTTGCCCAAATTTGTGAAGGAAAAACAAGGGTGCTCACTATACTTGGGTAGCACTAATTCTGTATCAACTTAAATGTTTTTAATTCTTTTATTTATGCTTATGAGTTAAAAGTGTAACTCTAGAGATCAATAATGACATCCGTATGCAAAATAATACCCTGGAATATGATGATCGGTTTTGCTGAATTTATGAACTTGCAACGATAATCAGTTTTGCTGAATTTTCGATGAACTTGCAAACGACGATGAGTTCTTGGCCTTCTATAATGTGTAAATATCGTAAATTTGCTACCGGTACATAACATTTCTTGTACTTTGTATCTGTTCTTGCGTTTTGTAATTATTTGTTACATAAAATTTCTTATATCATAATGTTAAAAAATAAATGCTGAAATTTTTTTTATAATACAAAAAACAAGCACCTAAATGTAAACAAACAAAAATTTGAATTAGGAAATTAAAACAAAAGATTTTTGTTTTTCCCTGAAAGTTTGGACCAAAAACGTGGGTGGGCATTATACATGGCAAAATATGGTACATTTACAGTATTCATTGAAAACAAAATCTGTGTATAAGTGGACCTGCACAGTTCAAACCTGTTTTGTTCTAGGTCAACTGTAAGTCAAGAGACACTTTTCTTTGTCTAATAGATAGGCAAGTATTGATGATGTGAGTGCAAATATGGTGGTAGTGTCAACCGACCCACTGTTCCAGGAGGATATGTTGGCAACATGTAACAAAAACTTTAGAAACATTCATATTCTTAATGCTCAATAATTCAATTTGTAGAAATGCACCTCTAGGCAATAATCTGACAGCAATATTCACTATTCTGTTATTTTAATAATGGAAAAAAATGGAGACAACCCAAATGTTTTACAATACAAATTGTTTCAAGTATGGTATGTACTATTATAGCATCAAATACTGTACTGACAATACCAAGAGAGAACCTTGTCGAGCGAAATGGACAAAGGTTCACAATATTCAACTTAACGAGGAAAACACGCTACAGGACAAGGCAAATAATAGAAAATAATTCTGTGTAAAAATACACATACATACATATACAAGTATGTGGATCCAAAAAAGCACAGAAGGCTATAGAAATACAGTACCTGGAGGATTGTGCAGTGTGTGTTTGCTCCTCCTTTTGTTCTATTTCTTTTCAAATTTCTCTTCAATTATTATGAATTATTGTTTAAATAATTTAGTAAAATTTTAATGAGATATTCATGAACATTAAGTTCTCATTCAAAACAAGGTGCTCAAAGCCACAAAAGAGGCCATGAAGTTAACCAGTTTGAAAATACCAAAACATTATCAAAATGTGAAAGCCCAAGATTTTCAAGAATCAGCCACTGTGAAAAGTTTTTTACTAGACAATCCTCTAAATTGTATTCCTTAATCCTTCCCAGAGTCTACCCTAATGCTGATGTGAGTTCAAGTTTTATAACATAAAACACACACACACACACACACACACACACACACACACACACACACACACACAGCAGAAACAGCCCCAAATCTTAAGTGGTTACCTTAGCGTACATTATCTTTCTTTTCTATACTAAGAACATATTATTTTTTTCTTTTCTACTAAGAACACATTTTTGTAATCAGAAAAAGAAAACTATTTTCATTTAAAATATCTCATTCATATGCTATTAGGAGATATTAGTAATGAGATTAAAATATTGGTCACCTACTTTCCATATTTCTCAACTTTTCCAAAATAAACATGTACTACTTTCATAATTTAAAAAAAAAGGAAAAAAGAAAGAAATCACAAACAAAATGGTCCTAAGTTTCAAAGTTTGATCAAAATCTGAAGCCTCGAAAGAAGAATTTAGATAATAATTGGAGTGTGGGATGGTGTGTTTGTTGTTAACTAATGAAACTGTGAAACTTAGTGTTCAGATGTCACGAAACAGGGTCTGCTGTATAGATGCATAGAGGGGGTCATCATCCAAACATAATTTTGACAGCCCAAGAAGCCCACCCCACCACCATCACTCCCCCCATTATCACCCATCGCTTTCACTGTTGTAAGCCCTTCATGTAATACTACCCCACAATCACATCTTGATATTCCTAAAAAGGCAGAAACATTTTAAAAGCCAGAGATTAGACATTTTTGCATCCTTAGCAGAGGCATTGTTCAGTCTTTATAAAGTCATTTGACTCTGAGCATGTCATATCAAAACACTCTTTAAAGATGATGCATAACATTAAGTAACTGAATGTACTAGAGGAAAAGCTTTAAACAAAGATAATTCACTTTATTAGATTAAAAAACATTCTGAGGGCTGTTTTGCCTCTAAGAAGCATACTGTATATACAAATATCTACTCTAAAATTTCACGTCCTGATATTTTAAAAAAAGAGGAAAATCTAACTCTCTATATCTTGAGTTAAAAATTGTCTTCCTAAAATTAATTTTTTTTAATTAACACAATAATTTTCAAAACACTGCCATGTGATCTACTTTTTTCTAATTTTTGGCTATTTACTTATTTTTATTTTTATTTATTTATTTTTTGAGTTGTATCGTCCTTCATTAGCAACAAAAATACAAGGTATCTGGTGTACAACATGTATAGCAACTGACTACAGCTGGAGATTTATTATATTCTAACACAGAGATCATTTATAAATGCAATTTCTTTCTTAAAAAGCTTCCCCTTTTTTAAGTTTGTGTACAATCTGCAAAACTATTCTGGAAGTGGAATATATATGTACAAGTCTGCAAAGAGTGCAAATTCGGGCGATGGTAAATGCTTTGTAAACAAGTTACTTTCAAAACACTGTCTGCCACAACTGGGCCTTTACACCTCCATCTTTTTTTATCAAAATATTTAATGCCAGCCTTCCTTCCACTGCCTCAACTATAAAACATTTTTTAATGACTTGAAGTTGAGGAAGGACCATACCTACTAGAAAAGAAGAAAGTTCTAGTAGTTTGAAGTTTCAGAATGCCCCCTGACCAGGACAGTATCTTGGTAAGGGCTGGGGGTGTGGGAGGGGCGGGGCACGAACATGTTATAAGTATGTATAGAAGGCACACCTGAGGATTCAGAGCTTCAGGGGACCGTGACTGTTCCAGCCTTATAACTCACTCAACTGTCTTGTCAGTTTTTACACTGGCCTAACTGTGCATAATTCAAAACGAAAAGCTCATATTCCTTCCATTTTTCTGGAGCTCTGTGATAGCATTTAATAACACCTCAATGGGATGTCTTCCACATGTAGTATTATGGTATTTTTTTCAAGTAATTGCTAAAAGACACAGGGTCTAATACTTATCCTCATTTTATCTAGATGTTCAATGGATCTGTAAATCCCCCCACCATGGGATTCATCATTAATGTTTGGCTATTAGAACAAAGTATCATAAATTTGATACATAATAGCACACTCTAGTTACCTTTAAAAAACATAAAGTATATTCTAAATTCAAAAAATATCCAAAAAAAAAAAAAAAATCAATCGGATGGCTGTCTTTAGATTAACTTATTCTCATTTACTACCATTTACAGAGTATTTATAATAGTAAAAATATCTATTTCCAAGTATGTGATGCTCAAATGATTTAGAACTTCTCTCATCGTAACTGACATTCTCCTAGCCACTGCTGTCACCGCAGGTTCTTCCCACAATTCTCCGTGGCTCCTGGTGCCCGGGCTCCCTGGCCTCCCTCCCAAGTCCTCTGTACTTCTGATCAGTCCACTTGCGCTGGTGGCTCTCAGTTTAAGTGTCCCTTCTTTTAAGGAAGCCTTCAGTGACCACCCAGATTCGGCCGGCTCCCTCTCCTCCCCTCTCATGGCTCACAGCTCCTGGTGCTCTCCCTTCCCAGCATGTCTCACAGTTTGTCACTAAAGGACTTATTTTCAATTGATTCAGGAAGTTCCCTAGAAGCAGTAAAATGTACTTTACCGACAATTAAATCCCCAGACCATAGCACAGTGACAGTTGTATAAAAGCTACACCATTAATTATTTTTGACTGATTTTGATTGAATGAACTCCATTCCAAAGAAAAGTTGCATGTTGTAGACATACGTTTAGTCAAGTATATCTCTGCAAATGTCAACTCAAAGAGGTCTTTCTGGGACACTTCCCATTTACCATTCTCTATCACCTGATCCCATTTATGCTTTTTCAAACTACTTATCACCCCTAACACACACTTCTCTGTTCACTGTCTGTCTGCGTCACCAACATGTAAGATTCATGAGAGAATGATTTGTCTGCTTTGTTCTTTGCTGTATCCTAAGAATCAAGAACAGCTTCTGGTGCATGGTAGGCACTGAATAAAAATAGGACGGGAGGAAGGAAGGAAGGAAGGAAGGAAGGAAGGAAGGAAGGAAGGAAGGAAGGAAGGAAGGAAGGAAGGAAGGCAAGCAGGAAGGAAGGCAAGCAGGAAGGAAGGACGGAAGGGGCTCCATATGCAAGGAAAGCTGCACAAATGGGAATCCCACTCACACACCCAGATTTCTACTTTCTGATAATCCCGCCCATCTGTTGCCAGTTTTTTGTTAAGGTAAAAGATGTACTTTCTTTTTCCTTTCTGTTTTCCAAACGCAAGCTACTCTGACACTAGTACTATTTCAGTTAGTATATAAAAACAAGTCCCCTGCTAAAACGGTGTCCAACACAGTCCAAGATGCCAGAACAAATTCATTCCTTTCAACATTTCCAGGACAACAGCAAACCCAAGATGACCTCCCCAGTTCCCTTTTGCCAAAATGCATTATAACCCTGCCCGGATAAACGCTCATCAGAAGCAGCTAAGCTCACTATATAAATGGAATTTAAGTAACATATTTCCTATCTGGAAGTACTTTGTATACAATTTAAGTAACCTGATGTTGTTAACAAATTTTAGTTTAACAAAATCAAGCTACCAAAAGACTTTTAAATTTAGTTGGTTGTATAGTTTAAAAGGGTAAATTTTATGGTACACAAATGATATCTCAAAAAAAACAAAAACTTGAGGAATGGTCTGCAAAACACAAAACACATACATGGTCCGGCCCGGCGTCTCAGGCAGTGGGAGCTCCGTGCCACTAATGCCGAAGGCTGCCGGTTCGATTCCCACAGGGGTCAGTGTCAGATGGCTCAGTTGGTTGGAGCGTGGGCTCTCAACCACAAGGTTGCCAGTTCGACTCCTGCAAGGGATGGTAGGCTCCGCCCCCTGCAACTAAGATTGAACACAGCACCTTGAGCTGAGCTGCGCCCTCCACAACTAAGATGGAAAGGACAACAACTTGACTTGGAAAAAGTCCTGGAAGTACACACTGTTCCCCAATAAAGTCCTGTTCCCCTTCCCCAAAATAAAAACTAAAAACAAAACACATGCATGATCATTACTGCTGAAAACTGTCAAGGTCAACAAGAAAAGTCTAAGAAACTATCCCAGCTGGATGAGCCTGAGAAAATATAACAGTTAAATACCATGGATAGAATTCTGGAACAGAAAAGGAACATTAAGGAAAAACGGAGGAAGGGGGAATACAATACGGAAGCCAGTTGGTAAAAATATATCAGTAATGTTTCATTACTTATAAGAAATACACCAGGAGCGGCCAGATGGCTCAGTGGGTTGGCACGCTGGCTCTGGAGGACGGGGTTGCTGGTTCAGTTCCCGCGTGGGGTGGTGGGCTGTGCCCTCCACCACTGTATTGGGGGATGGTGACTTGGAGCTGGTGAGCCCTTGGGGGCATACACTGTTCCCTAATATTCCCCAATGAAATTTGAAAAGAAATAGGGAAAAAAAGAAAAAGAAGAAAAAGGAAAGGAAAAAAAAAGAAAGAAAGAAATACACCATATTCACATAAGATGTTAACACTTGAAACGATGGTCATACAGAACTCTCTGCATCATATCTGTCAATCTAAAACTGTCTTAGAAAGTTAAGGAAAACAATTTTACTGTGCTTTAGTATTTTAAACTTAGGTGCTTACTACTTCCAATAACCAACCCTGAAGCCTCAGCAACACAATTTTAGGTTTGCCATCATCTCAAAAAGTCCTCCATCTTCTCTTGCAGTTTTCAACCAACTGCCATTAAATTCAAGAAGTATAAGTTGAACATCTACCACAGAACTGGCTTTGGGGTAGGTTGACAGTGACTACAAAGATGATTAAGATAAAAATCCATGCTTTCCTGAAAAATGAATGCAACACCCAAATAACTAACCCCATTGCAGCATGTTCTGCGTATGTGTTACTTTTCTACTTAGAAAAAAGCAATATAGCAAATTGTGATGGAATCCAGTGTAAGTTTAAATTATGTTGTGATCAAATGTTCCCTGATTTGTGACTTCTTAATACTTTTATCTCTTCTACCTATGTTTCAAAAATGGTAAACAAGCCCTTTGGACACAAGTGGACCAAAGGGAAGGCAGCCCACAGTCTGCTGAAGGGAGGCCATTCACTCATTCCCCCAGTGGACCCCTATCAGCTTCCTACCACTATCTGTCACACACACCCCCGTCGCCCCCAACCCCACCAAGACCGGCTCTTTAATGTTAAAATCAGTCTGCACAACAAGACAAGCAGTGTTATAAGAATGCCCACAGGTGTCACACGAAGTGTTGTTAGGATTCATTTGGCTGCTCTTTAATGTGAATCTCAAATTTCAAAACTCTGGCTCTCAGCCATTTTTTAAAAAAATGGCAAAAGAGCACTGCAAATAGGTCATTTTCTCTGAAGGCTAAACCTTAGCAGAGTTCTATAAACAATGGCAGCAAGTCCCCAAAAGGTAAAGAGGTTTAACCAAAGCTACAGGCTTACATCTACTCACCACTAAGCTTACTGACTGAGAATTTCTTAAAGTCTCAGCTTTGCTTTTACCAGAAGGAAAGTTTTGAGAGAGAAAGAAGACAGGTGAGGTCATTCTGACCCAGGCGTGGACTCGGATGGTTTCAAAGGGCAAGATGACCTAGGACAATGAATGCCAAGGGCAGAGGCAGAAGACAAGGGAAGCGGACCTCAGAGATACGTTTGATCTCTCTTTTTTTTTTTTCTTAAATCAAAAGCCTTTATGTGGACAGGAGGGAAAGATAGCTGATGCTTCATTTTCTTTTACTTCTTTTACAGAGTTTTCAGGATTTGATTAGCACCTGCTCCAAGCCAGATACTTACTTGTGGTTTCTGATCCCTCTTCCTCCTAAGTGCCCTGTGAGAGAAGGATGTAATGTTCCCATGTTGAGAAAACTGGAGCTCAGAGAGGTCAACCTTCACAACATCTCCTGACTGATGTGTGACTGCAGAACCCCAAGTGAAAAGCCAGTCCTGTCTGGCCCATGTTCTTTCCACTACATCATCCTGCCTGCCTTGTCATTACAATGGGAAATTATTGGCCTCCGTGAAAACATCAGTGCCTCTGGTAACCAAAGAAAAAAGACAAGGAAATTAGCGGTACAGTGGATCCTTGAACTACACCGGTTTGAACTGTGCAGGCCCACTCATACATGGCTTTGAAAAAATAAATACAGTCAATGTATGTTCTCTTCCTCATGATTTTAATCACGTTTTTCTCTAGCTTACTTTATTGGAAGAATGCAGCATATAATTCATATAACATACAAAATATGTGTTAACTATTTATTTTACGGGTAAGGCTTCCGGTTAACAGTAGACTCTTAGTGGTTAGGTTTTGGGGGAGTCAAAAGTTATACATGAGTCTGACAGCATGGGAGTCAGGACTTCTAACCACTGCATTGCCTACCTTCAGCAGGAACTAAAGATTTAATCTCGTGCAACTGATAGCAGCCCCATCATCTGGTAAGATGCTCCTGCTACTGGTCCTCGGGATGGTTCCTCTCCTTGTGAAGACTGTGTCAAGCCTTGGTTGTGTCATCCATGGCTTCTGAGAAGCAGGAGTGATTGTGTCTCATCACTCCATCCTGTTACATTTCTGTGTTGGCAAAATATAATACCATTCTTCTCCTTCCAGAGAGCAAAAGGCAAATGAGGCTAGTAGGTTTCTAACCTCCAGTCTTATATGGCCTCAGAGCTCTCCCTTGCATAAATACACACTGATACACTAACTCGGAAGCCAAAAACACAAAACTATAAATAGCCCCAGTTCCAGCCAGCAGAGGAAGTGGACCCCGCAGCCATGCCAACTTGTACATATAAGCATAAGGATGGAATCTTCCAAACACAGTCTTGTCTTAAAGCTGAATCTATACTCAAGAAGAATACCCAAGGACAACATATTTGTCAACAATGAGCCAAAAGGGTTTTTATGAAATTATACACATCAGAGAAAGGTAAAATTCACAAGGGAGATTCCTGGAGGGGAAATTGAGTTTGGGTTACTTGTCTGAACTAAAAGAGTTTTAATGTCATTCATGTTAAAGTACATTCTACACATAGCCATGCATGTATTTACAAATAAGCAAAAGAAAACAACCGGTATTCAATAAGGCATCATACGAAAATTTAAACACCAAACTAAAACACAAACTGCTATATTAAAATACTTTGAAGAAATACTTGAGTTCTAGCTTTAAAATCTACTGATGTGAGCTTGTCTTTACCCAGAGATCCTAAAAAGTTTAGTGGAAAGAGGTAAATATGTATGTCTTATTATGGAATGCTCAGAATTACTAGATTTCAGAAAAACTGTATTTAACCCTCAAAATCAGTTTTAGTCCATAAAAATGACCAGGTATGTTACCAACGAAATGGAAAGAAGGTGGTGTTGGGGAGTGGAGTGTGGGGAGAAAGCTATGTGTTCAACTGGGACACACAGCTCTCTGTCGTCTAGCTAATCTGATCATCCTCCCTTGTACCCAGGGTAACACAGGACCCTGATTAATGGTTACGGCCTAGATATCAACTCTACAACAACTTACAAGACAGCAAGGGCTATTATCCCTGCTAGTGATAAGCCCTTTCTCTCTCCAGATCTCACAATAGGATCATGTTTTCTGATATTCTGCCATAAGGAAGTTGAAAATTTTAAGTTACTGACATTTGTTTCATACTATTTAGTTGACATTGCAATGAAAAGGGTTGTTAACTATTCAACTGGTCAAAATCCATTCTAGAGCAGGCCTAGAAAATTCTGATTCGTTTGTGTGCATGTCCCAACTGGAATGTGTAGCTGCCAGAAGGTCGGCTGGTCTCCCTCTCTCTCGCCCTCCCTCTCCCCGTCCTCTTCTCTCTCCTCTTTCTCCCCAAAGGCAGACTCAGTGACTGCTTCAGGTCCATCGGCTGCTGCTCTCTATTTTGGACACTCCCCCACCCCCATCCTTGTAGGATTTAGCAGTTGAAATACAGGGTTCCCCCAGGGCTCCATTACCAGGCCTATCCAGCACCATTTTCCTGTGGCTCCAAGGCTCTCAGAGTTACAAACAGACTTGCTAATGGTGGTTCCTTCTAAATCCCTATCCCCATGGCAACACCAAGGCCAGTCCTTACAACCTTAGAACTGAATGCAGTAAAAGCAGAAACACTGATTCAGATTTCACAGCATTCTGCTAGCCCTTACATCTAAAGGATAGATGCATTCCCACACCCAGTATTCATACTTTCAGCCAAAGGTGTTTCTATCATCCATGCTTAATAAAACAAGAAAAGGGGAAAGAACCCCCACCCCCACCCCAAACTCACTTATCTTTTTTGTGACCCTCTCCTAGCCTATAAAAAATGAGAATAAAATGAACCGAAAAGGAAGATATTCTGTCTGTCAATCAGATCCTGGAGGACAAGACCCCTGTCTGATTCATCTCTGTATGATTTTCAGTGTCTGGCATATATTTAAATCATGGTAGTCACGCACAAATCAGGTATTTATTTAATAAATGTTTCCTAACTGAGAATGAATGTGAGAAGTTTTGTTACTATTTAACCTACAACAAAGACTAATAAGGCATGGTTAATGTTTACAGTACCATTTTAAATTATTCAGCAATCATGCTGAAGATTACTGACTGCAAGTATTACACACACACATACTCACACACAAAGGGTTGCGTGCACTCCCATTACACAGATAAAGTCCTCCATCCCCACAGACTTACTACTGAAAAGAAATAATACAGTAGAGTGACGTCAACTCTACCTTACCCAAATTCAACTCCACGTCCTCAGTAACAACCACTTAAAAAAAAAAAAAAAAAGAACGCAGTAAGCATGGGCCCCCGCGGGAAGCTGAGGGGAGATGAGGTACCATATCCTTCAGGGTCCTAGCTCTGTCCTCACCGGATGGTCATCTTGCCATGTTAGATGGGAGTTTTCGCTTCAAAATACACACAATATGCCTCCTAAATACAAGCCAGCTGTTTTCTGTATGCTGGAGGTATTCAACACTATATATGTATATGTATATATATGTATGTATGGATGTGTGTGTATACACACACATCCATACATACACACACACACACACACACACACACACACACACACACACACACTGTAGTTTACGGATGATTTGTAGAACTCTAAAGAGTACTCTGGCTTCTGTATTTTGTCCTTACTAAATGTCTTCAGTAAACATCTTTAAAAGCTACACCCGAGGTACAGTGAGACTGCAGTGTGACTAAAACAGTTTCCCTCAGTCACTACCTAAAAAGTAGAATATCTCCCCCATCATCTAAACCCTTTTTCGGTGTCATCGCTATCAAGTTCTGGAATTCTTTACTCCTAGTCAAAATCTCCACTCTCTCTCTTTATTTTCTCTCATTCCCCTTACCTTCTCTATGTCCTTTGAAACTCCAGGCCACAACGCACACATTTCCCCACACCCTTCACCTCGTCATCTGAAATGTGCCCAGGCTTCTCTGAGTTATGGCTGCTAAATTCTGAATCCTCCCTTTGGTGTTCTAGCTCTCCACCCTTCCCTTCTACCCACCTTTCTACACTTGCCTGCCACAATTCTTAATGTTCCCCAAGCGCCAGGCAAAATATGACTCACTATTCTCCTACATAAATTCCGCTTTTCCTCCTTCGGTCCCGAGAATGCTCTTCTTTCCCATTGTTGGAGGTTCACGTTTAATTTCTCTCACTATCCTCTTGTGGTTCCCTAGTAAGAACAAAATCTCCCAGTACGAAATTCCTATAGCAATTTCTCTATTTTCCTATTTAAGACCCTCCCACTTCTATTAAACACATCGTGTACATATTTTAGCTCCTTTTGCAAACTGTAAGCTTCCTGGGGTCAGAGATCCTTTCAGCCAGTGCCTTGTGTATTGGGAAGGGAAAGGTAACTGTCCATATCCACCTCTTCCAATAACTGATGCTTTCCTTACCTTGTTTGTACAAAGGCAAATATCCACACACTCATAGAATCATCTAGCAAACACTCTGTGATGGTGAAATGGAGTGCACAAGTTTCCCTGGTGTATTAGAAATAACTCTGATGAAGGAATGAAAGGTGTTCTCATCTATAACAATATGCTGAGTTCAGAATTCAATCCAGTCTTACCACTCTGGAAGTGTCTGCTCCAAGTCCAACAGCACGAACTCACCCCGCACCCCCCCATCCCCTTCACTCACCGCCCAGGTTTCTACAACACTGTGTTTTCTTTCTACTGGATAGCACAATAATTTGGGGTGGGAGGGTGTTTTGAATTTTAAAAGCCAGAAGACCAGAGCATCCTGTCCCCTGGCAGTGGCTGTGTGTGTGTGTAAAGAGATTGCTGAAAACTTAGCCAACAGGAACCTGTTAATTTTAAGGAAATGAATGTTCCTCATAAAACATTTTGTTCCTAATGTTAACAGTTCAATAATTCTCACCTGTTCTTCATACATAGTCGTTTTATTTTCACCCAATATGCACATCCTTGGACTTGCATCCATTGTATTTATTTAACATGCAACAAAGTAAACCAGTAAAAAAGTACAGGGACCAGCTATGTGTTTGAGAGGTCGGATCTTTGTTCTCAAATTTCTGTTACCTCTGAGACCTTCACTTAAAGGAGGCTGCTTAGCACCAAAGGAGCACCAATATGGAAAGGGAAAGCAGCAATAACTACCTGATTTTTAAATGTGTATTTCAAGCAACATTGTGCAAATTTTGACACTGACCGCCATACTTAAATGTAATATTTAATATTAAGAAACATGGAAAACCCAAGATTCTGTTGGTTTATTAAAAATGATTTCAAAACCAGACCCTATAGAGAGGTAAATTCCCACCAGCCAGATGAAATGGCTCTATCAACTCCTAGTTAACAGGACAGATTTGAAGGTCATTGTATTTATATGTGATACGTAAATATTTTATTTATAAATTATGATTTGTGTTTCTAAATATACTTTTATTTTTGAAATCTTGAAACCAAAGTGAAAAGTAAGTCTCAACTCTTTAAAGTCAATGTGTTTTTTAAACATTTGTATGAGTCAAGGGAAAATTTTAAACTCAAAAAATCTAAGTTGTATTGAAACTTGAACGAATGTTAGAAAGAACAGGTACCTGGCACCCATACTCCTCTGTCATGCCTGAATCAAGCAAAACAATAAAGCAAATCTAAAGTCGGAAGTAAGTGTCTCAAACTCCAACCTATAAAGCATTAAGTTTTCACTTCTAACAATGGCAAGATTCAACACAGACCAGACAATTTTTCAAAGTATTTAAAAGGTAACTACAGTTGACCCTTGAACAACATGGGGTTTAGGGGCACCAACCCCCCACACACAGTTGAAATTACAAGTATAACTTTCAAGTCCCCCAAAACTTAATTACTAATAGCCTACTGTGGATAAGCCTTCCCGAAAACATAGATAATTTTATATATGTATTATACACTATATTCTTATAATTAAGTAAGCTTGGGGAAAAAAGATGTCAAGAAAATCTTAAGGAAGAGAAAATACATTTACAGTATTTATTTTAAAAAATCCACATAAAAGTGGACCCGTGCAGTTCCAACCCATATTGTTCAAGGGTCAATTGTTTTATAGGACAAAGTCTCTATTCGGGTACTTTTATACAACAGAGTCTCTTTTTTTACCCTCCGTAAGTTTCTATTACTAGGTTTTTATTATTAAAATACTCATTTAATAAATGTCATTTGAAATTCACCACCTTCAGTTTTCTGCTGGTAAACTACCCCTGCTACAACCAGTTCCCCCCAAGCATACTAATTTGGAAGGATATTTGTGGTACTTTTACAGAAATGTAAAATCTAAACATTTAAACGTCTCAATGAATTGCAAAGCATTTTTAAAACCTACAAAAATATAACAAGACACAGCCCTACCACTGGATATAAACCTCTTACTACCAAGAAGACATATAATGTCCTTATCTTCCATGTTAAGAACACATATTATATTCAAGCATGTCTCCCATATTCAGAACCCCCAAAGATTCATTATATAATGCTAATTCCAAAGGTAGCAAATCTTAAATAATAAACTTGATATTATAAGAAACCCTAAACTTCCTCAGAAAAGTCAAAACTAAACTCAAAGTCCCTATGGCCTACAGCTCTGAGGAACCTCTTTCTGAACATGTTCCAAAATCTTCCAACCACAAATATGTCTCTCACCTATGGGTATCCTATGATGCTACACACTGTCCTACAATAAGCTGGACTGATTGTTTTATTAGCACTATCCGATCTGATATTTATCAAGTTTACTATGTACCAGGCAGGAAGCTGACATAAACCATGGTATTTGAAGAATTATCTTTCCCTCATCTATATCATCGCTTTCATTTCTCACAACGGCTTTATGTGATAGGCCTTATTATTTTTCCCATTTGAAGATTAACTCAAACTCATAAGGGGTACGGGACTTGGCCAAAGCCAGACAACCAGAGAGTTTGGGAGCACACACTTGAATTCAGGCAGTCGGACTCCGAACTGTGTGTTTCTAGAGACGAGGCGATTCTGCTGCTGACATGCTCACCTTATACCCGTCCATTAAGTAAGATACACACTGAAGGGAAACTAGGTGTAGGCTTTTAGTTGTGAATGCCAATGACACCGACATTAAAATACAACCTTGGTAAAAAAGCCAGCCTGGCGTGGTACAGTGGGCACAGGACAGCAGGTTACATCCTGCCTCTGCCATTTCCTAGCCCTGGGGCCTGGGGCTAATTTCTCCAGACTTATATTTTCATATGCTCAGAAGAAATTGTATTATTAGAAAGCAGTGATGTATGTGTGGAAAAAAAAATGCATGGGAAACCAGAAAGCACAATGTAAATGGAATCTATAGGAACAGCGAAGATTCAAGATAACAGAAAAGCATTGTTAACTGACTACTCAGGTGGAAACCTAGCTCATCACACCTTGAAAGATGTAGGTTTCTGGGGGGGATTTTATATCTTTTTTTTTTTAACTTTAATTCTGTAATTCCTCAGGAGAGATCTTTTATTCTCGCACTTTAGTTCTATGCCTAAAGTGAGGGTTCATTCCTTTTTGGGGAAGACACAGGGTACAATAAAGAAACCCAGTATCTATGAGATGTCTGCTTGCCTCTGCGTATTGTGTGAGGGGCAAAGAGACGCTCCTGTAAGCATAATTTGTAATGGAAGGCAATTATTTCCACTGATAATGGCTTGCTCAGTGACTTTCTGACTTCTGCTAACAGCCCCCACCCTCCTTCCTTGTGGGCCTGCCCCCCTCTGTGCTACCATGCTCTCTGCCCGGCCTTGCACACACACTCCATCCAAGCTGGCCCGTCACAGACTTCATCTTTATCCACAGAGATTGGTCCGAAAAGTGGTCCATGAACTAAGCAGGCCAAGAAGGAGTCCTTGTCTGTGGTTCTTCGAACTGGAATCACGAAGGGTGAAGAGAAAGGAACAGCCTTTTCTTTTCTGTTATCAAGGCTGGCAGGAAGGGAGCCTGGAGCTTCCAGTTGCCACATCCCTGTCCACATGGGAAAATCCTGTCCTTGGTAAGAGAGAATCCAGTACCTGTGCAGGAGGACACAGTCCTGCCCACACCTTGTCATCTTCAGTCATAGCCTCGCCTCTTACAGTTACGGTGGCAGCAAATCCCCTTTTGCTTATACGAGTTTGAGATGGGATTTTGACACTCACAGCCCCCAAATCCTAATTTGTCACAATCGCCTTTCTAAAGGACAACCCCTACCTTTCCTGGATGGAGAAGCTGAGTGAAACATGGCAGAAGGAACACTAATGCTCCGGAGAAGACAGGATGGGATGTCCTAAGCAGGTCTACCCAATTCCACTTGCAAAATTTCCTCTGCTGTTAAGCATAATGGACAACTATTATCACAAAGGCCTGAAAACAAGCACAAATATTTTCTCTGGATGTGTGCCACGTGTGATTTTAACGACAAAGCCAGCAGTATTGAATATAACACACACCGCGTCAAACACCTCACAATTTAGCAAGTAAATCTGCCTTTCCTCTGAACAAAGATTCCAAGCAAAAGTTATCATCACTACTTAAAAAATACAGCCTAAACCTTAATATGTTAATTTCCCTCAATTAGTAAGATTCTCAAACATTTCATTCAATTCCCCTAAGATGTCTAGAATAGTCAAGCAAAAAAAAAACACAAAATGTCATTATCAAGAACACAAGTTACTCGTTTCTAAAACAAATGTCAACTCGCTGTTCTGTCTCTAGCACATTCGTTCTGCTCAAATGTTATTAAGACCATAATAACAGATTTATCTGGTCTTCTTGTCCCCACAAGGGCTTTTGCAAAACACACATATAACACACACACACACACACACACACACACACACACACACACACACCACTGAAACGTTCTAATTTTATACTGGCAACCTGGGATTGTTTTACCACAAAATTAAGATTTGATCATTTAAAAAATATATAGAGGCAGCACCCATGGCCATGAACACATATTCCCACACACATAAATTTATATGTATATACATATTCCCAGGAAGACATAATTTTACAGATTCACTTATTCCAATAGAAATCCACTTGCTACTAGATAGAAAAAGGCACAGTACAGTTTGAAGAAGGCTCAAGAGGTTCCAATAATTTATTCTTCACCTGTACCTGGGAATCTGAGCACTCACAAGTCAAGGGGTTTCATTCTCTCTCTAAAGGGGACCTCAGTTCTTTTTCCCATCATCCAGCATCCATTCACTCTACTTCTGCTAACAGCCCTCTGACAGTTCCCTTACAGAATCACCACTTTTGTCACTCTTACTCTATGTGCCTTATGTAGAGGTGACTTTTCTCCCCTCTCCTGAGTGAGCACATGGCTTGGGTCTGGCCCATCAGTGGATTGCAGGCCACCAGCCTGAGCTACTTGTCCGTGGCTGGGCAGTCATTCATTCAGAGTCAATGAGAGGCAACACCACATGACCTTGGAAAGGCACACGCCTAAAGCTGTTGCGCACCTTCTTGCCACCATCTAGAGCTGAGAATGAAGCAAACGTGGGAGACAGTAGCGGCCAGAGATGGAGAGAAACCAGGTGCCCGATGACATATGAGCCATTCCAGTCACTGACGCCTGCGTTGTACAGTTAAATGAGCACCACATCTCACCCCCACCCAAATTTCCTTTTTGCTTAAGTCAGCCTGAGTCATGTCTGCACCCTCCTGCAACAGAGAATCCGAATACAGGTATCCCACTTTCTTTTTCTTTTTTTAAGATCAGCATAGGGAAACGAGGGTACGAACAAGTGGGAAGCTTGGTTCTGTATATGTAAGTGATAAGCAAGAAGGTAAACACTGCGACTCAAGAAATAAAATTTTCCAATAAAATAGTTAATCTATACTACATAGTATAAAACAGCCACCTTATAAAATACATTTGATCAGAAGCCTAAAAGTGATTGAGCAAAGTACTCTAAACTGAAGTTGAACTCAAAGGACTTTATTCAGAGGGCAATATTTTTATCATACAATTATGCCTTTTATCACTAGTTCTGTACATTTTATTTTTAAATGTAAATAGATCTGGGGAGTAGAATCATGACACCAATTAATTCAGACTTGAACAGCCTTGATTTTTAAGATTTTTCACTAATTTATAATAAAAATATTTACGACAATGATGTTAGATTACATGTCATCTCTATAGTAATCTATTGGAGAAAATATGCACATATTTATACATATGCACATACAGTCATACGTATTATGACTATGGGATGAATTTATATTTAGAGTCTACTTTTTAAATGAAATAACTCTCCCAATAGGTCACTTTTGATCTAAAATCTAAAATAAAACACAACATTTTTGACCCACAAACCTACAACCCTTCAAAGCACAGAAATATAAACATCTATGGCAACCCAGCACCAGTGTGAAAGGAAATGAAAAGGCATATGGCGTTTGTTAATAAACATACAGTCCTTTAAGACGCCACACATTAAGAGAGTGAGCTATGGAAGGAAACCTTATTTGGTGTTTGTTGGGGTAGAGTAGATCCTGAACAGCTCATTCAAAACCTGGTATAGAAGTGGTCCTGACGAGAAAAGCCCGATGACACCACACGTATGGGGGAGGGACACATGCCCAGTGATACTGTTTCTTCATGTTTCAATTCCAGACAATGTTGGTTTGGCCTCATCTCCCATCCACCCACACACCAGCTCCCAGTGCAGGGAACACACTATTTTCAATCTTTCTGTCTTGGCACAGGGCTGACACAGCCCTTCCCACTTTCTTCACCTCAAACATTTTCACCTCATCCATCAATATCCAGCTCAGATATAACCTCCTTTGTGACAACTTAATGATTTGACGTACGTATATATACTGCGAAATGGTCACCACAGTAATTGTAGTTACCATCCATCACCACACAGTTACAATTCTTTTGTGATGAGAACTTTTAAGATCTATTCCCTTAGCAACTTTCAAATATACAGTACAGTATTGTTAACTATAGTCACTGTGTTGTACATTAGATCTGCAGGACTTATTTATCTTAAAACTGGAAAAAACCTTGTTGTTTTATTCTCTATCTGGCCCAGTGCCTAGCAAAGGCACTTCACATGTTAGTGAATAAATGAATGGATGAGGAGACGAATAAATGAGGACCAGTCAAGAGAACTTAGTACAAATAAAGTCTGGCAAAGTCAGACAGGACCTGCACACTTGGCCTGTTTCCAGTGTCGTGTTCACACACACACAAATGGTCAGAGAAATTGTTTCATAATAAAATATAGACATCTTCGAATCCTGAATCCAGAGTTCCTTTTCTGCTTTGAATATATAAGCCCAGATACTTAAGTGTGGACCTGAAATAACTGAGTTTGAAGAGCAGACGACATGCAATCTTATTTTTTTAATCATCAAAATATAGTTTGTTACGTTCATATTATATGTCACATCTTCAGGATGCTGACGCTTCCTGTATTAATGGCAGTGGAGAGAAACTGGAAAATGCTAGTAAAACCGTTTTGACCCATTTTATGGGAATATTATAAACATTCCCCCAAAAGATCATGAGCATACAGAGTTGTCCAACAAATACTACAAATACTAAGTAATTCTTCCAAAAGAGGGTAATTAGATAGGGTAAAGGGCAGTGTCTCTTACTAACCAAATAACCTCATTTTTCTCGAATGACTGCTCTCTGTCAAACAAATGGCCTGAGGCAGAGAGAGAATAGCTGATTTTCAACTTATGACTGCTAATGACTACTTCTACTCAAGAGAAAATGGCTGTTAGTCGGCACCAGTTCAAAGGGGTTTGCATAAATTTACTGAAAAAGCCACACTCTGATTTTAAGATAAGCCCTTGTTTGGGGTTCTAAACCCTCTAACCTTCTTCAACTTGACATCTCTGAGGAAAACCTACTAATATTGAGTTTGTACATGGTTTTATTTTGTCTGTGAAACAAAAGTCTTAAAAGATTTTTTCCTTTGAATGTGTAAGTCTGTTATTAGGTGGCCAGTAGAAAACATCAGCGAGTGCCTCCCAACCATGGCAGACCCAGCAGGCCGGGAAACATCGCTCGAGACAGGCAGGCAGGACGCGGCCTAAGGCATCGGAGGGCATGAAATGACTCCTTTTCTGTGTTCCTCCGTGGGGCAGTCGTGCACCAAGCACCCCCCTTCTAAACCCGTCCTGGGGTCCTGGTCTCCCTCACGGAGCTTTTGCCCTTTATCTTACCTAGGACCCTGCCCACTCCCACCCATCCCACCACTTCCTCTTGCCCAAAACTTTTTTTTAAAAAAATTTCAAATCTGTAGCGAAATGTAAAGAATGGTACCATTGATACCTGTCAATTCATTCATTGTGAGCATCTCTCTTCCTCCATGTATACTCCACACTAAACAGGGGACCCTCCGGATTCCTTGATGGTGCTGCAGCCCCACCTGAGGCCAGCTCAGCCCTTGGCACCCAGCTCTTTGCCCCGCTTTTGCCCGAGTCCTGGGTCAGGACCCTGGATCCTGTGCCTTCCACCCACTGTCATGGCCCCTGGCTTTGGTCTAGTGACCCAGAACCACCAAAATCCCCAGATTTTGAGCATAGTTGTTGTCTAAAGTCTCTCGCTGACTAAGAAACGCGTTAACATTCCCCAAAGGATGCCAACTTGCTCTACTAAATACTAGGGACTTTTAAATGTATGAACTTGGGCAAATTAGTTAACCTAACAAGACCTCCATAGCACCCACCTCAGTGAGCTGTTAATGATGAAATAAAGCGCTTACCAGAGTGGCCAGCACACCATCAGCATTCGACAAACATTAGCTATCACTATGGTCTTTATTCAAATGTATTCTTTGACAATGATTGATTTTCCATCTAGCCAACCCATCAGTGCATTCTTTCCAACCTTTCCTTGCCCCACGATGCTGCATAATTCATCCTGACACAGAGGCGCCCTGTGAGGCGGTGCCCCGCTACACCTCCGACGTCAGCTCCCAGCCATCTCGCTACACACCCTGACTCCACACACACCATCCCAGGAACACCACACCATCCCAGGAACACACTGTGTGCACTTCCATTTCCAATTTTAAATTCTTCTTAATTTAAAATTTCAATTTACAAAATTTAAAGTTAATCTTATTCGTGGGATCAATGCTCAAATGCCTTCTATGCGTACTCTTCAGAATAAAACATCACCTCCTCAGGGCTCGCTCAGACTTTATTTTGCTTCTCTGCTAGAACACAGGCCGCCGTCAGGTTCAAAAATGGTGTTCCCATGTCAGTAAGTCATGCCCTGGTTTACAACTTCCCTAGTAGCTGCTTCCTACCTAATGTTTTTCCTTTATGACCCAGTCTGATCCTTTGATCCAGGTAACAATGCTTAACCACAAGCGAGCATTAAAGTCCCTTAGGAATTGTTTCCAGAATGCACACGTCCAGCTCGCTGATGCCAACAACACACCTGACTGTCCCACCTTTAATAGAGATTTCTGTTGGACTCCTTAAATATGCTGCTTCGTATAGAGCATTATTGGAAATCAGACCTTGGAAAGAGTAAATAACGTTCTTCTGTATGACCCTCACCTTGGTGAACCAGTAAGCATCATTGAATAAAGCAGGAAGAGATGACGTATGATCTTTGATTTTTTTTCCCACGACAAGTAGCTAATACATAGCAGGGTATTCTCACCCACCCTGGGGCTCTTCTCCTCGCTCCAGCTCTCCTTATGATTGTCAGAGAGAAAGATGAAGTGAGGATCTTAATTCCTCATTCTTCTTGGCATTTAAAGTCTATAAGCTTGCACTAATAACTGGAAGAACTCAATAGAGTTAATTATTCACTGTGAGAAATGCAAGTATAAAGATAACTTTTAAACAGTAGCTCAAATCTTCACACATATTAAAGGACACTGATTTAGGCATATACTTGTTGTGTTTTTTTTTAATATAACTTTTTAAATATGAGAGGGAAAAGGGTGAAAGGAAAAGCTAAAAGTCACAGAAAACACACACACATATGTGTGTGCATGCCTGTGTGTGTACTCATAGCTGTCATGAAACTAAGTGCAAAGAACCCATCTATTGTAGGTATGCAACAGTTCACATGCATTTTACCCATGACAAATTATGCTGAAGTATGAACCAGACTCTGGGTTATACTGATGGATTTAACTTTTAAATTCCCGAACCTTTTAAAAACATTTGAGAAATCTATGTAACATCCTTAGGTACAAGATGTGAAGGGCTTAGGAGATTTTTACACTTTACAGAAACTGAGTAACCTAAATTAAAATTTTTATGAAAAAGAAAATTAAAATGGGTTCATAAGATGTTAGTTGAGTTTATTAGGTTGATTATAAAAAATACATGAAGTTATTCCATTTATGAATCATATTAACACATGTGGGAAATGTACCTTTTTACTCCTTTCATATTCTGGCAAAAGACGTTTTTCTGTCTTTCTGATATACGCTGGCCTTTTGGTTCAATGCTTTTTAGTGTAAGCCTGTCTTCGTGTTAAACACTTACAGTATATGGTAGAACAAAAAAATAAATTTATATACGAAGCTAATTATAACCGAGTCACCATCTGTTATGGGTTGAATTGTGTCCCCTTCGCCAAAATTCACATGTTGAAGCCTTAACCTCCAATATCTCAGGATGTGACTTTATTTGGAGACAGGGTCTTTATAGAGGTAATTAAATTAAATGAGATCATTAGGATGGGCCCTAATCCCATATGACTGATGTCCTTATAAAAAGGGGAAAATTGTAGACAGACACAACAGAGAAAATGGCATGGGAACGTGAAGATAGCAACAAAAGCCAAAGAGAGAGGCCTAGAACAGATTCTTCCTTCACAGCCTCAGAACAAACCATCCTTCCTTCACTGCCAACTCCTTGATTTCAGACTTCCAGCCTCTAGAAGTAAGAGACAATACATTTCTGTTGTTTAAGCCGCCCAGTGGTCCTTATTCCATCTCTAGCAAACAAATACACCATCTATGTTACTGTTCTTTCACATGAAAAGTTTGCCTGTTTGTTTTGGTTGTGGGGGTTGTTTAAAAACAAAATAAATAAAGCCATCGGCCGTTTTCCAATTTTCAGATCTAGCACTGAGACCAAAGAGAAATCAACAAATCTTTCCATAGGAGTAAACATCTAAATGGAAGTAAGCTTCAAGGTTACACCTACATGAAAAAGCTGACCCTGGGCTCTGAGAAAACATTACTTTCCAAGAAAGAAAAACCGGTGAGGTCACAGTGCCCAGACTTTCAGACAGATGGAGAGGAGAGAGCTGAGTCAAAGCAAACTGTCCTTGTCAGAAGTTCAAACAATCAAACTGACCCCTCGGCGCTCCTGTTACCAGGTGTAAAGTAAAAGAAAGAACGAAGCTGGAACTTTTCTGCGAATACCAAGGACACAAGGAATATATGAAGGGAGATGGAAAGCCCTAAGCCAAGAGAATTCTCTAAACTTGATGACAGTTTGGAGGGATGACACAGATGGTGAGATGGTGGCAGGGGACAGAGACTTCCTGAAGAGCTTTAGCTACATTTTCCCAATTATGAGTCAATGGAAGACTCTACAAAGTGTCTCCCCCCTTCCTGTGATCATCTTCCTGTTTTTTCCCCTCCTTCATCCTCCAACTCTAAAATAAGCAGATGGTGAAAGGAAGCCTGGTAAGATCAAGGGCGGGGGTGGGGGACTCAGTTCCTTTTCTCCACCTCAAGTCTTTGTAATAAACACACCAGCTTGGTCACAAATGTGGAATAATGAAGAGACAACACTAGAATATTTCCTTGTTGAACTCAACCATAGCAAATATTTTTCAGACATAAGCCAACATCTCAAAAAAGAACTTCTTTAGCATCTGATAATCATCAGACACGAAGATTTCCAGAAACAAAGCAATAAGGGGAGAAGCTAACAATTATTTATATCTATAAAAGACAGTATAGGGAAGAGAGAACTACTCCTTGGTTCAACCAGACTACTACTTGGGTACAATGCCCGCGAAGCCCTGAGACATATGAATAATTGACTTGCAGCTAAGTAACTGATCTTCAGCAGCACTCCTAAAAGTTTAGGGTTCAACTGAAACATATACTTTTTGTCAATTCAGTGCTTAATGAAACTCCATTTTCTTAATCATACGAATTACTCCGTATCAGGCCACTTGTACATTTTCAGTTCATCTAGTGGGGCTAACTCAGTCTATAACTTCTAAGACTTTATGTGGATTGGTCAAGCAGCAGATGAATAATAATGGGAGGAAATGGTACATAAGTGGAAAGTATATTATAATTTGAAACATATCTGAGAATCCAAGAAACTAAAAACACCTGCGGAAATAATTCTGAGTCTTAAAACGTTAAATTTTGTATCAGTAAAAAGATATAAAGTGTCTCAATCCACAAAATTATTTTAACAATTAGAGATGCTAATCAAATCTAGTTTATAGGGTAGGTGTTTCAAATATATGAAAACAATCTGAGAATCAGGAAGATTTTATACATAATCATATGTAATTGTAGCCATGTTCTCCCACAAAAATTATGTTAAAAGAGACATTTTAAAACTAATTACATGTTGATGTACAAAATCTAAATTTTGTCTTGATACTTTCTAAAGTATATGTTTCCTAAAAGGAAAACATTAATGGTAGGATGTAGGCTTATGCTATAGAAGGAACAAGGGACTTCTTCACTGAAAAGCGCAATATTTTTATATGGATGTATTTCAGAAAAGTTCCTAGGAGGTCTCAGAACATATTCTGCCATTCACAAAACCTAAGTGAATTCCTAATAAGATAGAAAGACATTTACAGGAAATCGCAGTGGCAATAAATCTACTGCATTATTATTTATAGTTGTGTTTGTGACGAATACAGCATGACAAGGCAACCAGCCAGTATTTAAGAGCTGAAAGATTTATCCAACCTTAAACATATCAGTGTATGAAGGCCTGGAGTCTGTAATCATTATCGCAGTTTAATCTGTCTTTGCAAAACAAAACCAAAAAATAGACTGTGTGTCTCTGTGATTAATCATTCATATTTAAAGCCAAATTGAACTAATAAAAGGTCCAAAAAGCTGCACCAAGAACATGGTACTGGAAGACGATGGAATTTGTTTAGAATACCGTGTTCTGAAAGCGTCATGCAACCTTCTGTTAAATATTTGGTCCATTCCATTTTGTCATCCCGATTTGTATTCTGGAAGCCCTTAGAAGCTACAGGTTTTGTTACAGCCACAATATATATTGGGGAGCAAAACCCCAGATCAGTTGCAGCATTCTTCCCCCACGAATCCCCCCAAATAATGGCACTTGAAAATTCCAAAGAGAGTTGTTGATTTTTAAGGCTCGACTTTCTGCACAAAAGACACCAGTTGGTACAACAGGGTGGCCCATAAAAAGTATCAGGGGAAGCAGTTTGTGAGTCCTGGCCATACACAGCAGAGCATATAGTAGAGCTCAGATGACAGTATTTGCTGAATGAAAGTTACCATGCTATGGAATCATCAAAATAAGCACACTGGCAGTCATTCCCTTAGCATTTGGTGTTCATCTTAGGAATATTGCCAGGTACATAAATGTAGCCAGGGAGAACACATGTCTTTAAGAAAATGAAGAAACTTTCCAAAAAAAAAAAAAAGAGAATAAAACAGGAAGAGCGAGAAGAAAAGAGAAGTAACTGGGCTGATTGAACAATTACTAACACTCCCCTCTCCACTCCCCTCCCCCCACCCCCACAAGCTGCTTTAACTTTGATGACCAATACTTATTTGCAGACCTACATAGTCTTCCCTGACCTTGGCCAAATCAAAGAATTTATACAGTTAGCAGTTCTTACACAATCTCTCAAAAAGAACAGCACGAATGTTCTATCCTTCAGTGCCAGACAGGCCTTGTTACTCCTAACCACCTATTTTTCTTCCAGTAAATTAATTTACTTGGTTAGGTTCTGGTGCTCAAATAAACTACTCATTCTCCTTCCTTTTCAGAAAACAGAACTCAGGGATTTTTTTTTTTTTTTTTAATTTGGGAGGAAAGAGCTAAATTATATGAAAATCTAATTATCGTAATAGACTATAAATTGACACAAGGCACTAAATGCAAAGGGTTTTAAGAATGGTTTATTATGATAGACGAAGCTCTCCTATTGATGCCTCTATTCACAACACAGAGCCGGAGAGTACAAAGAGTTTATACTAGAATCAAAGACAACCTCGATATCTTAATTATCTTACTAATAAATGAAGGGACCAAAACTTCTTGGATTAAAGACCTTTTAGTGGTACGTAACCAATTGGAACAATAATCTTCATTAATTCTAATTAGGGTGCCTCGAAGTCATGTTTAACACTTTCTGCCCCTTAATAAATTAAAATTAAAATGTCTATTTACAACGCGAAGTCCTAATGAACTGAAAAACCATTTCTAGAGAGGCCTAATGTAAAACTGGGCTCTGTATGTGCACCTAACTTTACCCAGATATGAAATACAGGGTGATTCATGGGGACCCATCAGCCTGAGGCAAACCTCAGAACCAAACAGCAGGTGATTGAGTTCACTTCCAAGTTAAAGAAAAAAAAAAAAAAAAACTTTCAGGATTCAAAAAAGTGTGTGTTTCTTTGACTCTTGTGGGAGGAAGGGAAAAAAATAAATACTCTCCAATTTTACTTCTCATTACCAATAAGAGAAGCAGAATATGCTGAAATGGTGACACAAACTAGGCATCTGAGCAACTTTGATGAAAGTACCAAGGAAACATTTGTTTTGGGATTTTGTTGTTGTTTTCTCTTGTTTGTTTTTAAATCATGATGCTAGGGAAATTTTACAATGCTAAAGACATCCTGCCTCCCTACAAAAAAGGAAGTTAAAAGAAGACTATATGCATTTATCCTAAAAACACTGGTAGGAATCGTTCTATAAGCATTCCTTAGCTGGGTGGTTTGGAACAAGGATGAAAGTACGACAGGCATACCTCTTTTTATTGCTCTCCACTTTGTTGCACCTCACAGATGTTGTGCTTTTTTTTTTACAAATTGAAGGCAAGACCCTCCACCAGCAAAATTTTATGACTTGCTTTATTGTAGTGGTCTAGAACCAAACCCGCAATGTCTCTGAAATACTCTGGTATACAGACACAAATCACTTGTTTAACAAAACATCTGTTACCATGTTTCCCCGAAAAGAGGACGTCACCGGACCATCAGCTCTAATGCGTTTTTTGGAGCAAAAATTAATATAAGACCCAGTCTAATATAACATAATATAATACAATATAAATACCAGGTCTTATATCAATTTTTGCTCCAAAAGATGCATTAGCGCTGACGGTCCAGCTAGGTCTTATTTGCGGCGAAACATGGTATGATAGAAAGAAAACATTTAAAAGGGGTTCTTTCAAATTATTTAATCTAATGTATGCTTATTGCTACTACGTTGTTTCCCCCAAAATAAAACCGGGTCTTATCTTAATTTTTGCTCCAAAAGACGCATTAGGGCTTATGTTCAGGGGATGTCATCCTAAAATATCATGCTAGGGCTTATTTTCTGGTTATGTCTTATTTTCGGGGAAACATGGTATCTACCACGTTTTTCTGCAAATACTCTGACAAAACCATAACATATTAAATATTTAGCTAATTCATGGTACATTTTTGCCTATTTTCAAGTAGTAGCAAAATATAAACACCGTTTTAATAGAATAGAGATTAAATTACCAAGTAAAATACAGCGCTTAAAGGCATTCTTGCCAAAGATACTGGTTTTCCTTCTGTGATAGCAGCAAGCTGGCACTTCAGGGTTCTTGATGCCTGTGACATCGTTACCCCAAACCATGCCATTGCAAGCACCTCATTCTACTGAGATTCAAAGAGATGAGCCTTTAGGTTTTTGTTTTGTTTTGTTTTTTGTCTTCTTACATGCTCTCATGTTTTGGCAATATATATCTAAATTTACAGTAAGTAGTTTAGCAGTGCTTTATTATTTATAATTGTGTTGCAAGCACAGAATCTCCCATACATAACCAAGAACACAATGGCAAAAGGAAGTAATGAGGAAAAACACATTCTAGTTCATTTATACACAGAGGGGCAAACCCTCCTGACCTTACGAATTCTCAAAACTCCACGAAAGGGGAATTCACAGCCAACGAGACTATTGGAAAATGGGGTCCAGCAACTGCCTTTAAATGACATTTTTCCAGAGCTAAAATGAGCAATAACGGCTCTATACTATTAATTTCTCGTCACAATATCTTGCTCACTTGAAACACGTTGTTCTTTCCATGCGATTTTGACAAGCTGTTTATCATTTTGTGTGGCTCTGCTGCAGCCACTACGCATCCTAAGAAGCTTATTTGTTTCTGCTTCAGAACCTCTGATGTTCGGCCCTGAGATGATGACTCAGAGTTATGGATTCTAGCTCTCCACGTTCAGTGTCCTTGTCCAAGAGGCAGAATAAATAGGGATGCGTGAAATGGAAAAGGACTGAGGTTAACTTTCCTTTAACAGAATCACCCAAGCTAAGTCACCATTTCTGAAGGCCCCTCACTCAGACTTAAGACCACGATGCTGGAATTCTGCCCACGACGACACCTTCAGCTCCTCTTACACCCTTCCCAGGTTCTCGGACACCTTTACAACCGAGCTCCAGGGCTGGACCTCCCTTGGCTTCAATTTCTTTTTCTTTCTAGATGTTTAACAACAACAACAACAACAACAAAAAGCTCTGCTCCTTCTTAACCAACTCCTTTACTAAAGACTGAAACAATTCCCAACTGGCACAGACCAGAACCAAAATGTTTCCAGTTGCCTATGAATTACTCAGACATACCTTTGGCGTACTTGATGTTGCAAGTGGGGAACCGGTGGCTGAGGGACCATCCTCTGTCTGCGTTGGGAAAGCATAGGAGGCAGCAACCAGCCAAGCATAAAAGCCCCACAAATACAGCAGGTGAACAAGTTTAAGCTGAACGGCTGCTAACTCACTGTGAGGGAGAAACGTGAGGCGGGGGTGGGACACAGGAAGCACTGGGGAAAGTGGCTTTTTTTTCAAAAGAAACGGAGCAGCTTTTCCAGTTGACATCCACTGTTTGGCGAATGAGCTGTCACTGACAACAGATTCTGAGCACACGAACCAGAAGGTGGTGGTCTTTCAGCTAGGAAAGCAGGTTTTCTCTAGAACGCCCCTCCGCAATGTCCTCTCCACTGAGAAGTGTTAAATGAAGAGACACGCGCACGCTCCCCTACACCTGAAGAACGTTAGTCTCCACATGTAAGCTGTTATCCTCCGAGATCTGGCTGCCTGTGTTCTTCCTCAGCTAATTAAGGGCCATTCTGTTATCACAGATAAGAGTGTTTGTAAGTTAGGGTTCCTGACACTGCCTGTTCAGGGGACAGTTCCAAACTGCTGGGCAGGAATACACCCCGTGTTAACTGAAAGGAAGGCCACGTCACCAAGGGCAGTTGAAATCATGTCACAAAGACATTGCGTGCTCTGTTTAACCTTCGCAGCCTCAACCGTTTCAAAACCAAGAACCAGTTTCTCTTTTCCAATCCAAATTCCAAGTGGGAAGCAGAAGACAACTCAAGCTAGAGGAATACAAGTGTCCCAACTCCATAGTTGGTGATATGGATACCTGCCTCCCCCCAGGGGAGAAGGGAAAAAAAACAAAAAACACTCCAAACCCTGTAATCATTTCCGCTAGCGTTCACTTATTGTGTTATAAAGAAATTCTTTGTAAGGAAGTTTACACTTGTCTTTTCCCAACTTGCTAGGAATGTAATTATCACAGTCTCACTTAAAATTTAAACTTTTTTAGTATGCCCGTAAACGGTACAGTTTTCACTTCAACTAAAAGTAAACACAATGATACTACATAAATATTAAAAATGATGGTGTCAAACAACCTTTAAAAAAAGCTAAATTCATTTTAATATACTTCTCCAAACCATGAATATAAGAGCTTTCTTACCTGACGAACAAAACTGTTTGAGGTAGTGTCAGATGACGTGCTGCCATCGGATCCTTTAAATCTGTTTTTCCTTCTAGCGCCTTTTCCATATGACTAAAAAAAGGGGAGAGGGGAAGAAAAACGAGATTATTGTTAGATACTCTCACAGGAATCAGGCCTAGTTTTAGAAAATGTCAAAGACCAAAAGTAAGGAATGAATTGCCATTACGTGGGCATTATTTAAAAGTTATTTGAAATCAGTGAGTGTATAAGGAGAAATTTCTAGACAAAGCATTTAATGATGTAATAAAAAACATTGAATAATTAAAAAAATGGAGGCTACCTATTAACATATCTGTTGTCAAGAGGCAAAATCCACTAAAGATAAAGCATTTAAAAATGAGCATTTAAAAGCGCAGGAGGGACTCAGGGTGCAGCAGTAAGGTGAGAGAAAAGGTAACATCAAAACCTCTCAGCATGAATGCAATACCTCCGTGCATAATGAAATACTGTTTTGCAGCAGTGCAGAGCATGCATTTCTTTTGCTCCTTTTCATGTTTTAATTCGTAATTCCACAGGTACTCATATATTGGAGTGGTACTTGCAAAAACTGCATACAGTGACTGAAGGACACTTTGCGATATGAATTCTGATTAATTACCTTTAAATTTATGTATCTGTAAGTCTAGATGGAACGTGAAAGAATGAAGCACGGTGCCAGTTCTTCATATTATTGTATGGATGGAGAGATTGCTTTGAGAGATGGTGAAATAGCTATTTACGTGGTAGTAAATTACATGAAATTGAAATACGTTGTAAAATTTTCTGGCCCATGGTGGCAATAATGTTTGCACATGATGTGAAAAGCCTTGCTTTTGTAACAACTTAGGGATTTTGCTGAGGAGGCAAGAAAAATAAGTTTCATGGAATAATAATAATGAAAAAGTAAGTATTTAAGACCCGTATGTTAAAAGTAAGACAATTTGTTTCAATAACAGGATCGGGCCAAACACAAACATCTACAAACGAACTGGCTTTTCCTACTCTATCTGCAGTTTACACTGAAAGCACAAGGAATAGACTATGCATCAATCTATGTTTAATTCTAGGCACAGATAAAGCTATTGCAAACATCGAACATTAAAATATAACTGAAAATAGCTTTGCAGATAAGTGGAGCTTTACAGTTAAAGACACATAGGTTGGAATCCTGCTATTGCAGACCTTGAACTTTTTTTATTTTTTTTTTTTATTTAAGTGTGTTTTTCCAGGACGCATCAGTTCCAAGTCAAGTAGTTGTTTCAAGCTAGTTGTGGAGGGCACAGCTCACTGGCCTATGTGGGGACTGAACCGGCAACCTTGTTGTTGTTAAGAGCTCCGCGCGCTCTAACCAACTGAGCTAACCGGCTGGCCCTTGAACAATTTTTTTAACCTCTCCAACCATGAGTCTTGTCATCCTTAAACGAGGGATATTAATACCTCACAGAGTTATTTTATGTATTAAATTAAATAATGTATTTTATAGCGTTTAGTGTAAGACCTAGCACATGGTAAAGACTCAATATATAAAAGAAAACTGATGTCCACATTAGAGCGGGGAAGGGTGGGTAAAAATTGGGCTAAATCTAATCACTAGATTATCAGAATTTACAAAATTTACTTTTCAAAATCACCATGTTCAGGTTTTGAAAATGCTAACTTTGTTATATTTGTTTATTGATATGGTTTTCATTAAAATGGAAATATCTTATAAACCATAATATATGTAGCACTTAGGCACGCTGTAATGGATTTCAGCTGAGTAATTTAGATGCATTTGCAATCAGTGAGGGGGGTATAATCTTAAAGGAAAAACTTTTCTTAAATATATTTGTTCTCCTCTAAGTATCTAAGGGATTTATATAATACAAATATGTTTCCATGGCATTTAATTAACTCTCAACTTCATAAAAGGAAAGATCATCTAGGCTGGGCTTTCATAATGTATTATACAAGGTTCTCCTCACTTAACAGCTTATTCTTCTTACTTGTGTAAACATTATTCAGTAAACTGTTGAAAAATAACATTCTTTCAACAACATTCTTCCTTTTCCAATTATTATGTAAAGGTTTGGACAGAAGCGTCTTCCAAGGTCTAAGAACGCTAAAATAAAGTATGAAAATTTCCTTAAAATTAAAAAAAAAAAAAATTACATTATTTCATATGGCAAAATAAAGATCTTGAAACAATTTTTGGATCTAACATGTTTCTTTGGAGGGGGTGGAGGCAAATCTATGTTAAATACACTATCTTCATGAGGAGCATAAACTATCATTGAGAACTAAGACAAAATATAATCTCATCCTATTATGTGTTTTTTCAGTTCCATGTTGAAATGGGTGGAAAGAGCGTCTTTGAAACTCTAGCATTGTCATTTGTTTCAGATTTTTAATGATAAATACATTTTATTAGTCAGCTGCTTTGGTGTGTAAGCTTTTTCATGGCTGTTCACAAATGCACAACAGGCTCTGTGAGAACCACACAATATTGAAGACATTCAGTCACAAGGAGGGCAGCAGTTCTCTGCAGAAAATGAAATACATTAAAAAAAAAATTCACATTATTATTTCTAGGCCCCTGAGAATACTCTTGATAAACATCGTTTTGGGTGTAGTTAGCTACCTATGTAATGTATTTACATTGGATTTCTACAGATTTTAACTGGACTAAGACAGTTTGAACACTAAGAAAACAATGATGGCACAATGAATTGCTTGCAAACTGGTGATTCTGAGAAAAACATATCATCATTCAATCACTTAAATTTATGAGCGATGATTTATTCAAAGTATTCACTTGTTCATGCCTTAATAGTGTTATAGTGAATTCCGATTCATTGTAGATCATATTTATTAAAAGCCAAATAAATAGAAAGTCTTACTAATACCTCTATTCTGTTATTGTGTTCTTTTACTAATTTCAGCAGTAATTTCTCTTCTACAGTTTTCTTTTTTTTTTTTTAAGTATAGAACTCAATGATTAGTTATTTTTATAACAACATCCAGGATCCAGGAAAAAACTTAAAGCATCTTTTGAAAAGCTAATAGTCCATTTCTATGTACTTTGAAAAATGCTAGTGAAAATTTATACTACCATTACAAAATGAAGTTTCCTTTAATTCAATGCATATTGAAAATTAAGTCCATCTTGCTGGAATGACTTGTTTTTTAGTTACTCTAAATCTTTGAAAATAAGGATTAGAGTGTTTCATCTAAAGGAATTAAGGGGGGGGAAAAAAGTGAAGGCCAAACCTCCCCAAAATGGAAAAGGACATGAAAGATTAAATAGCAAATATTTACTTGACTAAATTTGGAAAAGAAATAGTTTTCTTCATTAAGGTGCCACTTCACATGCAGCTACTTTTATGATCAATGGTTTTTCTAAATATTTTTTAGCAACAGTAAATATATGAGCACCTGATACATGAAACAGTTAACCATCAGAACCTCGCAGGTTTTAGGAAGTAAAAGGGAGAGAGAAAAAATGGGTTGGCTAGTGTGCACAGTGTAACCCATAATACTCTCCCTGACACATCCAGACCCCTAAGTATTTCTTGGAACAGCCCGAAAAGTCGCTAATTTCCACTCATTGCCTATTAGTTATATGCAGCTTAATAAAAACAAATTATGTCACCATAGCAAAAAAGGAGAAAACTGTATTTAAATTCCTTTACTTCTCCTAAAACAACAACCAAGTTAAGTAAGAGTTCAGAAACTAAAAAAAAAAAAACCTTAAGAAATTTCCACAAATATATAAATGACATATTAAAAAGATAGCTAATATTCACCATGATGTTAATATCAGCTTCATGTAAATGAGTTTCTTTTTTGATACTAAATAACTTTAAAAATTGAACTGTAGTCTCAAAATTAGCAACTAAATGTTCACATTTTCACAGGTAATTAAAATTGAATTTCTGTATGATTGAAGTAGACAGTACTGGCAGTTAATTATAAAAGTTGCCAGTTAAGTGGAAATTTCAGCCCAGCTGTACGCGCAAAGTTGGCCCGGCAGCCCTTGAGGGCAACTTTGAGAATGATGTTGCTTCTGTGATTAATGGATATGAGACAGTTCTTCCTAAAAATTGATCCCCGTGAACATAACGCTGAAATTCGTTTCATACCTCTTGATTAGCATTCTTTGATATTTATCCCTTTGAACTAAAGATTTTCCTCATTTTATGGTCCAAAGCAAACAAAGCCAAAACTATGCATAGAAGAATCAGACATGAAATCTCATTTTCCAATAGCTTAGTATAAACGAGGTAGTCAGATCTTTTACTAGGAGAGAAGTTTAACTCCCTAGAAAAAGGGAAACATAAGTTGTTTTCTATACGGATCAGTTTACACAAAAGATGAAAGGAATCAAGAGGCAACATAAATAGAGCTCTTTTGAGGTTCTGGCAGGTAGAAAAAAGGGAGGAGAGCAATGCCTAGTGGCGAAGTACAGAGGCAGGGAGGGCAGAGAAAACCAGGGACCAACCTTGCCCTTATCACGATCGACCTCCAGCCAGGCTTGGAAAGAACTCCAAGACAGACCCAGTTACTTGAAGTGGTGTCATAATTAATTTTAACTCCCTATAATTGTGAAAGGAAGTGGATGCCATGTACTATTTGATGGATATGGGTATGTCCCACAGTCACCAAATTAAAGAGTGCCACCACCCCCTACAGGGTTAACAAGTAGTTTGCTCAGTCTTTCTTGAAAGGACTAAGGCTACATACTGTATAATTCAAAAGAATCAAATGCAGCAACAGGTAAACTTAGTCTTTACATAAAAAGAAAAAGAAAAGAAACATAAAACTACAAAATCAACTTAACCTCAAATCACCCAAATAGTCAGATACTACACTATGCATTTTAAAACACACTCCGAAATTTTGATTTCTTTTAAATTTCCCCCATGCCACACCAGAACAAAAATACTATTCTGGAGAAAACTGATGACGATTAGGAGCGAAGATTTTAGCAAAACATAAAACACAAGACTCATGGCCATTATGTTTGGAGACTGCAAAAGACTAAGCTGTACATGGCACCCAAGAATGTCTCTGGAAAATGGTACTGACATGGTTCAAGATCTACGGGACAATAGCTGCAGCTCTTTTTTAGATAAAGCTCCTTGCTACAGATTCAGGATATGGCCATTACCAGGCTGTATTGCTACAGTATGCTTGAAAATCATCTGGCAAATTCAGGTGGGGTAGAACCAGCTGGGTGCTGTTGCTAGGAGCAAAACAAACAGGCCCTCTGGTTACGACTGTCTGCTCATTTTCAGGTGTGACTGGAGGTGCTGTTTACAATCTCTTGGAGGCCTAAAGTGCTGAGATACTGCTCTTGTCTCTCGAGTACTTCCTCCTCTGCCACCTTTCTAGTCTCAATCCCATTCAGCTACTGTCTTGATCTACAGAGCCAGGCTTCATACAGGATCCATCGCATCAACTCCCGGGAGAACTGCTAGTGCCACAGTTTAGAATAATGCTGTCCAATAGAAATATAATATAAGCCACATATGTAACTGAAATTTTCTAGTAGCCACGTTAAAAAGGTAAATGGCAACAGATGATCATGTATTTTATGTAACTCAATTATCCAAAATATTACCACTGCACGATGTAATCAATACAAAAATTACTAATGAGATGTGAAATATTCCTTATTTCATGTTAAGTTTCTGAAGTCTGGCGTGTATTTTACATTTATAGCAAATTAGTCCAGACTAGCGACAGGTCAAGTGCTCAGAAGCCACGTGTGGCGGGTGGCGACTTGTAGTGGACAGCGCAGATCTGGAGCTTTGGAGGGAGAGTCCTAAATTAGCACCTTCACTTTGAAGGTAGTCTGCATCCAAGTTCACAGTGAAAAAATACAACAGGTTACCTTGAAAAAGCGATGCAATCTGCTTATATAAGAACTTTCAAGAACTTGCAGTTAGAGTGCCACTCGCTTCTCATGTAAGCCATACACCCACTTCACTTACTTTATGACAGTGTGCTGGAGGGAAGGGGTTGGAATGTGTGAGGCTGCTCCCTCCCCAGGCAGGCTTACTGACATAAAAAAGGAAAAAACGGGCAGTTTATGAATATATGTCTTTCACTTTGTTCGTACAGAACTTGCAATGTAATCCAGAGGTGAAAGAGAAAGGATTCTTAAAGCCAATGATGGCTTAGAGGTACGACTGCAAATGGCAATTCCATTTCTAAGTAGAATTATGATTACTCAGTGTCACACAATAAAGGGGGATGCTGGTAAGACAGCCTCCTTCCTCAGTCAGTTTCACTGCTGGCCTGCCCTGCCCAGAGAGATGAAAGGGCTGCCTTTGCCAAGTGTTCACAGCCCCATGATGCCACCGTTTATTAGATAGAAAGTAAATAAGGCAACATTTCCCTTAAATAATGGAAGTGCTATGAACACGATTCAAGGAACATTGCTTTCATTTTTGGAAGGTAGAGAAAGAAAGGAGATGGATGCCAATGCAGTTCAGTATTTATACCTCTTACCTGCTTATAATATCCATTCCTCCCTTTCTCCTTTCACTTATGCATCTATGCAATTCCTTGCCAATTCATATGGATTGAATCTTTGCAATGTCTCATGCATAGACCCGTTTCCATTATATTTTCTCTCTCTTTAGTTTAGGCCTGTTACCTCTTGTCCAAATTGTTCCATCAATCTCCCTTCTGGGACCTCCACCTCTGGACTCCTCAGACTCCAAATTATCTTACAGAATCTTCCCAGGTGACAATTTGGAAAGAGCCGATATGTGGCTCCTTTGTTGAACCAACCTCATCCATGGTTCTCTATTGTTTAATACACCGCCAAGATGTGGCCTCGAATTGCCTTGTTAGTCTTATGCCTAACTATGCCTAATCTGTGCCTTTCCACACTCTTTCCAAACGAGGGATATCAAATGTCTGCTTTAAGACTTCCAACTTCTGTGACTTTGCTTCCAGTATAGTTAGCTCCCCATCATCTCTCTAAAATCTCTGTTGAAATCTGACCTAGCCTTCAGGTCTCTTCTCAAACGTCACTTCTTCTAAGAAATCGTTACACATTACTCCAAATAGAATATTTGTGATCCTTACTCCTTGGAAATCATGTAAGATTCAGGACTTCCCTTATAGTCCTGTGCCATCCAAGTGTCACACATTTGCCGTACTTGCAGCTACTGGAATATAGGTTCTTTTGAAATCAGAAATTGTGTGTTCTCCCCTCCGAATCATTTCCACATTGTAACCATACAATATTTGTTGACTTAGGTTTAACTATATAAATCACTAAATAAGTTAGTATCTCTTATCGGAATGTAGTCATGCTCTCTGTCAGTCCTCGCTTTGATCTCCATAAATGTAGGAAATCTATTTTTATCAGAAGCATAAAAACTTTTTTAAAAATCCCTGAAAGAAGATCAAAGAGAAAAGATCTAAAAGTTCTTTCCTCCTCTATCAATATTCAAGACCTTCATCCTGGAATAACCATCCTGGAGGTCTCTGAGGCTACTTCTCGCTCTCATCTAACCTGGTAAGTAACTAGACAAAATCAGGAGTCTAGAACAAATGTGATGATAATGTGTTGGTAAGAATTCAAGTCCTTTGGCTGAGGTGGATGTTAATGCAGGTGATTAGTTACAGGTCCCCACTCTGGTTGTACGGCCGCAGCCCAAGGCAGACTAACATGTAGCTGTCTTACAAAAGAAATGGATATCGGATTATACAACTTCTTGGTTTCTGCATGCTTCCTCCATCTCAAATCAAAGTCATTTACGTGTTTTAAGTTAGCATGTGTATTTCCCAGTGGTAAAAGAAAGTTCAGTAAAGCTTCACGATTATGCCACTGGAACTGTCATTGTCAACAGTATTAAACTATGTGGAGCAGTCAATTTCCACCACCTCAAAACCACAATAGCAACAAAACATTTGTAACCTTTATTACATTTCCCACTCCCGCCCCCATCACTACAGTAAATAACACTCTATCTAACATGTTCTCTCTTGAGCTGATGTAAATGTAAAATATATAAATTACATATTTATAAATTTTATCTAAGGGTGAAAATGTACAATTTTACCACAATTTACAATCTAGCAAATGTAGGCTTGAAATCAACAAGCTAAGCAGAGACATTTCTCCAAAATGATGTCTAAAATGTAACCCTGACCCCTTCCCTCGCCAATAAGCCCACAGCTAGGAGTCTTAAATCGCTCCCCTGCTGGGATAAAAGTTGAGAGACTGCTTACCTCTGAGACCTGGAGGTGTCTGTAATCCACACTGTACCTGCCAAAGCCTTACGTAAAAGCCACCTTCTCACTGCCCAACGCCTACAACTGACATCTCCTATTTCAAAACAGCAGCAAACCAGAATTTTTCCAGTAACCACTAACATTCATCGGAGAAAAAGGTGGTCCTGGAGTTCTCTGAAATGGATATCATTTCAGGGGAGATGGAAAAATAAAAACTTTCACGTTCCCAGCTCGCTTTCTTCTTAAGAGAAACGAACGAGGTGTCCAGGCAAACCTAGGCAAGTGCGGCGAGGAGAGCTGAGCTGTCCGGGCTGGGAAACGCCCCAGGTACGGAGAGCTGCGGGGCTGCTCCCAGGAGATAGGAGCCCACCCCCACCTCCATCAAATGCCCCCCACTCGCACCCTGGCTCAGAGCTGGTCCAGAAGGGTCGGCATGAGAGCCCAAGCTACAGGAAGCGGAGCCCCTCCCCGCCACCAGGACTCACGATCTTGAGCAGGTCCAGTCCGCTCGCCTGGTTCATGTCTCTCCATGTGCCTCTCCCGGGAAGGGGCGAGGAGGGCGCACAGGAGCAGCCCGGCGACAACCTTGGGAGCCCGGGAGGTCGCCCAGCCCCTTCCCACTGGGTTTTCGGAAGCAGAGAAAAATGGAAGCCAGAGGAAAGCCAGGGCAAGGCGATCAGGGGCAGGGTCACCGGCGCCAGGAGAAGAGAGTGGGTGGCAGAGGGCGAGGGCGGGAAGAAGGAGGTGGCGGAGGAGATCGAGGCAGTAGGGAGCGACGAGGCGAGGGATCTAAGCAGAGGAGGCGCCGGGTGAGACAGGTCTGCGCCCAGGCAGCTCACAAAGAAAGGAGAAGGCGCGGCACTATCGCTACCTGTGCGGCGGCTCCGAGCGCCCCCGCGGGCGCCGCGTTCTCCAGCAGTTCCATCTGGAGCTCCTGCGCCACCGCCGCCGCCGCTGTGGGAGGCGACTTGGACATGTCGCTTTGGACCATTGGCGAAAAGTCGGCTCCAAGCAGCTGCCGGCTCCTCGCCGGGTCCCCTCCTCCCCTCCCCGCCCCGCCCCTGCTCCGGGCTGCCGGGGGCTCGGCACTGCGCTCTCTGGCAATCAGGGCGCGGGACGGGGCCGGGACATTTGGAAAAGCGACACACAAGGGAGCTAGGGGGTGGCCGGGGAGGGGGGCTCCTCAGCTGTGCGGCGGGCCCCAGCAGAGCGAGCGCAGGGCAGCCGCGCAGGGACAGTCCTCGCCAAGAGGGAGGGAGCTAGCGGAGCTCGAGGCCAGGGGGAGGCGCAACGAAAAGCGAGAGTGACACGGCCGAGACGCTGAAAAGTTCCCCGCAGGAGGCGCGGGCCGCGTGGGTCCCGCCAGGCCGCTGCACGTCGCCGTGGCACGCGCGCTGGAAAGTTTTCAAAGCCACGAAAGCGCGGCCTGGCGCCTCGAAGCTGCCTTTTCTTGGGCGGCGCAGTACGACTCTCTGGGTTCCCAAACCACAGCGCAGGGACCCCACGAGCCTGTGGGAGAACAGGTTGATCCCTTCAGAGATTGGGAGGCTCCGTTCCTACATTGAATGTTTGAAATCTGTGAAGGCCTCGGGCGGCCCCAGAGAGCAAGTGTCCACAAAGGACATCCCGCCAGCAGTGGAAAGCACTGATGGCAGTAATAAAAGCAGGCAGAAAAGAACTGGGACTGATGACCTGAGGTTTGCCTTCCTACCACCCAAATCTGCAGCTGGCCTCTCGACGAGGTCCAAATCGACCACTTGCAACCTGAATCCGAAGTTTTTCCTTGATGACTCTTTGTCTTCATCTTTGCAAAATGGTACTACTGATTCATAGAACTCGACTTTTTCTATAGAGTGGAGAAGGCTCAGTATCACATTTTGGACCAAATAAGCACCTCCTTAAGATCTTGAACTCTTGGTAAGAGAGCAGTAGTCATAACAAGAATATTTCATTTATAGCGTTCCATCCAGATATTCCTAACCAGACACATTTTCCTATTAGAGGGTGCCTCTTATTTCAACAATTTTTACTACAGTGGAATTCTTTGTAGAACAAGGTTTCTAGGCATCAGCATTTTTTTTTGTAAGGATACAGTTTTGTATATTGAAATAGACATATAGAAATTCACAACTGGGGTCAAATACGTGGTGATGGAAGGAGAACTGACTGGGTGGTGAACACACAGTGGGATTTATAGATGATGTAATACAGAATTGTACACTTGAAATCTATGTAACTTTACTAACCATTGTCACCCCAATAAATTTTATTAATAATTTTAAAAAATTACAATAGGCTTCAACTGCCTATTATATTTTGCTGTGGCATATTAAATTATAATTGGGTACAGTACTTATTCTTCTCAAAATAAACATATTTTGGACCTATCTCTAGCATACACTGGTTTGAGTCAGGCTTAAAAAAAATCGGTCTTGGTATGGTTAAAGATTTAGGTACAGTGGTACCTCGGTTTTTGAACATCTCTGTTGACGAATATTTTGGTTTAGGAACGCTGTAAACTTTATGGATCTATGGTATCATTAGATAATAAAATTCATGCTAAATTTGCAGTTTTAGGGGTTGATTTTAAAGGTCTGGAATGGATTAATCCATTTTGTATTACTTTCTATGGGGAAACAGTGCCTCGGTTTTCGAACGTTTCAGAACTCAAATGGTGTCCCGGGACGGATTACGTTCGAAAACTGAGGCACCACTGTATATCCAAAGTGTCATTGATTTTCCTAATGTTTGGTGTTAAAATTGTCATTTTATTTAAATTTGACTGAATGTTAAATAGAAGCACTGACCTATGGGTTTATAAGAAGAGGAGTAAAACTTATAATGTAACATTTTGAAAAGCAACTGACTGGGAAACCAGAAAGTTACGATATGGATGAGTAGCCACCCTCCACTTTGTAAGCTATGGCTGGGAGCCTCCTGAAAACCCTGGCTGAGATGTGAAAAAAAAATATATATATATATCATTTATAACAATCAGCAGTACTTTTATATGTGTGCATGTATATGCCTGTATGTATGTACAAGAGTGGGAAAGAAATTGTGTTTAAAGTTTTGGAGTTATAGTCTATTTTAACTCCATGATCTGTTGACAATATCACTCTTCTAGATGTATTCATTGATTCGTTTGATGAAACTGTTCACTTTTTTTGAGAGAGTGTTTAAATCTCAGGAAATCATTACCTCCAGTTCTAGATCAGACTGTAAGCTCTGTGTTGGCAGGAGCCACCCTCATTCAGGATGACACATTCAGAATCTGGTAAGCTGCCCAGAGTTCTTTCAATATTCATTCAATAAAGCATACATTAAGCTTCTGTTGCATGTTACTGGAGGAGCACAGACAACAAAGACAGGGAATCTCAGAGCTTACAGTCTAGTTAGTAAGCACTTAGGCACAAATTAATACACATTTGGTGAATGAATTAATTAATGAATAATGGATAAATGCTAACATGGTTTTAAAAAACACCAGGTCTGTTCAGTAAAGTAGCAGGATACAAAATTAATATTCAGAATTCAGTTGCGTTTGTGTACACCAATAACAATCTATCAGAAGGAGAAATTGAAAAAACAATTCTATTTACAATTGCTTCAAAAACTATAAAATACTTAGGAATAAATTTAACCAAAGAAGTAAAAGACTTGTGCTCAGAAAATTATGACACTGAAGAGAGAAATTGAAAAAGATACAAATAAATGGAAACACATACCATGCTCATGGATAGGAAGAATGAATATAGTTAAAATGTCCATACTGCCTAAGGCAATATATAGATTCAACACAATTCCTATCAAACTACCAAGGACATTTTTCACAGAAATAGAACATATAATCCTAAAATTTATGTGGAACCATGAAAGACCCTGAATAGCCCCTGCAATCTTGAGAAATAAAAACAAAATTGGAGATATCATGATACCTGACATCAAATCATACTATAAGGCTATAGTAATCAAAATAGCATGGTACTGACATAAAAACTGACACATAGGTCAGTGGAACAGAATAGAGACCCAGAAATAAATCCATATCTATATGGCCATTTAATCTATGACAATGGAAGCAAGAGTTTACATTGGGGTAAAAACCGTCTATTCAATAAATGGTGCTAGGAAATCTGGACAGACACATGCAAAAAAAATAAAGTTGAACTACCTTCTTATGCCATATACAAGAATAAATTCAAAATGGATTAAAAACTTAAATGTGAGATCTGAAATCATAAAACTCCTAGGAGAAAATATAGGAAGTAAATTTGCAGACACTATCCTTAACAATATTTTTACGGATATACTCCCTCAGACAAAGGAAGTAAGAGAAAAAATAAACATATGGGATTACATCAAACTAAAAAGTTTTTTCACAGTAAAGGAAACGATCGATAAAACAAAAAGGCATCCTACTGAATGGGAGGAGATATTTGTCAACGATATATCTGATAAGCGGTTAATATCCAAAATTTATAAACAACTCATTTAACTCAACACCAGAAAAACAAACAACCCAATTAAAAAATGCGCAGAGGACATGAAGGGACACTTTTCTAAAGAGGACATACAGATGGCCAACAGACATATGAAAAAATGATCAACCTCAATAATTATTAGAGAAATGCAAATAAAACCCACAATGAGATACCACCTCACTCCGGTCAGAATGGCTATCATCAATAAATCAACAAACAAGTGCTAGTGAGGATGTGGAGAAAAGGGAACCCTCATGCACTGTTAGTGGGATTGCAGACTGGTGCAACCACTATGGAAATCAATATGGCGGTACCTCAAAAAACTGCAAATGGAACTACTCTATGACCCAGCAATTTCACTCTTAGGTATCTATCCAGAGAAATCCAAAATGCTAATTTGAAAAATTTATGCACCCCTACTTTATTGCAGCGCTATTCACAATAGCCAAGACATGGAAACAACTAAAATGCCCATCGGTAGATGACTGGATTAAGAAATTGTGGTACATTTATACAATGGAGTATTACTCGGCCATAAAAAAGAATGAAATCTTACCATTTGCAAAGATATGGATGGACCTAGAGCACTTTATGTTAAGTGAAATAAGTCAGACGGAGAAAGACAAATACCATATGATCTCACTTATATGTGGAATTTAAAGAATAGAATAAATGAACAAAGTAATCAGAAATGGTCTCAGAGATATAGAGAAAAACTGAGGGTTGCTAGATGGGAGGTGGGGTAGGAATGAGGGAGATGGTGAGGGGATTTGAAAGCCCAGTCGGTAACCACAAGATTGCCATGGGGATATGAAAGACGGTGTGGGGAATATAATCAATAATGTTGTAAAGATTTTGTAAGGTATCTGATGGACACTTGTCTCATTAGGGAGACCACCTCAGGGATGGTGTAGATGCCTGATCACTGCACTGTACACCTGAAGTTGAAGCTGAACAATAATGAATGTCAACTACTATATATATATGTATATATATATATATATATATATATATATATATATATATATATACATATATATATATATATACACATATATATACATACATATGTGTATATATATTTTGTCTCCCCGAAAATAAGACCTAACTGGAAAATAAGCCCTAGCATGATTTTTCAGGATGACATCCCCTGAACCTAAGCCCTAATGTGTATTTTGGAGCAAAAATTAATATGGGACCTGGTCTTATTTTTGGAGAAACACAGTATATATAGTCATGGGATGTGGAGTACAACTTAAAGAACAGAGTCAATGGAATCGTAACAGCCAGATAGGATGTCAGAGAAATAGTAGATTGGGGGAGGGAGGTTATCACTTTGTGAGGGATGTAAATGTCTAACTATTACATTGTTTTGTACAATTGAAACTAATAAAAAACAATCGGTCAAAAAAATACAAAAATACAAAAAAAAAAAAACACCAGGTCTGATGAAACAGTGTTTTCCCATGACATCTGTGTGATTTCTTATCGTACACTTAATTTTCTGTGCATTCGCTTTCAATTATGACCATTTGGGAAGAATTTTATCTTTCATCAGATTTTTCAAGAGATAACAAAATAGCAAAAGAACCTTGAAAATCATTTTTAATAATGCTTATAGCCAAGGGCAAGTGAAGTTTGAATAAAATGTTCAAATGTGCTATATATTATATTTATTTTCATATAATCTATGATACTGAACTCTTTGTTTTTATATTTCTGCCAGTAGAGTGAGTTCCGTGGGGACAGCGATTGTGTCTTATTCATTTTCGTACCCCAACATTGAGACTGCTTTCCGGCACTTAGTTGGGGCCTGATAACATTTGTGACATGAATGAATGAATGAATGAATGAATGAATGATGTCTTCATATGTCTTAAAACGATGCATACAGCTTTGGAAGTTTTACCATATAAAGACATTTACCTAATCCCGACTCTCATGAGTATTATGTATATCAATTCTTTAAATTCTGCGCTAATTTAATTAGCACATATTGAATATGAACACAATACAATGTCCCCATTCAGACTCTAGTCTGGCTTGTAAGAGGTTTCAAATAAAAAGTAACACTGTGCATATGCACAGTATGTGATTTTTTTCATATTACTTAGTAAATCCTTTTTCACCTCATTTGCAGTTCTGGATCCCTGCCATCATTAATAGCATTTTCAGAAGGATATACCTGTATCGGCCACTGGCCTACCTTGATAGGATGTATTCCACTAAGTTACATATTTGCTTTTTGTAAACGGACACTATAAAATGAATGCCTTAAATTACCGATTTGTAATTAAAAGTATATAAAGACACAAACAAACCCACTATAAGAGGGTTATGTGTGTGTGCATGTGTATAGTAAAATGTTACATCTACAATGTGCGAGTGGTCAGGGAAAGCTTAATTTCATTTCCAAAGAAAAGGCTTCATAGAAATAATAAGATGCCCTTTGTTCTTAAGAGACAGAGTTCAGAAATACCTAATATTGTATAGCACTTTTTAGTTTATAGAGCGCATTCATTTATTTGCTTTTCATCCAAACCCTGTTATAACTGTAACAACTGGTACTTTTGTTTACATACAAGGTGCCAGGCTTGGTGCTAAAGATTTAGATACATCATCTCATTTATAAAGTAAACATTACTATTCCCTGTGTTAGTTAGGGTAAGTCCAAAAACTGTGACAAGTAAACCCCTAAATATTTAGTGGATCAGAGAACAAAACTGTATTCCCCATGATACTGGGGTAGTTGTTCACCATCAGAAGGGGCTGACGTTTAGGAAAAAAAGTCTCGAGTGACTATGTATCATCTTCAAAATGTGGTTCCCAGTGTCACCATGGTTTTCCCTATCTGAGTTAGTGAAAAGGAAAAAAAAAGGTGGTGGCTGAACAGCTGACAAATGGCAGGACTTAACTACATGTCTTTAAAACCCCAACTCCAAGACTCATTTTCCGTTCCACACAGTTGCCTGCCTGGCATGCTGCAAAGAGTCCTGCCACACAGGTTAAGGCTGAGTTTTTGGTTGGAGAAACAGATTTACATATTTCTTTTGCTTGCACGTTGTGATGGCTACAATAATGTACTTGCTATTGTAGAAGCAGGATTAATCTCTCAAGCAGCTATGAATAGCACAAATATTATTAATTCATGGCATTGTGAGTATGAGAGAGAGAGAGAGAGAGAGAGAGAGAGAGAGAGAGAGAGAACCTGCTATAATCCAGGGTTATTGGAATAATAACATTGAACGAGGGTTTGGCTTCTGTACTTATAGAACACACAGTTTGTGGAGCAGTCAAGACAGATAATGCGTGATGAATGTGAGTGCGAACTACCATGGGACAAAATTTAAAAGATCAGGAAAAGTGTTCCAGGCAAAAAGAGCAGAAAATGCAAAGATGAAAGGTGAAAAAATTCAGTACAGTTTGAAAGTAGAGTTGGAAGGTGAGGGGGCGGGTACACAGCTAATAATGAAAAACATTCAACTTACTCTGTCTTCTGCTCTTCTATGGCCCCAACTTATCTTTTGATAGGAAATGTCCCATTTATAAGCAATGCCTTAGGCCGCTCATGCTTAATCCTTCCAAACCATCCTAATTTTTTTATGGGAGGCACACGCGCATGCATGCACACACATGCTCTTGTGTCATAAAACAATAAATTGCAACCTACTTTACCAACAAACACATCTGAATTTACACATTCAAAGCAGTCAGCTTATTTGTAGCTGAGACTCCTAGTTTCCCATACCTCCTCTTTATGGAATCCCTGTTTTCATCTGGGTACACTAGTGCCTGGAATAAAAGGCTACGTGTTTCCCAGCCTCTCTTGCAGCTAGATGCAATGTAGTGGCCACTTTCTGCAGAGAGTAAGCCAAGAGTGCTGAAGAATTTTGGGGAAGAATCTGTAAACGGGAAAGAAATGCTTTTATTCCCCCTCTTCCTTCCTGCTGACCAGATTGCAGATGTATTTGCTAAATCATGAGTGGACATTTTAGACAATGAAGCCACATAAATGCTACATGCTGAGGTTGGACAAGCATTAAAAAGGACACCTGGGTCATTGATGGTACCATAAAGCCACCATACCAGTTCTTGGGTTGCTTACTTTCAGATTTCTTTTAAGTGAGGTAGAAATATTATGTAAGCTTCTGTTATTTTAAGGATTTTCTGATAAATCATACCAAAGATAACAAAATCTAGTGATTATTCCATTAGTCAAAATTTTTTTTCTTTTAAAATGAACTTTCTTAAGGTATAGTTTTCCTTACCTCATTATCCTTTAAATGTCTATAGGTTCTATAGTAACATTTCCCTTTTTGTTCCTGATATTAATAATTTGTGCATTCTTTCTTTTTTTCTCTTCATCAGTCCAGCTAGGAATTTATCAATTGCACTGATCTTTTCAATAAACCAGCTTTAGTTTTCATTGATTTTCTTAATTTTTTTTCTGTTTTGTTTTGTTTTTAATTTTTGCTCCTATATTTATTGTTTCCTTCCTTCTGCTTGTTTTGGGTTTATCTTTTTTATTCTTTTCCCCTAGGTTCATAAGGTAGAAGTTCAGATCATTCTTTTCATATCCTATGTCTGTTCTAATACAAATACTTGATACCATAAATTTCCCTTTAAACATCTGTTTAGTTGCATCTACTAGTTTTGATTTGTATTTTTCTTTTTCTGTAATTCAAAATATTTTCTACTTTTCCTTGTGATCGCCTATTTAACCCATGGGTTATGTAGAAAGGAGTTTTTAAAATTCTAATATATGGGAAATTTCCGAGATATTTTCTGCTTTTGATTTTAATTCCATTGTAATCAGAGAATATACTCTGTATACTTCCGATCATTTTAAGTTTGATGAGATTTAGTTTATGTTTCTAGTTCAGGAAATCATCAGCCTTGGTGAAATATTGTGTATGCTTGAAAATAATTTGTATTCTGCTGTTATTGGGTGCAATGTTAAATAAATGTAAATTAGATTAAGTTGCTTTTAATGTTTTTCAAGTCTCCATGTTCATACCGAATTTTTTTTTGTTTGTTTTTGGTCTAGTTATTCTATCAGAGAAAGAAGTGTTGAAGTCTACATTATAATTTTAGATTTTTTAAATTAATTGTGCTTTTTCTTTTCTTCAATTTTTTTATGTGGTAAAATACACATTACATGAGATGCATGATCTAACAATTTTTAAGTATACAGTTCTGTGGCATTAAGTACAGTCACGTTGTTGTACAACCATCACCATTGTCCATCTCCAGAACTTTTTTCATCTTGCCAAACTGAAACTCCATACTCATTAAACACAAACTCCACATACCCCCGCCCCTACTCCTTGGCACCCACCATTCTACTTTGTCTCTATGAAGTTGGCTACTCTATGTACCTCATGTAAACAGACTCATACCGTCTTATACTTTTGTGACTGGCTTATTTTTGCTTAGCATAAGGTCCTCGAGGCTCATTCATGTGCATGTGTCAGAATGTCCTTCCTTTTTAATGTTGAATAATATTCCATTGTATGATATACCACATTTTGTTTATCCATTTATCTGTAAATGGACACTTGGGTTGTTTTTGCCTTGAGGCTATTGTGAATAATGCTGTCATGAACATTGGTATACAAATATCTCTTCTAGTCCTTGCTTTTGTGTATCTGTATTGTCCACAGTAATTCTATTTTTGATTATTTGGGGAGCTGCCATATCATTTTCCACAGTCGCTGCACTATTTTACATTTTCACCAACAGTGCACAGTGTTCTGATTTCTCTACCTCCTCACAAACACTTGTTATTTTCTGGTGTTTTTTTTTCTTCTTCTTTTTATTGTTGTTGCTGTTGTTCATTTGGTTTTACCATCCCAAAGGGTGTGAGATGGTACTTCATTGTGGCTTTCATTTGTATTTCACTAATGGTTAGTGATGTTGAGTATCTTTTCGCGTGTTTATTGGCCATTTGTCTATCTTTGGAGAAATATCTATTCAAGTCCTTTGCCCATTTTTAAATTGGATTGTTTGTTTTTAAAGCTCCATGGTAATCTTCATAAAAGATTCCCTTTTAAAAGAATTTAGTAAGTCCCCTTCTCACCCCTCCCCCAGCAAATCTAAAACATTGTTCAAATATAAAACAAAAATCTCACTGAGACAGAGACAGCTTCAGGATGTAGAGGGTCTTCCTGTAAATGTTTAGTAATTCTTTGCTCTATGCCAGGCAATCTGCTTTTCATAACTTATCTCTCATTATGCTCCACACACATGCAGAGGAGGGTGTTGTCATCTCCATTTTATAGTTGAGAAAACTGAGGCTCAGAAAAGTTCAATCATGCAGGCTGTGAGCTAGATATAAGCTTCAAAATCTGTGCTCAGCCAATACACATTCTGCCTCCAAATATTTAGTTAATAACCAGTAAATTCCTTGCAAAATTAGGCAAAATATTAATCCCTATTTCAAAAGGACTGGAATAAATACTTGTGTAAACAATGAAAAGAACTTATCTTTCTAATTCAACCTCAACCTTCTTACAGACATGTGCCTAGCACTTGTTAAGATTCCTTCGCCATGTCTATTTTTAACTGTTCCCACATTTCCATTGGCAAGCACATACACAGTAAAAATGCCACTAAAGTTGTCAGAGAAATATTCTTAATTTTTTTCTGTTATGTTTGTACTTTCAGTTACTGCAGTTCTAGTACTTTAAGTCGATTAGTCTTCACGTAGCCTAAGGCTTTTGTCTTTATAAAAGGAATGGGGACAAATGCTTACTATTTTCTAAATCTCGAAGGTATATTTAGAACAAAAATTTTCCAGCAATTCCTACAATATTAAGTGACATATCTGTGAACCTCCCTTTTTTATTTTAGGCTAAGCACATAACTTGACAATTTAATGATCTGTTTTTTATTAAGGTAAAATTCCCATAACATAAAAGTAACCATTCTAAAGTACACAATTTAGTGTCATCTATTACGTTCATAGTATTATATAGCTATAAAATCTATCTAGTTCTGAAACATTCTTATTTCTCCACATAGAAATTCTGTACTATGTATTAAAAAATAATTTGCCATTTTTCCCTCCACCTAGCACCTTGTCTCTAATCTACTTTCCATCTCCATGAATGTGCCCATTCTTCATATTTCATATAAGTGGAATCATACAATATCTGTCTTTTTGTGTCTGACTTCTTTCATTTAGCATAATGTTTTCAAGGTTCATCTATGTAATAGTACGTATGAGAACTTCATTATTTCTTATGGTTGAATAATATTCCAATTCATGTATGTATCACATTTTGTGTATCTATTCATCCACTATAGACATTTGGATTGTTTCCACTTTTGGGCTACGGCTAGCGCTGCTGTGAATATTCACTTACAAGTTTTGGTTTAAATACCCCTTTTCAATTCTTTTGGGTATATACTTTGGAGTGGATGGCTGGGTCAGATGGCAATTCTATGTTTAATTTTTTGAGGAACCACAAACTCTTTTCCACAGTGGCTGTACCATTTTACACACCCAACAGCAATGTACTAGTGTTCCAATTTCTCCACATCCCTGCTAACACTTGCTATTTTCCACTATTTTGATTATAGCTATCCTAGTAGGTGTAAAATGGGATCTCATTGTGGTTTTGATTTGCATTTCCCTAGTGATGAATGATATTTAACATTTTCCAGTGTTTGTTGGCTATTTCTATATCTTCTTTGGAGAAATGTCTATTCAAGTCCTTGGCTCATTTTTTTAATTGACTTGTCTTTTTGTTGTATATTTGTAAGAGTTCTTTATATGTTCTGAATGCTAAATACTTTTCTCCCATTCTATAGGCTGTCTTTTCACTTTCTTGATAGTGTCCTTTGATGCACAAAAGTTTTCAATTTTGATAAAATTCATTTATGTATTTTATGTTTAGTTGTTTGTACTTTTGGTGTCTTACTTAAAAATCCATTGCCATGTGGATGTGACTTTTGTTTATGTGGTCTATGTTTATAATTTAACACAAAGAAATTACTTATGATCACTTAATGGTAGGAAAAATAGTTAAGTTAGGATTATGAATTGACTTCAGTGGGTAACGTTGGCAAGATATTTTATTTTTTTACATCTTTTTAAAAAGTGTACCAAAAATTAGGGTGTGAAAATTTGAAACTAAAGAAGCCATTATCAAAAAACTTTATGAACCAGAGTTCTCAGGAGATATGGTATTTTAGTTCATTGAATTTAGAGGAAAACTAGGGAGACTTATTGAAAATCTTTCAAAATATTTTAATTGAGTCAAATATTTTTTACCTCGAAATCCCAGGGCATATCAACATGAGCAATTATCATGATAAAGCTAGACTTACTTCAGGCAATTTTACGTATTTTTGTTATTTTTTAATAAATGTATTAAATCAGTTCTCCTACTTCCCACTCTTTTCCATTATTTCCTAAACATGTGGGAAACTCTTCCCGGTTAGTCAACACTTCTAGGTGCTGGGAGTTTAAAAGTGACATAGCTAAGTCACAAAACATTATAAGAGTTTCCCATGGTGACTTAGACAGTGTTTTTAAGACAACAGTTTTGATACTGTGGTTCAAGAAGAGTTAAGAACACATTTTAGATTTAAACACCATAACCTATGCTCCTTAACATCCTTCATTGTTAAAAAAGGAAGTTCAGTACATTTTTATTACCATTCAAGATTCCTCTTAGCTCTCAAATCCTATGATTTTATAAAGAGAAAAGAAAGCAAGTGAAGTATTGTTCCATAATTCTCTCTGACCTTTTTTCGCTTGTTTGGAGATGGCCTTTTCAGAGGAAACATGGAGTCTCTCGAAACGATTCCAGATCATTCAATATATTTATAGGGTATTCCAAATAATGTAGAGGAGAGAATCTGAAACCTGCATTCTCATGCTCAGTCAGAAAGTATGTGTTCATGGATTTGGGAACGTAAAACAACATTGCTTTGAGAGAAATCTTCTCTTACTACAGATTGTAATGAGTGAACTCTTAAGCACATGTAGAAGTATTTTATGTTCTTCTAATAAACACTCCTGATGCCAGAATTACTAGCTTTCTGAATCACATGTTTAATGTCTTGATCAGACTTCAGGAAGCACTAAAAGGGTTTAATAATTAGAGTACAAATAACAGTATTTTCTACCAATATGGCACACTAAATCCAAGTGTTCAAACGAACTTTAGAAATTAATGAAGCGTAATTATGTTTTGGCAAATAGGTTTCATATTGCACATTGAGGACTTGGGGAAGAAAAGCATACTGTTGTCACATAAACCCTAGATATGAAACAGACACAAAATGCCATATGGCAATAATAATGTAAAAAATGCCTTTCTTTCATCCTAAACACGTCAAAGGGTTTTGTAATGGCAACGAAGATGCTTACGCACGGCCCGTTTGAAACAGAAGTGTGGCTTTGATCACAGACATAAATACCAGATAAGAATTTGAGGAAGGATTGTTTATTGGACTGCAGCAATGGATTCTTTGACGACAGGTAGGTAGGTATAGAATTGGATTCCTAAGAGATCATAGGTTACAAAAACAAATATGCAAGTTACACTGTGAGCAACAGAAATAGAATATTTTGATGACATGTATACATGATTTGAACTTTTTACATGTATTACATGCTTACCAGGCTCTATGCAAAGAGTGCCACACATTATTTGATTCCTCCTCACAATTCTGTGAGGTGGGCTCTATTATTATCCCCCATTGAAAAGAGGAAAAAGAAGCTTAGCAAGAGGAAAATTTTTGCCTAAGGTTAAGCATATAATCGGTGACAAATATTGATTATATATATATATATATATATATATATATACACATATGTATGCACATAAATATATACATACATGTGTATATACAGTATATTTATTGAAATACAATCATTTCTACTATTGGTATTAGATATCTGTCTTGGAATCATCTAATTTTAAAACAGATAAACAAATAGTAATTCAACATGGTGAAATTTTGCCACCATCCAGCAGTATACATGAATTTTAACCTATGGAACAAAGAAAATGTTTTAACAGGAAGGAAGGAAGGAGAGAAGGAAGGAAAGAAGGAAGGGAAGAAGGAAGGGAGGGAAGGAGGGAGGGAGGGAGGGAGGGAGGGAGGGAGGGAGGGAGGGAGGGAGGGAGGAACGGAGGGAGCTCAGGGAGAGAAGAACAGAGAATGATCTGCTAAACTCTTGTTGGATCAAGGCTATAATTTAACAAACTTCATTATAAAGTCTGGCTCTAAACATGCCAGGTAGTCCAAGTCCTCTCATTTGAATAAAACTGTAATTTTCAAAATGGCTTAATGCTTCAGGGTGCTGGCTGTGGTGCCACACTGACCTGGGTTGAATACCCACAAATACCATCCTGCTCTAGGGGGTCTCGGAGAAATCCTTCGATCTCTCTAAAGTCAGGCTTCTTATCCATAAATTAGGAATAATAATCTCTGCTTCTTGAAGTTGTAGGGATTAAATGTACTAATAAGCAGAAGAAGGTTCACAGATGGTAGCCAGCCCATAAATATTAATCATTCTTCTCCTTTGCTTTCATATTGGCAGAGAGAGAATGAGTGATACTCCCTAAGGTTTGGTTAACTTTCACTTATTTGTGGTGGCAGTAAAGAGGCAGTAGGTGTGAAAAATTCATAGCCGAGAAACTCATATTAATAATTCTGTTATAATTATTTCCTTTGATGTCTTTTCCAAAAGCATTGACTGGTAGCTGTGATTCCTTCAAATGCTGAATTCTTTATACAGTGATTCTAATGCCTATTTGACTGTTGTGTGCAGGGTAAGGGCAATGCCACTTCCTTTGTGCCCAGTGGTGAACATGGCTGCCCAAATCTCTCTCTCTCTCTCTCTCTCTCTCTCTCTCTCTCTCTCTCTCTCTCTCCCCGACACACACACACACACCCCGAGGAATGAGAAAAGAAGAAAAAAAGACGTGCATAAAAATGAAAGCACTGATGCTCTTTAACATTTTTTCCCAATTCCACAGCTATAACACTAAGCCAGCCACCAAATAATTGTGAACAGATAACATCATTTTAATTAAAATATTATCAGAGGAGCTGTAGATTCAGAACATAAAACATCACATTTATATCTCTTTGCTGTGAGCAAATTCAACTCTGACATTAGTTCAATCCGGAGAAAATGAAACCAAACAAAATCCTGAATATATCGAAAATAAGATCTTGTTACCAAATCTCTTGACTTCATTCTCCACAATTCTCCTAATTGCCTCAGCTGGAACACGCCATGTTGTCTTTCCTCTCCTTTGTCTCTCCATCCAATCAGATAGAAAATTACATTAATTCTTCCTCTACGAATGTCTTTCAGAGCAATCCTATTTTTTTCTTTTCTCACTGTCATCAACCCAGTCAACAATACCAAATCTGGATTTCTCACTTTCCATCTGGAAACCTCTGCAGTGTGGTGGTCTGGAAAGCCTCTCTCGCTCCATTCACATCTGAGCACTGCCAAGAGATTCATTGAAAAAACAAAACACAACACTGCTTGTACCAAGCCTACAGAGAAAACTTTCTGTCAAGTTCTCTCTGCTAGGACTGTGTCAGCCTTCATTTGTCCCAGTGGAGACCTTTGCTACCCTTTCTCTTTCTCCCCAAGTTCTCACGCCCACTACTCTTGGAATCTTTACTCTCAGCACCCCCTCCTCTCTGCTTATTTGTGTCTAGCATTATGTCTCCCATATAGTAGTCACACACATATATTGGTTTATGAATGAATGAAGTAGCCCATCCTTCAGACCATTCGAAAAGAAAAAGAAAAATGTTTTTACCTTGTTCTCAAAATACAAAAGCAAGACGCACATGCATCCACCTCACATATCTGTGTGTCCAGGCTTTAATTAAACAAATGTAAATTGGGGGGGACAATAATATGATGAGTGGTAAATATTTGGGGGGTAAATTATTGTATTGTCTTAATAGCTCATGTTTTCTTTTGAAGGAAATTTTATAAGAGGATAGCTTGTAAGAGTAGGGGCATATAATAAATACAGCATTTTACAAGCATTCATTACTATGAATTAATCTTTGAGACAGTAAAACCAAAATAAACAAGTGAACCAAAACTGTCAAAAGAGAACAGATTGGACTTTATGAAGGATATTCAGTGGGGCCTCAAAACCAGAGATCTGTCTGTTTCTACCATGGCCATGTTTGGTTCATGATTAAAGTTCTTAACACAGAATGCTTGCATTTGTATAGCACATGGAACATTGGTTTTTCAAGGATAATTTTAATTTTTTAAACTTTAAAAAAATATTTTAAGTTTTTTTTATTTTAAATTAAAAAAAATTTTATTATTATTTTTTAAATTAAAGTTTATTGGTGTGACAATTGTTAGTAAAGTTACATAAATTTCAGGTATACAATTTTGTAATACATCCTCTATAAATCACATTGTGTGTTCACCACTCAGAGTCAGTTCTCCTTCCATCACCATATATTTGATCCCTTTTACCCTCATGTACCACCCATTACTTAATCCTTGGCAGACCTATTTTGGGCACCTCCTACCAATTTCAAAGTTAACTTTTAAAAAATTGACTTTAGGGGGCGGCCAGAATGGCTCAGTTGGTTGGAGCGTGAGCTCTAAACAACAGGGTTGCTAGTTCGATTCCCACATGGATGGTGGGCTGCGCCCTCCCTGGCTGGATTGAGAGACAATGACTTGGAGTTGATGGGTCCTGGAGAAACACACTGTTCCCCAATATTACCCAATAAAATTAAAAAAAAAACAAAAGTATTTAATCACTTTTTAAAAAAAAATCGATTTTAGAACCTCAGGTAAATTATACATCTCTTGACTTAACCTGTAGACTAGGAAAAATTATCTTAGGACTCACTTTTTTACCTGGTAACTTGCACATTTAAATGGACAAATTTGATATTTATTTTAAAGTCTCAGAAATGGTCTGCGAGGCTTTTTAAAAGATAAGACTGACAAGCATATATGAAGAATCTCCTCTACCCTGCCCCCACCAAAGGCCCAAAGCAGAGGCCGTTAGCGCAGTACATCAAAGCAGTGTTACATTACTCCTGTTTCTGTGGTATCATGCAATGTCATAATAAATTTGAGTCTCCACAAATAAGGGTTTTTAACTAGAGCCAGTTAGTATGAAACCCTTTAAATTTTATTGTAGCTAATTCTGTACTGCACTCTGATAAGTTTGGGTTAACTTTCTGTGCTGCTACCTTCCTTTAACACTGTATCAAATGGCAGATGAGTCAGAACACAAATGAGCAAGTATTATGAGTAATCAATCAATCATTTCTTAACTTTTGCAGACTAGGTTTGGAGGGAGTGGTAATTATTTTCAATAACTTTTTACTTAAAAATTATTCTTCAAATTCTTCTTATCATAATGTGCTGTCGCTTTATAAATTATATGTGTTATGTTTATTTGAATATACTGATAGCTCATAATGTAATATCTAATGAAATGATCCAAGTGTGACTCTGGGATAGGGATTATGTGTAGAGGTTTTTGTTTTTATTTTTAAGTCTTGTTTTTATTAAGCAGTTTTAAGCAACTAGAGCTTAAGGACTATAAAATTTTACAGGGTTGTTGAGAAGATTAAATGTAATACCCATCAAAGACTAAGATTGCTTTGAACATAGTAAGCCCTCAGTAAAGAGTACTTATTATTATTTTAGTTATTATTACTAAAGGTAGGTATGGCTATTTTTTTGTTTGTTTAGTTTTAGACTATCTTGAATAAAGTAAATTTCTTATTTTTATCTTAATGAATATAATCTGAATCAGTATTATTCACTGTACAACATAGTTCAACATTTCAATAAATAAGAAAAATTACAGAGTATGCACAAAGACAGATAAACATGAAAGCATTTCATTTTAAAGTGATTTTAGTGCTATGATTGTTGTTTTCTTCATGGAGTTTGTGAATCATTGTCTCCAAACCTACTGCAGCTCTAAATTATGCTCAGTTTAATCTTGAATGATATAATTATTAGATAGAATTATTATCTGGAGGTAACATACATAGCATGCTAAGTAAGAGAACTCAAAGTTTTGACTTTTTTGTAGTCTCCTTACTGAAATACTGCACACACATAGGAAAGTGCACGAGTCATGAGTGCACACCTCAGTACATTTTCACAGAATGGACACACATTGTATAACCAGTACTCAGATTAAGAAAGAGAACTCTGTAAGCGCCTTAGAAGAATCCTTCAGTCCCCCATGCCTTTCATTAACCACCAAGAAAAACCACCATCATGATTTTAACTATCTATTAACTTTCTATTTCTGAATATACCATGATATGTACTCTTAGGTGTGTCGCTTCTTTCACTCAATGTTATGCTTGGAAGTTTCCTCCAAGTTGCTGTGTGTCATTGTTTGCTCATTCTGCCTTCTGTGTAGTATTTCATTGTGTGAGTGAACATACAATTTATCTGTCCGTTCTGTTGATGGACATTTGAGTGGTTTTGCATTTGGGGCAGTTATGGAGTATGTGCCTGTGGTCATTCCTGTACATGCCGTGTGGTAAACATATGGATATGTTTCTGTTGGGTACATACCTAGGAGAGGGTCATAGGACATGATGTTCAGCTTTAGTAGATGTTGCCAAACAGTTTTTCAAGTTGGATGTGCCAATTTCTATTCCCAAACAACAGGGAGAGTTCTAACTGCTTCATATCATTTCCAGCACTTGGTATCATTAATCTGTATTATTTTTAGCCATTCTGGGGGGTGCACAGTGACAAGAATTGTGAAGGGCTGAGATTTTTATCTTATACTCAAACTAGTTATCTTATTCCAATTTTATGGACCTTGGAGGAAGACTCGATGTGCCCAGGTCAGTGATGAAGGACATTTTCTTACTTCACATCAGTTTTAGTAACCAGATAGGACTGTAAAGGAATTAGTCAATAATATTGTGATAACTACGTGTGGTGTCAGATGGGTACTAGATTTATCAGGGGGATCACTTCATGGGTTATATGGCTGTCTCACCACTGTATTGAATGTCAACTGTAATTGAAAAATAAAAAGAATGAAAAAAATTATAGTAACCAGTATATCAGCACTTCTGCACGGGGTTCCTGAGCCCCAATTCCTATAGAACAATGCAAAGAAAGCCAAATGGCACTGGCCTGAGTAGTGAGTTAGATTGCAGGAGTGGAATCCTATGCTTAGAGAACCTGAATCTTTTATAGTAAGCACTAAGCAGGTCTGCTTTGCTGCAGAGGAAAGTGCTATTTCTATCTTTCAAGGCTTTACACTACACCAACATCTTTGAAAAGGTGTCCTGGAACAAAAAGTAGGCTCTCACAACAGTGCATTACTTCTGCCTGCAACACACGTAGAAATATGAGACCTATGGAGAATTATTTCTCAATGGTGGTGTAAGTGCCTTACGGTTTTAATTTGCACTGATAACTAATGAAGATGAATACCTTTTCACAAATTTTGGCCATTTGTAGATCCTCTTTTTAAAAGTTCATATTCAAGTATTTTTGCCTATGTTTCTATTTGGTTGTCTTATTGTTGTTGGGTTTGTTTTTTGTTTTTTGTTTTTCCCTCACTTATTGGTAGAAATTCTTTATATATTCTGGATATGAGTGGTTTGTCTGATATATGTAGTTTGCAAATATCTTCTCTCACTTTGTGGTTTGCCTTTTCATGTTCTTAATTGTCATTTTATAAATAAAAGTTTTTATAGTATGTATTTACCCAAAAGTAGACAAATGAAACAATAGGAAAAAATAGAGTCCAGAAATAGACTCACATTTGTACAATAACCTGATTTTTGACAAAGTACAGAAGGGAAGATATCACCTTTTAAATAAATGGCTTGCATCAATTGGATATATATTAAAAACTGAATATGGAACAATTTAATCTTGATTCCTGCCTCACACCATAACATAAAATCAAATTTAAATGAACTATAGATGTCAATATGAAAAGTAAAACAATAAAGCTTTTAGAAGAAAATGTGGGAGAATACCTTTGTGACTTTGGTACAGGCAAAGATTTATTGAAAAAGATCCTCATATATTAACCATAAAGAAAAATTGATGAATTTGACTACGTTAAAGTTCAAACTTAGAATGATTAAACTGAGTCTTACGTAGGCATAAAGTTTAAAGAAAATTCATTCTACATTTTCTCCTATATTTTACCCTCCAGACCCCTTTCTGATATTACAGCAGACTTAGATTCTAAGAGAATAAAGAAGGTATAAGAAGCTACCTATCACCTCAGAATGTGACTTCAATAGCATAGAAGATGGGATATTACAATAGTGGAGACTTTATATACCTTACTAATAGGAGAGAAAAACGTAGAAACCTGGATAGTGGGTTCTCACTAGTGGTTTCAGTGTTTTCCCTGTTGCTACAGAGATCAGATAAATAAATACACCTGTTGATATGCTGACCTGTCAATGTACTTGATGTACACATTGTATGTTTGAACCAGGCTTTTGTTGCAAAGAAACACCTCGCACAAGTTAAATGGTGTTTATTTTGAGGATGCTCACCAACTTCAAAAAAAGATGAGAACACCATGAAAAATCAAGCTCATTTAGAGATGAGCAGGGGTAAGTTTTCTGTGAACTCAATAAAGCTTAAGCTTCAAGGCCTATGACTGGCTTGGATCTTTGCCAAGAATGGGACAGTCTCAAGTGATTTAATATCTGCAATTTTACATCTTTTTTCTTATATAAGACCCTTAGGATTATGGAACCTCCAGGCCCTAAATATTTGGGCCTGTCCCTGGGGGCCAGTTAACCCTTTCATTTCCTAGGCAGTAATGCTTCTCTTAAGTGGGTTAGTAGTCTGCTTTCTACCTACTGGTGTCATACGAATACCCGTACTTTCTGCTTCCTCATGAGCTCAGCACCCATGCCCATGATGGCTTTCCTGCCACTCTGGCTTTCATCATGACTTGATTCTCTCACATTAGTAACTGACTAATCATTAGAGAATTTCCTACTTAAAATACAAGTGTAGGATAGGGATTGTTCACGTTCAGCCTTTTGTACCAGACCCCATCATAAATCACTGATCAGCCTATAAAATGATTTCCCTGTGTCAGATGTCCAATCCAGATAGATGAGGGTTCCCCGGAGACACAACACCGCTGCCTCCTTCTTCAACAGAGACTCTAATTGCAATCTCTAATATACCCTTAGGGTGTCAAAAGTTAATGCAATAGAGAACCTCAGCTCTGGGGTGAAAGGTGAGAGACCAAAATATAGGACATGCAAGCCTCATTGCAGAAATTAGGTAGGAATACGGCAAGAAGCTGTAGCATTCTAATATGTAAGAGAAAGTTCCATATCCATACAAGTTTGGCATCAGATTGTGTTCTCTGAGCCAATTGTTGGTCTCAGAATCCCTGAATTAGGGAAAGCTTAAAATAGTCCCAGACCAGCTCTTCTGTGGACTCTATGGTGACCCTGTACTCCTGACATGGAGGGACCAGGAGGATGACAGTTTTCCCAGAGCAGCCAGATCTCCCATGTGTGCCATCCATTCCTGGCCCCAGTCATCAAAAATAAAAAATGTAAAATAAAAACATTGACAACAGGTGAGACATACCAATTATTATTAAATTATTCTCAGGGGAGTTTAGTGGTGGTCTGATTTGCTTCATTATTAGAGACTCAGGGCAATTTTTTTTTTTACTAGTGAAGATACTTAATTACTAGAATATGTTAGGAAGAGAAGTTTAGAGTGTATTTCTGTACTAGGTCAGTTCTCACCATTGTTTAGGACAGGCTACGTAGACATGGAACAGAAAGAGAACTGATTTAGCAATACAAAGTACATTAAAGTTTTGTAAGGAAAATAAAAAGTTTGTCCCACAGAAGAAATCAGTGTGTGTGTGTGTGTGTGTGTGTGTGTGTGTGTGTGTATGTAGAGACAGTTGGGAACATAGGAACAGGCCCCAACAGAGGACAACACTGTAACATCAGAAGAGGGGCAGGGAGAGTGGGCAGGAAGACAGCCCCCTCTATTAGCAAGAAAGCCACCAGAGACAGAGGACTTAGGTTAATTTACAACTAAATTACCCTAAAAACTGCCTGGCTATATGTGTGTGTGGCAGACTCTGAGAAGATAGCATTTCCTTCACTGCTTGGCTTTCATTTGTCAGATAATAAATAAAGAACTAAAATACATGAAGTCCCATGAGATTTCACAGGTCCGTTTTCTCTCTCTCTCTCTCTCTCTCTCTCTCTCTCTCTCTCTCTGTCTCTGTCTCTGTCTCTCTCTCCTCGATTGCTATCTCTCTTCTCTTCTTAAGAAAATGTTGGATGAAATAATGGAGTGAACGACAGTATGATTTGGTATAGGTAGAAGAGAAAGAAAAGAAGAAAATATAAGACAGCATGCATTTTTTTTCATTTCTACATAAATGAAAGAGCAAACAATTATATACACACTCACCGAACACCAACCATGAACAAAGCATTATACTTGTTCAAGAAAATAAACAGAAATCTTGATCCTGTTCATACAGATAACGAATGAAGCCACTGCTGACGTGTCAGAGCCTATATCCTCCCATCTTTCCAAGGAGGTTGACCCAGGAATTTCCCCACTTCTCTCCTATTTTATCCATCTCCACACCTCCTTCTGGATCATTCCCATCAGCACACAAACATACTTTCGTTTTAAAACAAACAAGGAAACAAACAAGCCAACATATTCGTCTCCACCTACTTCCTCTAACCCCAGTTTCCAACCAATTTATCTGCTCCCCTGAGCAAACATCCTTAAAAGGCCCATTAATACTCACACTTATCAGTGCTTCTCCTCCCACCATTCTCCAGAAACTGCTCGTGCGTCTCCATCCTCATCTTGCGATCAGTTCTTGACTTCCCATCACTTGATTTCCAGGACAGCCTCCCGGGTTTCTTCACACCTTGCTGCTGGCTCCTCAGTCTCCTTTGCTCCTTTGCCCTTGTGTTCTGGCCAGTTCTGGTGGATGGTGTCAGGTTCTCTTCTCTATTTACACTCACTCCTGTGGCCCTCTCATCCACTCACATGGCTTTAAATTCCACCTACCCACTAATGGTGCCCCGAATTTTACCTCCAATTGAGACTTCTCTCCCATACTGATTCAAATACTCAAATGTCTACTTGCTATATCTACTTGGATGTGGAAGAGACATTTCTAACTCCTAATGTCCAAAACAGAGATACTGATACTCTCAAACTTACTTCATCCAAAGTCTTTCTTGTATCAGTTCATAGAAAGCCTGACCTTCTAGTTGCAGACCAAAATCCTAATAGTTATTCTTGACCCCCTTTCTCAAATTCCTGTTCACTCTACCCTCAGCAGATGTCCGTAACCTGACCACTTTTTACCCCAGAAATCTCATTCCCTGGGTCCTCGCCACCACCCTCTCGTCTCAATTACTCTAATAGCCTCCTAACAGGTTTCATTGCTTCTTATTCTTGTACCTTTACAGTCAGCCAGTTCTCAACACAGCCACCAGAGTGATCCTTCTGAAACACAAATCAGATCATGTCGGCCTGTGCTTAATACCCTGAAATGGCTTCTCATGTCACGTTGAGTAAAAGCCAAAATCTTGTTGACTCCAGGAACTCTGCGATATGGTCCCCATAACCTCTCCAACCTCCCCTCTGGCTCCTCTCCCCGCCCTCACTCCATTCCAGCCACACCAGCATGCTCCCTCTTCTTCCAAAATGCCAGGTAGCTGCCACCTTGGGGCCTTCACTATGACATGACTGTCTCATCTTTCTGGATGCTCTTCCTCTAGGTGTAGCCAAAGCTAAGTGTATCCTCCACCTCTTTCAAGGTTTGCTCGGATCTCACCTTTGCAATGAGGATACCTTGTCCACCTAATCTAGTATTGCCACCCGCACCTCCAATACTGCAGGTCCTCTACATTCTTCCATTTTTCCTGTAATCTTTGTGACCTTCTCATATGCTCTGTGATTTACTTATGTAGAAGGCTGTCATTTACTGTCAGTGTCCTGTGACCAGAATGCAAGTTCCTCGAAGGGCAGGGAGTCTCATGGTTTGTTCACTGAGACTTTCAAGCACTCGGATCACAGCCTGGCATATAGTAAAAGCTCAATCACCATTTACTGAATTAGGGATTCCTGTGTTTCAGGAGTTTCCATTCTGGTGGGAGAGAATGTACAGGCACAATCCATCTGTTCAAACAAACTCTGAGAATACAGAAAAGGAGTCATTTGCTGTGTTGGGGATTGGGGGTTGGCCATACCTTCAGACAAAAACAAAATGGATCTTGGAGCTAAACCTCCAGGGGCAATTAGGTAAAGCTGAAAAGCTGGACCGGAAGCCCAGGGAATGGGCAGAACATTCAAAGTAGAGAGTTCAGCATGGAAAGAGCACAACAGCATGAAATCATAAGGTATATTGGTGTGATAGGGGCCAAAAAACATGAAGCTTAAGAATTTATAGCCGCTGTTATCATCATTTACTATACTCGCCCCCTAATAACCCTGCCTCTGTCACCCTTTTTGTTTGTTTGTTTATTCTTCTGCTTAAATACTGGACCCTGTTGTGCTGACTGGTTATAACTATCATTCCTGATTTGAAAAAGTGTACAGAGGCCAAAATTTACTGCATGAGATAAGATGAGGAAGACACCCAGAGGGAAAGATCCAGAAGGGTGAAGGCGGCAGGGAGTGACGGTGGGGATAGAGCCAAAAAGAAAAAGAGGAAGAAACTGGGAAAACTTTGGGCAGCTTCCCTGAAGACTGGAACTTTAGAAAGAAAATATTTGTCTGAGTTATGCAAAGTGTTTTCTTTCTCTGCCAGAAAACTTCAGTAAAGAACAACAACTTTGCAGTATGCTTTTTTGGGAGTCAATTTTGTGCTGGTTTTCAATTAAACACCTCTAAGCATTCCTCCAAGGAAATGAGAGTTGATTTAGAAGTACAGCTGACAGGTGAGTTGACTTAGAAAACCAGGTTCAGAATGCCTCTGAAATTACTACTAAGGTGGAGGTTTTGGGTGGATAATGACACCACTGGCCGACAAAGGAACTCAGGAGGAACACATTAGTGGCTGAGAGAAGGGCTTAAAACAACGCATCCAGATTTTAAATGTTGATTTTGAAAAGACTACAGGACATTCAACGGAAATGCCTAACTAGCCACTGGAATACAAATCTAAAGTTCAGGAGAGCTGGAAATAGAGATTTTGATGTTATCACCAGACGTCAGTGTTGGACAATGAACATGGATGGATGTGATTATGTGGGGACAGTGTAGAGAAGGAAATGCGATCCAAAGACAGACTGAAGAGAGGTAGCCAGAAAAAAGTGAAGCCAGAAAAACAAAACAAAATAATAAAAAAGAAAAAAAAAAAAAAACAGAGAAAGCAGTGTAAAAACTAAAAGATATCCAGAAGTTGTGTCATGTCATAGGAACCAAGAGAATTTTCAAGCCTCTCTCTCTCTCTCTGTCTCTCTGTCTCTCTCTCTCACACACACATACACACCTCCTTTTACGATGAAATGAAGTCCAGAGTCCAAACACTAAAGACTAAAAAAAACAGTCCTCACTATTGCCTACTCACCCAACCCCTTCTTAACACTAGCTATCTCCAGAGTGTGCCAGATCCTTAGTAGGGAAAAGGAAATAATAACAAAGAAAACTAACCTTTGTTAAGAGCCACTTACTGAGCTAAGGCTTTACATAGATTATCTCACCTAATCCACATAACACCTATGTGGGTTTTAAAATTTCGATTAAATATGCAAAAACTTAGGCTCAAACACTTAAATAATGGCCAAAAGACAAAGATCTGAGCAAGTGGCCACACTGGGACTTAAATTTGAATAGCTCATCTGCCTCCATCCCTGCTTTGCCCTGCACCTCAGTGAGCTGCTCTGTTTCTAGTATTCCACTGGGTGAGAAAGCCTAAGGAATCTTACTTAATATATTTTCTTACTAAGAAAGTTAGAAGATCTAAAACATAATTTCAAAACTCAGTGATAGAAGAAGGCAATGTTAATAATTAAGAACAAACCTGAGTTTAATAAAAGAGAGTTTAAAATATGAGTAGATTATGAAGGGGCCATAGTAATATAAATAATCCCAAGTGTTGGAGAATACTTATTTATTTTATTGGAGACGTAGAAATACACACATTTGAGCAGCACTCAAAAAAAGAAAGCTGGACTTCATTCCTACCCTATAGATCACTTCTGGCCACACGGCCTCCCCTTGTCCCCTTGTTAAACTCCTAATCCAGATAAATGTTTACTCGTTTTCACTTTATCAGAGAATGTCAAAGTACCTGCACTTGAGTCTTCACTACATGTCCAAAAAAGGATTATTTCCTGTGTTATGCTGGTTATTTCTGATAGCGGAACCTTCAGATACGTTCTTCACCGGTCCCATGGTCTAAGTCTGTTTTTAGAAGGACATTTTTCAGTTTAAATAAATTAAGAGCAATTTAACTTCATCTGTTATTAAAGATTCTGAGATTTTTTTTTCGTACCCAAACTGCACTCTATTTATAAAATTTTACCTTTCAAGGCTAAACTGAGTTGTGGATTTATGGGTATCTTTAAATATACTAAATTTGTTACTAAATATCACCATCTTCATGGGTGAAACAATCAGACGGGAACACCAATCATTATTAAATCCTCTATTTTCCAGATCACAAGAGGTCTAAAAATAGCTCTATTTTTTACGATGTAGAAAATCTGCTAAAATATATTTCAGTTTCTTGTCAAAAATAAACCAATCTGAGAAATAGATTTATATAGTGCTTCTAATTTAAATTCCTGACTCTCTTAATGTCCACCTTTTCCACTTTTTACTTTCTTGCTAAACCACAATAGATAATAGAAGTTCACGTCTAAAAATACACCCTCCCCCTCCCAACCCCCCCACCCTTCGCCACAAAAAAGAATGGAAACAAAGGTGCCGATCTGCCCTTGCATTCAAATCTGACTGTGAAAGCAGATGAAAGGAGGGCTGAGTGACATTCGTTCCTAGTCAACATAGGTGGATGGTGGAATGGGGGGGCACATATGCTGGAGGTCAAGAAACTGGGCTTCATTTCTGGGTTTATTCCATAAGTAACTATGTGATCTTGAACAAGCAATAGCCCTTGGTTATACAAGTTGCAGAAACAGATTTACTCATTCGATCAACTATCCATTCAACACACGTTTCATCACGTGCTATCTACTAACTACTTGCTGTAAGTCAGTGGTATTTATTGTTGGTTATGGTAGATCTATATCTAGGCACGACTTTTCCTCAGAGCAATTCTTGTTTCTCTGTCTCAGCCTCTCCTACGATGGCAGATCCCCCTAACCCAAGCTCTGTTGCTAAGAAATATAAAAAGCAATATTAATATATCTCAGTATAAATCTTTCTCTAATAGAAATAAATGATAAAGTAACTATTTTAAACTAAATTACCGCAAGAGTTTGTTGTGTAAAGTTTGGTCTCTTTCTCATACTTTTATTTATTTGTTTGTCATAGTAAGGACGACAAGAATGGATGGCATAAGGAACACAAACATTGTAAAACTCAGAGAATAATTAGGAGGGTTAAGCTGACACATTAACAGGTCCTCTCGTTATGTTGCAAGTAACTGAATTTCTCACTTAAGAAAAAATCCAGAATCAAGGAAAAAATTCCAATGTGAAGTTTTTATTAGAAGATAACTGTAGAGATCTTGGTGCCATAGACATGCTAAGACAAAACAAAATAAAACACAAAAACAGAACCAAGAATGTCAGGGTGAGTTAGATAGTACATTCTTCTCAAGTATAAGAGAAAAATAGGTTGGACTAAGCAATCTTTATTGTATGTTGATTATGAGTGAGAAACGATACCTAAGCAACTGTATTTCTTTAGTCTTGTTTTAAACGGTTTTATAGTTTCTTAATTGCAGTTTTCTTTAGTTGAATTTTATTATAAAACAAGCACAATTGAGAGGAAAACTATGAAATATTTTTGATTCAGTTAACCAATGACTTTAGCCCAAAGTCCCACTGATTGGCAATTATTCTGACTTCAGAAACGTCAAATAATCGAGAAGAAACAGTAGCCCCCTAGGGATTCTGATCCTGCAGCTCCAAACTGCAAAGCATAGTTAAGGTAAAAATCTCCTCTTTCAGTCACCATCTCAGACCTTTGCTTACCTTCTCAGTCTCAACCTTACTCTGACCTCAGGTCACCTGTATTCCTGGAGTTATGGCCATACTTGTAATGCTATTGCAAATGATTAGTGTGTTATTCTTTAAGCTTTAACCAACCAAGTTATATTGCTAATGTAGTTTGTTCAAGCAAGGACTATTGGTCAGAAGGCAGAGAATACAAACGTATCAGAAGCTGGGTTGCTGTTCTGGACACATCTTCATGATCTAGAATGCCTTTATAACTGCAGACTAAAACATTGGGCCTAACCATTCACCACATGTTATCTACACGTTCAAATTATTGGACAGGCGTCTTGAAGCATTAGTCTTCCAGACAAACAATGGTACAGGCCTGCACCTAATGGAAATCTGGTGTCCCAATTCTACAATGGCAAATATTTGTGGTAAATGCATCAAGACCAGGCTATGGTCTTTTTCTCATACCAACAAAACAAGTAGGATACAATCAGGAAGAGCAACAACAATGCCATAATCCAAATGTGGGCATTTGTACCTCTTCTGTAATTACTAGTTTACCAGACCATTCCTCCTGCTAGACTGGAAACTTCTTTGGAACATGATTGTTTATGTTTTATTATCAATGCCTGTATTGCCTGGATAAGAGTCAATGCTGCATACGTATTGAATAAATAGCTTTTTTTTTTTTTTTTTTGGATAGACTTGTGGATTACATTGGAAAAGCTGTAATCAATGGTCAAATCCAAGGAGGATTCTGAAATTTCCCTTTCTAATATCAGAGAAATGTTCATTTTCTGTATCAGCAAGTACAGACCCGGCCAGCAGAGGGCAGTGTAGCAGATTATGGAACTACCCCTACTAGTTTCCTGGACGACTTTTTATAAAAGAGGCTGGGATAGAACAGTTTGTTGGCTGGTGTATGAGATGCCAGGTGATTGTCATTTGCCTCGTGCAGACTATGTAGTGTTCACTTGTTTTTCTTAAAAAGTAGTTTTGACACTTGGTACCAGTAGGATGTTCAGGAAAGAGGGAATCCCATTTCTGGCTGAATGCCCAAGTCAAGGGGAGGGCATCACTTTCCTAAAATGACTTGGGTCCCTCAAGACCATGAGATGCACATACAAATGGCCATCACAAATTAACATATTGCAAGAGGGCTCTTCAGCAGAGAGCATTCCCCACCTTCTAAAGAGACTTCCATGATCATGAAAACAGGACCAAAAATAGAGCAAGTTACTTCAAATGATCCTGAATGACTGAGTGTGTTTCTGATAAGGAGAGAGAAATGAAGGGCATTTATTTTCCCTGCCATGAACAGCAGCAGGCATTAACATTATTTTTGGCGAAGGGAAAGAAAATGCAAATCATTGCTGTCGTGCATCCTCAAATCCCATTATGCCCATTCATTTTCTAGAACATGTGGAAATATTTTGACCATCCTATTTGGAACAGAGTGCTGAAGGTCATTCTTGAAGCAACTGCGTGTCTGAAAGTAGTATTAATTTATAACTCCTGATGATTATGCTTTTTTCTTTTTTAACCATCTCATTTTATTAATTATGGAAATGTTTTAAAAATCTGATATGTTGGAGACAGTGTACCTTTTAGAACACACTTTAGTACTCTCAATACAATAAACATTTATTTCTTATCTACAGTGTGTTATACACTCTACTAGTCTCATTTTTTTCCCTGTCTTCAAGAAACTGTGTCTATTTTCTTAACACCTATAATGAGTGTACAGAAACTAGAAGTTTAGCTAATGGAGTCCATTGTCACCTTCTTCCTCTCTCAAGATTTTATTGTCCTGGGCCCTTAAAAAAATTTGTTTTAGCATCATTTATTGATTCCTTACTAAAGGCCTAGCATTTGGAAGTGCATAAAAGGAGTTTAGAACTTGCCTGTTAAGCCTTAAGGACATTCTACAAACTTGAGGGCTGAGAATTAGGACATATGGAGTCCAAAGTTGCTTTACCACAATATTGAAAGTATACTGTGATGGTTAATTTTATGTCAACAAGATGGGGCCACGGGGTGCCTAAATATTTGGTCAAACATTACTCTGGGTGTGTCTGAGGGTGTTTGGGATGAGATTAACATTTGAATCCATAGACTGAGTAAAGTGGATTCTCTTTCTAAAGTGGGTGGGCCTCATCTAATCAGTTGAAGGCCTGAATAGAACAAAAAGGCTGACCCTCCCTCAAATGAGAGCCTGACTGCCTTTGAACCGGGACCTTGATTATTTTCTGCTTTCAGATTCTAACTGAAATATCAGCTCTTTTTGAGTCTCAAGCCTGTTGGCTTTTGGATGGGATAGGAATTATACAATTGCCTTTCCTTGGTATATACACACACACCTACTGGCTCTGTTTCTCTGAAGAACCCTGACTGATACATATACCTAGAGCTGGAATACATATATCTAGGCCTTTTAGTACCTACCCAAGAGTACCTCAGCATTCCAGTTTCAGATTAAAATTGAATAAGGCAATGACTTGGGGAAAATAGGATGGCATTTTCTTCCCATAATCACCATAATGAACCTACTTTAATAATTGAGAACACCATGTACCGAAAACCCAAATCAATCTCTAGAGTTCATCAATAAAATATAAAGGAGATTTTTCTCTATTAAAACCTAAAAGAATTTGAAATGAAGTCAATCTGGCTTTGTGAGTTTTGTTTCATTTTGTTTTTATAAACCAACACAGATTTTAACAGGTTGATGTTCTTAACTTTCTGTTTAGAGAGAATTGAGTCTTAGTTGAAGCAATGGAATGGAAAAGTTGGCAGAGTGAATGTATTCCACAAAATCAGCTGATGCCCTCCAAATTAAAAATGTCCCCCAAAGTTAGTTATACACAAATTATGTTGCCTGAAACAAAACTTTAGCTTGACATCTAAAGAAAAGATTGTTTATCTTTCTGTGTGTGTGCACGTGTGTTGTAGGCACGTGTGTGGTGTGTTTGTATGTGTGAGCTGTGTGTGTGTGTATGCTGCAGCAAAGAAGATGTTGGAAGATTTTTCTTTGTCCAATCAGAAGCATCTCTAAAGAATAACTAAAGACACAAAGACTTTTCTTAATACTTACACATACTGGAAAGGTCATAATGTTATTTCAGTTCCTGATACTTATTTTAAGTTCTTTTAAAATAGAAAAATCTTTTTCTTTTTAAAAAATTCATCCCTGATTCTAGACTTCTAGACCTTTGTGGAAAGTCAAGATACTCCAGCAATAATTTCGGACACTACAAGACCTGCCAACAATTTTTAAACTTGAGGGAAATCTGTACGTGATGGGGGATGTGTATAGATAGTGATACAATGAGTTCAGGAATTAGATAGACCTGAATTTTAATCCTGGCTCTACTGTTTACTGTGTATGCCTAAGCAGGTTTCCTAAACTCTAACCCTTTATTTTTCTCTTCTAGTAAATGGGCTTATAATAGTACCTACCTCACAGAGTTGTTATAAGAAAGAATTGAGACGATATGTCTACGTGTTTAGTGTAGGAGTGGACATGTAGTAAGTATTAAGTGTTAACGATGACAACCATCTTGTTTATAAAATAAAACTTACACACATAAAAATTAGACAACATTGTAAAACTTAATGTGTCACAGTATACGGCATTCCCCAGCATCTCCTTAACTTCAGAAGTCACGTACTGTATTCTCCACTCTACTGTCATTTATTTAGTCTGTTTAATTCACAAATAAATTTAGCTTTGTGAAAAACCATAATATTTGTGAAATCACAGATTTAATGAGCTAGCTAGGTTTTCTCTAATAACCACATGAAACTAAAACTATTAAAAATGTTTGTGTATCATTTAGAACCATCTCATGCCTCCCCAATAGTCCACACAGCACATGTTAGGAATAAAGGAATAATAAGTAAGTGGCTATAAATAAAAGCTGAAAAACATAAACTGAGGAAGGATTTGTGCCGGAGGTACATTTGACCAGGGGCTTGAGAATGAATAAAATCAGAAGACTCACACAAGAAATAATTATAAATGATTAAACTAATCTACCAGCATGTCAACTAGATCTTCGTGTATCAATGAGGCAAAGTAATAGAACACAAATGGCTGTCAATGTTCTTGACTTGATTTGTGGACCCACAGTTGATCAGAAAGAGACTAACATAAACAGAAAACTTATAGAAATGTTACTCTGTCCATTTATATGGGATTTCTGAAAATTCCAAAAAAACCAAAACACCTAATTATCTGTATAAATACTCTCTAACTCTGCCATACTCTGGATTTGTGTCCTGGGCAAGTACTTTCTCTAAGCCTTTGTTTCCTCACCTCTAAAATGGGGATAATATAATACTCGCTCCACAGGTTATTGTGTGAGTGTTAAATGAGAGAATCCGTGTAAAGTGTTTCTTATCATGCTGTCAAGTTCTCAATAAACGGTGGCTATTATTATAATTATTATCATTATAGTGATTTCATCACAGTAGTACCTGTAAGTTTCAACAAGTAACTACCCAGAGAAATACAACAGGGCTCTTTATCTGGCAAAGGAAATATTCCTATGGACTATAAGTGTATGTAGGTACTCTGGCATGAAAGTAAGACAACTTAGTCACATTTGAAAGAATATGACAGTTAATCTTCATGGTTCTGAAATATGGGATCTGCTCACACCCTCTTCTCTAAAGGACCCTGGGCGATTTCTAATGGAAATCCTGCTAGAAAGTAATAGATTACGCAATTGAGTGTGTTTATATTTGCTTTGCACCCTGAGGATTCACTTGGTTATTATAACAGAAACCCTATTTATTCCAGGATGGAGCAAGGTGTCGTTCTCCAGAACCTCTAAAAAACGGATAAACCTGCAAGAACTCTGGATGACTCGCATGAACCAGGAGACAATTTCTCAAGGACGCAACTGTTTCTGTTTCAATCTGTTAGCTGTAGTAAAACGGCAGTCGTACTCATAACTCAGCTTTGTTTTTTTTTGTTTGTTTGTTTTTTATTTACCAAATACCACACACATGAAAATTCACTGAAAGGGAGTTGATCAGAACTAAGAGAGTAAGGCCTTCAAGTCTGAGAAAATCCACATGTACAAATATGGTTTAATGAAAAAAGAGTATTTTGCTTACATGTTAAAAAAGATAATATCCTTGAATTTCCCGAGCTTCTCTCTCTGAAGAACTCAAAATATTTTTATGAGGAGAAAAAAAGCTTTCAATATCCCTGCAAGACAGATATGAGGACAACACTCTTATTTTGCAAAGAAGGGCAATTATGTGATTTTTCTGCAATCTTTACCTCCCTCCAGAGTTTAATAGTTTGCGAAATATGTTGCCTATGGCAACGGTCTAAATCTCACTGATCTAAAATATTCACCAGCAGGGCAGGGACAAAGGACTGTCACCTCTTTAACAAGGTCAGAGAAACTTTTAAGGTGTTTTCTTCTAAGGCAAGGAAGCAGCCAGTCAAGGGGTTTGACCCACCTTGTTTGTGAAAGACCTACCCTCACAGAAATCTGACTTTTCCTTCCTTTTCCTTCTTCTTTTTAAAAGAACACCATTCAGCATATTCTCAGAGCCACAAGCTACTCATGTTTGAACCGATGAATGACTCGTGCACACAATCAAACCAAATCACTATCTCAGAGTGTTTAAATATCCCACAAGTAGGGTCCGCCATGGCACACTTGGCTCGTCTCTTCTCACCCCTCCAAAGCAGGGGGGACAGTGGCCTCTCATGAGTGTTGACGTGAAGGGTGAATGAAATCAGAATACTGAGTGCTCGTGGGCATGCCTGAAAATCCTCTTAAAATGTGACCTTCTTAGGGACATTCTGGAAATTCTTTCCCTAGCCTTGGCTTTGATACCACTCTGAAATAGCAATGTGTTTACAGATAGTAGTGTGATGAGAAAAGGAATGTTACCAGGGCCAGGGCATTATGCTATGTAAGTCAAAATCACAGGAACATAATCAGGGACCAAAAATTCACACTGAGTCATCTTCACCGGTTAGGAGGAGGCATTGTTCCCAGCTAAAGGCAATTTTGTGGGTAGGAGTCAACTAGGTGACTATTGTGGGGGTGACTGAGTCTTCAGACTGAGTCTACCTGCCACAGACAAATTCAGAAAGTACTGGTGGTGAATAGTGAGTACAAAAGACTGCATTTACTGCCCCTTTGATCGTGATCCTTTTACATAGATGCTCAAAGGCTAGAATTCTAGCAGCCTGGCGCCCTTGCCAGAGAGCCGGCCAGTCACCAATGGGAGCAGACTGCTGATCAATCAGGCTGCTGTTGTTGCTGTAATAAGGCCAAAGGGAGTTAGAGAGGAGAAAAACAAGACCATGGCCACTGAGAACCACATATTTGTCCCTGGACAGATATAAGCCTAATTACAGAAAAATAGGAAAACCCAGACCCCAAATCCTTTCTTTCTTTCGTGTCCCTAAAACAAATCATTGTTTGGAAATCTTCTCTTTCCTTTTTCGAAGATGCCTTTGTATGATCTCAGATCTAGTTCATTCCCCTGAGCTGGCCATAAAGACTGGAAATCACAATGTACATCCACCCGGTGCTAAGTTCTGGGGATCTCTGTCTGTCTGTCCATCTATTTACCTACCTACCTGCCTTCCAGGTTACTATTGTTGTCTCAGTATTGCATATATGAGAAATCTCTAGGGAAGTTAAGAATTTACTGAAGTTTGAACAGTTAGTGAGGCATGGAACAAAGGTGCAAAGACAGGTCTGTTTGGCCTCATACTTCTTGCTGCTTTCACCTGACAAGGGCACCTCTGATTTTTTTCCTATGTGTGGCTGAGTTCCCTCTAGTAAGGGCTCCATCAAATTGCCCAGAGGGAAAAATCTATTTGGGGTAGCAATTCTCAGTGAAAAGTGAGTGAGGGTTGCACAAAGAAAGGGGGTATTACTGCCAAGTCTGAGAAAAGCCTGGAAGTTTCCCGTGCAGAGCAATTAACCCCCATTCCTCTAGTTCCGCCCTCACTGAGACTCCTTGGAGGACCAAACCATCCTCATTTCCTTTTCCACAAGTGTCACTTCAGTTGGCACATTTTATATGGAGGGAGGGGACATCTTTCTCCCCTTTGACATAGGAACGACATTGCTATTCTCTTTCAAAAAGAACCTTTTCATATCAGCGAAGTAAAGGCTTCTCAGTTACTCTGACGATGTTAGACTATGCCTGGAAGCTGTTAGTGGTCTGTCCACCAATATGTGGAGGTGATTATTCTGAGAAGGAAAGACCCACTGGATAGGTAGGTAGGTAGATGTAGATAGCTAAATGATAGAGATAGAAAGATAGAGAGAAGAGAGATAGACATATAGAAATAGATAGATGATAGATGCATAGATACGTGTAAATATTTATTTCCAAAAACTTTATTTAACTTTCAACTACTAACAGAAATCTAAATAAAAATACGGGTGATATAAATAGCAGCAGACTTAGGGGTCTTTGCTAGGATCTCATGAAACTTGTAAACATCTCCAATCTGACAATTATCCCATTGTGTTATAGTTATCTGCTTACCTGCGTTATTTGTTAGTATCCAGGTTTTTCACCTTTATGGGATTATTCATTGTAATATTCAAATAAAATGTCTTGAGATAAAATTTCTCAGTGAAAACTCTAGCACAAACTCGCAAGAATCCCGTGGAATCTCCAGGTGGAAGATGGTTGTTTCCATGGTCATCTCTTAAGAATCCTAATTCCTAATATATTCTCAGTCCTTGACTGTTTACCTTTTCCTGTTATTAATTCCATACATACTGGGGCGCCAAAAAAAATGTATACACATGACTTTATTCATCTTTTGTTATCGGTATACATTGAGTATCACAATTTTAATACAGTTTGTTTCCTTTCTTAAAATGTGTATATATTTTTTGGCAACCTCTGTGTTTTCTTGTGTTCTTTCTACTCCTTCTTCTCTTTTGTTAAAGGTAGTTGGTTAAAAAGATTATATCATGATGCTCAAATATAAAATGAACACATGTCGAAGATTTTATTTAACTTATTAATGAGGGAACCAGTTGGATATTACCACTGGTTCAAAAGAATTAAAACAAACAAAAAAATACACACGTTCGCATATATGCTGAAAAAAATGTACAGATCAAAGCAAACGTGTTCCATACCCCATGGTAATAATCGACTGCATCTCCACACAATTTGCACTTTGATGAACAGGAATTATTTGCATTACTACTGCTATTCTATCTAACAGAGCCATAAAATAGCTGAAAGTCAAGGCAACCTGGAGATAACACGGAAGGGTACTCTGGACACCATTTTTCCCATTACAAAAACCTTTTATAATTTTTCTTGATATCTTTTCTGTTTTTATTCTCCAAAGAAAGTTATTTGTATTGAAGTTTAGGATTATTAAAAATTGGGACAATAATGGACAACCGTACAACATTGAAAAGCAGGAGATAACTTGGAATTGCATACAGGGCATAATTTTACTTTGATCCCCTCCCGCCCCCACCCCACCCCAGTCATCAGTAACTAAGAGACGATCTCAGTGGCCATCATTTTCCTCAGAGAAAGGTGTCATCCTCACCAACCTCCAGTCTTCTCTCTATCCAGACATTTTCCCTCTCTTATCTATCAGGAAGCCAACCTCTCTCCCTTTCTTATTTGGACTAGCTCTGAAATTTATTCATGGAATCTAAAGGCCTGTTATGTGTTTTCTCATATAAAGATTATTTTTGTCCTAAAGCAGTAGTTCTGAAACTGTGCCCACTTTGACAATAACAGTATTTTTTTCTTCGGCTTACGCAGCACTTAGGCTGTTTGAGAATATCCTTGAGATTTCCAACACTTAGCACATAGTGCTTCTTCAATAAAGTTCTATTCTTCTACAAACTTAGGAAAGCAAAAGCAAAAGAGCTCGCACTGAACTCAGAAGGCCTCCTTCCTTATATCCTAGGCCCTCAGTTTTCCACATCAAGATCTGATCTGGCTCCTGAGTCTTTGTAAGCTTGTAGGGTACCTGTTCTTACCAGAAGAACTTAACTCTTCTTCATTGACATGCAAAAAGGCACCTTCTCCTCCCATCTCAAGTGCCCTTTCAAGTCCGGCTTCCCTAACTATGCTGTGGGTGAGTCAGGGTTAGATGGCAAACCTGGCTGAGAATTTGAAATAATGACAATAAGAACGCTAAAAAAAATAATAATTACTCAAATACAATGTTTCTTGTACTTTAAGTCATTGCTCTTTGATGTAGTTCCAGAATAGAATAAGCTAAACACTCAAACTTGTTATCACAGAAATTAAGCTTTCTATTTTTGTAAAGTGGGAAAAAAACAAAAAAACACTCACTTAGGAAAAGATGAGTTCGTTACAAGATAATTGCAGCAAATACACAGACATTTTTGGAGGAGGGCCAAATAAAATCCTGGTAAAAAAGAAGGACCACTGGTACCCAAGGGCTGTATTTGCTTCCAGGTTACAGAAGTGCGCACCATTTTAACAATTAATTAATTAATCCATTAATTAATTTGTTTGCTCATGTTGCAGACTTTAATATCTATTGGGGTTGGGGGAACAGGTAGAAAAATTAAGTGTGTAAAGTGGGGCTGGGGAGAGATATGTGTACCGATTGTGCAAGTCCTGGGATGATGGGCTTTCCAACTTGAAGGGCAAATGCCTCCTGAAAAGTCTATGCTGGTATTTGACAATCTACGCCCTTTCATTTGGGAGTAGACATTCTAGGGGGTTCTTCAGGTTTTCATGAATTCCCGGAAGAGAAGGAAAGGGGGTCCTACATCTTAGGACTCCTCATCTACATTTAACTCTCACAATGTCCTTAGGGACCATTTTTACATTCTTATCTTCAATTTCTGGATGACAAAAAGGCAACTATGCTTGGATAATAACAACTCAAAAAAGTTAACTAGCTTGCCCAGGGTCACACTTCTGAGAGCCCATGCTGGAACACAACTCAAAAAAGGACTATAAGCCGTATATTCTCATTCTGTATTCTACTTTACGCTGCAGCTAGTAGATTGGTTCTAAAGGATATAATCTTAAAAGTACTGAGGAATTCATAAAACAGTATGTTACAGGATCTTTAGAGCATAAAATTGTAGGAAAAAGGATACACCAGAAGTAATAGCTAACAGTTCTAATATTCAGTCAATACAGAGGATACCCTATTCAGTTTCCATTCACATCATTTCAGTTACTTGACCTATTCCCCACTTTCATTGTCACCCCAGTCCAAGCCCTAATCACTACATCCCTGAATTACTGTAGCAACTTTTCCCTGGGCTCTGTGACTCAACATAGGTCAACCCTTCGTGAGCCCCCAACCCATGCATACCACCTGCCTCAGATTGCTGGGCTCCCCTCCCCAAGGCACCACTTCCATTCTCATTCCAACACCTTCTCATCCTGCCATGCCCAAGCTCCAATTCCCCATGAAGCCTTCCCAGACTGGCCCATCTGTCATGGATATCCCTCTTCCCTGAATTCCTGTAGATCTTCGGGCTGCCCTACGTTATTTCCCTTTCCCTGATTAGGTGATAATCTCTTTGAAAGGGCTCAGTGCCAAGACTTGGCATGTAGAATGGTCTATACCATGTCCAGCACAGTGCTGAGCTTGGAGCAGGCAATCAATGCATGCCAATGGGCTCGCTGGCTAACGTCAGAATATTAACAGAGGACAAAAGGTTTTTGAAAAGTGAATAAAGGCCTTGTGTGTGGCATAAAAGGGAAGAAACAGAAATAGAAATTTTACAGGGGCCTCCAATGTTCAAATGCAACAATATATGAAAATGATTTTGGGAACTACTGATCTAAGTCTCAAGGATATCAGCAGAAAGCATTTTAATAAATTTCCCTTTTTAATACTGCTTCTCAAAACATTTAGTCAGAGGCTCTTCAGAGGTACTCTGTACCCTCCCAGCCTCACTGTCCTCCTAACAGGTAAACAATGATGATAAACAAAGTGGACAGAGCCAAACTGCTTGTCACTGGCTCCATGAAGAGACTCATCCAAAGGTGGCAGATGGGACATTTAGGCACGGCCTAAATTGAGCATCTGCTGGATAGAGGGCCAGGCCAGGCTGACTAGATTAAGGTCTTCTTGGAATGGCTCAGAGGATTGGTGTTGTCAGCACAAACGCTCTGAGTAAGAAAAGAGCGAATGAGAATGCACACCACAAACCTGTCCTGGCTCAAGACACTGGTGAGGGCAACGTCATTTTCCAGGGACTCTGGGGGAACCCTTAGTGAGGACCTTGAAGCTCAAAGGGATGTTGACCTAACCCCTAGTGGGCATTCCCACACACATTTGCCACGGCAGTCTATGAAATTATAATTACCTTATCCAGTTGTCTTTACTTAGGAGCTCTCGATATTTTCCCAAGTACATGGCAGAAAATACCCCGTGACCACTCGCAACTTATCCAACTTTCCATTTCCTGTGTGGCCTAAATAGGCTTTGACTCAAACTCTCTTGTGTTTCCTATTCTCTGGCTCTCCTCAACTCAACCAGTTTTAACCTCTCATAGAATTAATTACCAGACAGTTTCTCCAGATCAAATTTATCTGAACTTTCCAAACATAGCCTTTCAAATATTGTTTTAAAATACCACAAGGATTTTCACTTATAGACCCCCCAAAACGTTATACTTTCTAAAAAGTGAACCCCCAATGTTTGTTTATTTGTTCATTCATTCACTCAACAAACACTTACTGAGCACTTATAACCTGCCAGGCACTATGCTAAACTTGGGGAAACCATCCAACGAAACAGAGTCATTTCCCTCAAGGAGCTTGCACAAGATTTATTGAAGAACAAAGGTTTCAATTGTCATTTTATATTTCTTTAATCCTCATTTCTTCACAAAGAATCACTCTGATTCTCTCCCATATTATCCCAATGTTGCTCATAGAAACTTAAAAACCAAACATTGACAGATAATAGATCAATATGGTATTTTGCTCATCTTTAAGGGATGAGGGCAAGTTAGGGGAATCTCTTAAGGCATCAAGTTAAAATTGAATGAAGAAATTTTAGTTTGCCCCTTCCCAACTTCATACATTTCAAAACCAGTGACCTGAAATCTGCATGTGCACCAAGTGAGTATCCTATCATTTGGGGGAAATTACATTATGGGAGTTTATACACAACTGCTCCTTTTTACATAAAACCTTGGTTCTAACTACTCTGTAATTTCTAACGCTATTGCATTTTGTTAAGCCTACCCTCAAAATGCAGCCTGGGCAGAACGGATGATTAAATGCGTTAGACATGGGTAATAGATACAGGGAGACCAGTATGTTCTGAAATATTTGGAGATCAGGCCACTAAGCAAAGTCCCACCCCCGGCCCCAGTCTTTTCTAAAATGATGATGGCCTTTTATCTACTGATACTCGGAATCTATTCAAAAAAGGAGCTTTGAACTCTTTGTGTTGGGCACACTTCCCAGGAGTTCCACATATCTTCTTCCCCGGCCATCGGCCAACAAACGACAGCTCAAGGATGAGGTTGGGCCGTGTTTGTTTGAAACACTCTGTGAATTCTGGCTTTGCGTTCTGGGATTGTCCGCCATGTGTCGAGCTGCCTTTTCAGCCAATTGGAGATCTTTATTCTGAAAACAGTCTTGGCTCATGAATCAGGGTTCAGGATCCAATTCTGCCACTTCACCTTCCTTCATCATTACTAAAAGTTCCAGAGACAGTAACAGCTGGGTTTCCACATTAAATTAAGTGCCGGTGAAAAGCTGTCCTGCTTCATGGTTAAACATTTCCTTTAAAAACAGAACATATTCTTAAGGCTGTGGTCATCAGACTCTACACTTTGAAACTAATGAGCAGTTTCAGCCAAAAACAATGCCGGACTCGGGCGCTGCTCAAATGCTACGGTGTTGGCTTCATAAAGAAAATAACACTTAAAAAAATATATATGTGAAATGTGAAGCTGCAAAACATTATTTGGTACATATTGCAATGAAAAGCTCAGTATATCAATGACTTGCCTTTTCTGGCACTTTAAAAACAATTCCTCACACATCAGGGTTTGACCAACTCTCGAAAGTAAGGCATCCACTTACTGCTGCTCTTTTGTCACCGGTCAGACTGTGTCCCAAAGGAGGCCCAGGTCCCCACAAGATTCTCTCTGGTCAAAAACAGCTTCCTTATACCATCTACCGATTCAATATTTGTTTGGATTCATAAGTTAATCTTTTGAGATGCAAACCTTCTATACAGAGAATAATCTTAGCTAACTTCTTACCTAGCGTCCCCAGACTCAAAACATTCAGCAAATTCAGTTGCTGTGAGGAAAAGGAGGTTATGATGGGAGGGTGAGAATGGGCAACAGCAAGATGGAAGGCAATTTTGGATAAAGGCATGTCCGGGAAGGGGCTGACCCATGAGGCTTCCACGAGCACAAGAGAAGCATCAACACAAAGGCTGCCTCACAAGTAGCTCCAGGGAATGGAGAAAGGGGGTATTAGGAAACAGAAGGGGGAGGTGGAGCCCTTCCGGGGTGAAGCCTGTCTGCCTTGAAATTCTCCAAGACCCCTGTTGGCGGTCGGTTGTCTTGCACCTGAACACCACAGGAAGTCGTCTTTCCCGACTGTTTTATATAAGCACTATTGTTTAAGTTTCAGGGACTGATACAGAGCTTATTAAAGTTCACTGAGAAGGTGACAGTTGAGCAAAGGAGGGGGAGGGAGTGTGCTACATGGCCCCCTGGGGGGATGAGCTTTCCAGGCAAAAGAAATGACAGAGGCCCTTGAGGGAGCAAGCCTGATGTGTGCAGGTGGGCATGGGGAAGGGGGAGATGGGGTTCAAAAGGGAAGGTCAGATCTTGGAGAAACTTGCATGTGACGATCAGAGCTTGGGATTTTATTCTGAGTGACATGGGAAGCTTTGGAGGGTTTTGAGCAGAGAAGTGTCATGACCTGACATTGATTGTAAAAGGTTCTGGCTGCTTTGTTGACAAGAGTCTTTCCTTAAGGCCTACTACTTGTTAGAAATTACTTTATTAAATCCAAAATCATTTCACTGTATCTATGCAAAAAAGTTGTCATTCTTTAGCAACTCCAAGAATATGTATCTCAAAAGTACCTCAAACTAAATACGTTGTATTTGAACATCGGTTGACTAAAGTGTTGGGAACATTAAATACCTATCATTTACAAATATCCAGTAAAGGCTGGATAATAAACTCTCCTCAGTTTCCTCATCTATCAGCTAAAGCATTTGAACCAGTGCAATCATTGATTAATTTTACCACATATTTATTAATAAATATTTCTATTAAGAGCAGGAATTATGCTGGAAAAAAATCATCTTTTTCTTCGAGGATTTCATATTCTATTGGTGAGAGACCAGAAATGGTCTGAAGACAAAAGGTATGTTTTTTTTGGTTTTGTTTTCATGGTTCGAACTGAGTATTTTTCAGTTCTGATGGGAAGGAGCTATAGAATAGAAAGACTTGGAAGATTCAGAAGGGGAAGAAGAAAAATCTTAGATGTGCTCTCTGAGAAGGAGGGGAGATGGCCCCCAGAGATCAGTGAGAGAGGTTTAATAAAGATGCATAAGGGATCACAGGTTTTTCGGTTTGAAGGTGAAAAAGTTGTTCATAAAAAGGTTTCAAATTTCCCTGAGAAGTAGAAGGTGAGATCATCTACTGAGAGTAAGGAGGGAACTACAGCATAAAAGGATTGAGAAAAGCAGTGACGTCTTGAAATAGCCACTGTGGAGAATGGGACAGTGAGAGCCCAGGGATTCACGCCTCGTGGTGCAGAACTGTATTTTCTGTAATTCTCGTCCCCCCCCCCCACCCCCAGAGGGTAGGAATGAATGAATGGAGAACACAAACAATTTAGTTGGTAAAAGTTGGGGAAATGCCACACAAACATGACGTGAAGACCACAGAAGCAGGGGCTGGAGGAAATTCGTAAGGGGTATTGGACACAAAGAAGCATTTGTGCTTGGCTGAAAGGGGAGGTAAGAGAGGACTGAGGAGATTAAGGCAGGAGTGGAGGAGGAGGGAGGTGAAGAGATCAGGTACCTCGATGTAGCAGGAATGCCTGAGCGAGGTGGAGTAAGGGGAAGCAGAGTCAGGAATACAAGGTTTGGATTTACGATTTTATAAAGAAGCAGCTTGAGTGATATGGTACCTGGGGTATGGTGATGAGAGTGGAAAGTGAGAGAATGAGGAGAATATTTGAATTCAGGTGATTTAAGAACTGATCGCTTAGGGCGGAGGATGTAACATTGCTAATGTGGATACTGAAAGCAGGGTCTGGGGAGGAGAGAATCATGTCTCAAGGTCCTTTGTAGCTCTAACATCATATTGTTAGGATTCATAAATGTACCCAAGAATTAAGTCAATGGTGACTTTTAGTGAAGTTCTGTGTATAATATTGGATAGCAATTGGCTAAGAATTCTTTTATTTTACTGAAGAAACTCACTGTTCATCTCCAACCAAACGCTATCGTACATTACGTCATAGTGGAAATGAGGTGAATTTTGATTCAGAAGTTGAGGTGACCAACCATTTATCATCTGTGTGGCATAAGTTCTCCAATAATTGTTCCTTGTTTGTAAAGTGGAAATAGTAATAATCACCTCTTATGATGTTGATGTTTTCATATACTATGACATATATGAAAGGGATACGTAGAATGATTCTCCTGGCAGCCCCTTCTTCCTCCCTGCCTCCTGCCTGTCCTTCCTTGGGTCCATATGGGAGCTGCCACATTAAGAAAACATGTCCCTACCCCTGGTCCCAGTTGATTAGTTCCAGTGTTGACACCTGTCCCAAGTGAAGCCTACACGCCATACTCTAGCATTTTGCACTCCAACCAGGATGAGTGGTTAGTCTTCCTCCCATGGCTGAAATCTTGTGGTATAAAATACAAACGATGTTAGTTTTTGGAGAGAAATGGGAGCTGATGTGCACATAGGAGCCAAGAAATCCCCTTTTGCCTGAATTGTAAAGGTGGATTTCTTAGAAGTGTTAGCAGACAGAAGTGTGTGAAAGTTATAGCTGAGTACCTGACGTAGTCCTCAGGTTTCATTGTTTTTTAAGGTGTTGTCACATAAGATAGAAATTAGGAGTCAAAAGTTATCACACAATTTATCAGACACTACTTTGGAGAGAGAGATAAAGATAGAGATAAAGATAGAGACAGGGTATAGAGAGACAGAGAGATAGAAGAGGAGAAATTGGAAGTCCAGCAAATTGGGAGGGAAGACTATAGGAAGTAACAGATGAGAAGGATATTCCAGCTAAAGGATAAACCAGCCAATGTACACCCCTCCGCCCGCCTCCCCGCAAACCAGAGCACTTTTCCTGTGTCTACCTTTTACTCTAATCCAAAGTTTGACACGCTCCCAGAAAGAGACAATGAAAACATCAGCTATCTTAAAACCAGATGAAAGTGAGAGAAGAAACATAGTGATCCAGAGCTGAAACATAGCCATGAGGAGCCAGAAAACGGAGGAGGGTGACTGTTCTGCTGAAAAGTACACCTTATAATTCAAAAAACATAGTCACCAGACTCTGAGAACAGATAACAAGAGCGGGAGGAAGGAGTGAGGAGCGCTGGTGGGGAAACATTTAATAAAGCTTTGCAATCCTGAAGCACTGATCGCAACGCTCTTGACAAATTCACAGCCTTGTGGAACCTTCAGAAAACTAACCAACTAATGGAATAAAGCAAATAGATCCATGTTGTACTTCACAGCGCAAATATAGCTAACACCCATCCAACTGAGGCTTTTAACAGTGGAGACAGTTCAAATGGAATCCCTTACCACTGGGTGTAATTATATTCAGTCCTTGAAAAATTTGTAAAATGGGATTCAATTTTGAAAGCGGCCATTTTGTGTCTGAATCATGTCTTTGACAAACCGCTTCCACAACTTCCCTCAGTCTGAGGTCCCTTATAGCTCTAACCACAGTTTAAGAAAAACTGCATTCATTTTTTTAAACTGGTTCTATAGGGGATAGGTAAACACAAAAACAAATGTGGATGCTGAAATTGCTTGTCAACACAGTTATAAGACCCCAGATGATTCAATATTTATTTAATTTTATATCTTATCATTAAAACGAAGACACAAATTTTTTAGAATATTTACAAAGAAATTTGTAGAGCCCTGAGAAGGTGTCATCCAATCCCTCCACACATGTGGACCCCAGTGTTAGGAATGGGGAGCCCTTTGTCATTTCTGAGCCTGAGAGTCAACATAGTCAGATTATTTCTTGCTGGTTCTACCATGTTTTCCTGAAAATAAGAGCTAACTGGAAAATAAGCCCTCGCATGAGTTTTCAGGATGACATCCCCTGAACTTAAGCCCTACTGCATCTTTTGGAGCAAAAATTAATATAAGACATGGTCTTATTTTCGGGGAAACATGGTATGTAGCATTATATAGTTGGGTGACAGGGAGGCTGGAGGCAGCTATGTCCAGTAGCCATTGCAATAGTTGAGGCAGAAGGTGAAAGGGCCAAAGGACTGGAACAGAAAGAAGGAAAGAAAGAGATGCGAGGACTTTGAGAAAAAGAGGAAAGTGTTAAAATTCAACTGCGTAGATTTTAAAGATCTTACTGGCTTTATTCAGGTTCATGAATATGGCAGCATCCCATCCAGCAGATAGAAAGGAGTCTGAATTGCTGTACAAAACGAAAGACCTTTATAGGCAGAAGGGGGCAGGACAAGCATTACTCACAAAAAGTGGAATGTTTGTGGCAAGGTCACTTTCCTTTAGGGGATGGCAGGGGCCTACCAGACAGATTACCTCACCAGTGCTAACCAGGTAATTCCAAATTGACTGGTTTAGGATTTCACTCCTGGGAGAGGTTGAGACTGTAATTAAGTTAGGTATTAAGTCTGGATTTGGTGACATGAGCTTAGCACAAGTGACTCCATTGGAGAATGTTTGTCTCCTTTTTTTTTTTTTTAACATAAGGAAGGCTCAACGGATCCTCATGGCTCACTGAGAGGTAGAGAACTAAGAGAGATGGAGTAAAAAGTGGTCTTACGTGTAAACAACATAATATGTATATATTTGGGTTTCAAGGATATACTCAGAACTAAGTCATGTGGCAACTATGTAAAGTTCCTATGTACAACTGATTAAACAAAATTCTCTAGAAGGAAAATTTAGTCCCACTTGAAGTGGGATTTGTAATTAGAAGCCTTAGGTCCTCTTCTCAGCTCAACTAACTGTGGAAACTTGAGGCCAGGGCTCTTCAGGCATCTGCTTCTTGATCATTAAAATGGTGGGTGAGGGAAGAGCAGACTAGATGCTCAAAAAGAATCACAGAGCCGCCTGACAGAAACACCCGGGGGTGGGGGGAGGGGGGAAATGGCACCAGACACAAATTAATTCTAGAAATCCTTTTGTAAATTGTACAAGCGAACATGAACTCAGCCTTTAAAAGAGAAACAGATGAAGTCAGAGATAAGATTTTGAAAACAATTTTTAAATAATTGCTATGTTCTCTGCAAACAGGAGTGAGCAGATTGGCTTTCAGAATCAATGGTCCTTTACATCTGTCATCCCCTAACAGGGCCACCTGCACAGCCTCCCTGATTGCCCACACACACTCTAGTCTCTTCAAAGACACAGAAGGAATTTCCATACAAAAGAATCTTTCTTCTGACATTAGCAGTGGTTGAATCACATTGTGATAGAAAATCAACACATTTATATTATTGTCACATTGAGGTTTGAATTTTTTTCTACTGGCACAAAGTAGTCTTAAAAAGCATGGAAAATTACTCCCGTTTACTTCAAAGAACCATGCTTATTTCCTGGAAATAGGTAGCACTTTCGGGTTGCTCTGGGCAACTGATTTAATTCGAAGAGATCCTACCTGTGATTGATTGATAACTTTAAGAAAGGTAAAGTTTCTTTGTAATAGTAATAGATTTGAGATGGGACTATTATAGGTATGTGGAAAGGTATCAAGCCATGAGGAAAACAACAACAGATTTTAGATATGTTTAGCTAGTTGAGAAAAGCCGATTATCGACGTTTGAGTTCTGTGAGCATTTGCATGCAAGCTATTGGATAACTTCTAAGGAAAAGATTAAACTAAAGGCATAGATATAACTGAACAAATCTGGCTAATGCATTTTCACACAGGGAACAGATGTCACTACATAAAATTCAATCCAAAACATTTTATCAAAAGCCTCCCCAAACTGAGTTAGAAGTAACTCAGACCCAGGTATTCAGTATATACATTAGTGCAATAGACAGTCTATTTCAGACTGTCTTTAGATATTCCACTGAATACCCCAAACCCCAAATTTTATATATTTTTTACAGTGATATATTACTGGATATGAGTATAATCGCTATCATCTGTATTGGTTTACTTTTCCTTTTGAAGGAAATAAGCAATTGGTAAATCTTTCAAAGACATGCATTTTCAATCAAAGCAACATCTCAAAATGTTTATTGAACATGGCTTCTGGTGAATTCTAATTTGCTAGCTAAGTCTGCTGTGTGACAGTAGTCATTACTGAGTCAGAGTGACTCTGATTTCAGATTGTTCTCAGAGCTTGTCAGAAGCCATGGATGGATAACTGCAACATTCAAAATTTTCAGCATTCTATGCTTTTTCCAACAAAATAGGCAATTCATCCTATTATATTCCTTTTGTATCATGTACTTATATTGCAGCATCTATGGCATTGTATTGCACTCATTTTTCTTCCCTCTCTGTCTCCTATTTTTTTGAAAGCCTTTAAGAGCAAAATATATGCTTCATCCCTCTATTTTAAGCTTCTGGCCAAGTGTCTGGCACACTGGTAGCCCTTGACAAAAATGTGAACAGACGAAGGACTAAGTGCTTCCTTCAATTTTTGTGAATCTTCACACATCAAAACCTAATACAATCTTAGAAAGCCATTGAAGGCAACCAGGATCTGCCATCCCCAAATAAGCCCCTTTGGCGTAAAGATTATTTTGAGCTGAAGACAATTCAGAATCAACAGATGCTAAAAGAGTTCCTTGCCCTCCCCTTCTCTCCCTAAAAGCAGGGCATATATTTTTTTTGTCAAGCTGTCCCCCTCTCCCTGCCCCATACCAGAAAGAGAAGATCAGCTCATATTGCCAGAGACAGGGGAGTCAACACCAAGATGAATTTGCATAAGCAGATCTTACTAAATAACACTTGTTTTCCATTAGTTCTCCCATGTATTAATATTTCCTAGTTTCTTCTCCACGATTTATCATCTCTTGAAGCCCAGGCCCCATCTTTTTGGTTAAAAGGGTAGATAAACCCCTCGGGCTAACCTCTTGGAGTCTCACCTCTTTTCTGTGAACTTCCATGCACACAAATGTTAATAAAAATTGTGTGCCTTTGTTCCTCCTACGTTCTCTTTTGTTAGTTTAATTTGCAGGCTCCCAGGCACTTCATTTAAGAGGGTAGGAGTAAAAATTTTCCTCCCTGACACTATTATATTTATGCCTATTTCTCTTTATACTCATCAAAGAAATCTTTGTCCTGGTTATATCCACTTTATTTCTTATCCCTGGTTTCCTCTTCTAACATGTCAAAGTATAGGGTAAGAGTAACACACTTGTACCTGTCCATATGGGACTCTTTTTTAAAGACTCTTCTTCCCTGTTAATATCTCAGTCCCAAAAATTCACTCAAAAGGTCTCGACTTTTTAGTCCTTGCTTTTCTTACTTACTCCATTTTCTACACTTGGGGACTGCAGGTACATTTTGACCCTTTATATTACTTTTGTCTATAACTCTGTCAATTTTCATGGTCCTGAGATTTCTTTGTTTGTTTGTTTGTTTGTTTGTTTTCTTTTTATTATTATTATTAGCATGGTCCTGAGAATCTTGCATTATAGATTTGACAGAGCAATTTCCATCATTCCACCGGCTACCCCAGACTCTCATCTTTATTTAGGTGAACAAAGTCTCTCTCCTTGACCAAACTTTAGTCAGGCTGCTCTGAATCCTCTTCTCAACCAGGCCTCAACCTTTGGACTTCTGGGTTTGTTTCTGCATCGCTCAGTTTGATCAAAAACCTTGCTAAGTCAGCTTAGGGAAATCCTCCCGCTCTAGATATCTAATCCCTTTGATACTTGACCAAATTCCTCACCCCCAGCCATCCTGCAGGTGATGTTGGGTCAGCCTGGCCTGTCTGCAGTGAGAATCGCATCAAGTCAGGTTAGCTGGAGTCCCCTTTACCCCGGATGTTCCCTCTTAGTAATATTCGGTCTCCTGACCCCTACCTGGCCCTTGGCTATACGGTCACGCGTCATATAACAACATTTCAGTCAACGATGGCCTGCATATATGACAGTGGTCCAGTAAAATGTTAATCTCATTATAATAGTTTATGCCATATCTTTACTGTGCCTTTTCTATATTTAAATATATTTAGATACACAAATACCTACCTTTACAATTGCCTCCAGTATTCAGCACAGTTACATGTTGTACAGACTTGTAACCTAGGAGCATTAGGCTGTACCATAGGGCCTGAGTGTGTGGTAGGCTAGATCATCCAGGTTTAGGTAAGTGCACTCTAGGATGTACCCACAACATTGAAATCGCCTAGCAGCATATTTCTCAGAACGTGTCCCCTTCGTTAAGCGGCTCATGACTGTAAATCTTCACTTGTCCGTGCTGTCTTCAGCACTGAGCCTCCCTCTATGCTGAGGTCTCTTCCTTATGGCAACGGATCCTGAATAAAGCCTGTCTTTACCACTTTACTGTCAGGATCTGGTTTTCTTTAACAAAATGCATAGGGACCAGCATCTCAAAAAGGACCTCTAGCAAAGGAGCTTCCTTGCATTTCTCACTCACTTTGACTGCTAGAGTATAATTTTCAAAACGTTAAGTACATGACGCTCAATCCTCTCCATCGTCCATCTGGTAAGAATCACCAAATAGACAATAAAGCTAAGTCCTTCATCATTGCTGTAACCAATGGGGAGTGACTTCATGACCTTGCATGAACTAGAATCAAAAATAAACCTACACTTGCTCAGAAAAACAAAGAATTGGGAGGAAAGAAGAACCTAAAGAAACAGTCAACAAAGTTAAAGTTCTACTCGTATTTTGTTGTTGTTGTTTGTTTTTAGTTTCAGGTATACAAAACAATGTAATAGTTAGACATTTATAACCTTTACATAGTGATAACCCCCACCAATCTACTACCCCTCTGACATCATATATAACTGTTAGGAAGAGGGTTGGGGATGAGGGAGAAGGTGAGGGAATTAGAAAGCACAAATTGGTGGCACAAAGTTCTACTGTTTTTTGTTATTCACTCTGGGAGCCAAGAAAAGATAAACCTGGGCTTATGTACCAATGAAGTTCACGTCTCAAGCAATGCATTTTACGAGGCTTCCAGATAAGTTCACTTGAGCATTGCACCACAGCCTCCAAAATTCCTAAGGTATAATTATTAAAATGGTAAAACATACATCTCATGCATGTATCAAAAATGAACATGTGTCCAAGATTGTAACCAATTCAATAATCCATTAAGAAACCAGTATGATACTAACACTTGTTCAAGAAAGACATTGAAGAACAGATTTTATTTATATTTTATATTATATTATACTATACTATTATATTATATGTATTCAGTTAAGAATGCTGAAATAAATTTGTTAATAAATGCAAAATATCTTAATATCTTATACGGCCATAAAATGTAATGTTAGAGATGATCTTTTACGCCAGGAGGAAATGAATTGTTTCTCTAGTGGAACAAAATTTGTTTTATGGGCAAGAAGCATGTGCACTGTTACCCGTTTTCTGAAAGTTAATTTCGTCCCTTACAGAGACATAAAATTATCTAGATAATGAAAAGTCTACCCAAAGTGCACAGTTTTATAGAATCAGATCATCTCCAAAGGTTGCCAGCCCTTTGCTGAAAGGACAGTCCATCAGTAATCTCTTTTTCCCATTTTTGAGCCTTGGACAATTTCTCCTGACATCCTTTTGGAATTTTATTTATCTTATTTCCCTTTCTCCATTCCTCTCTCCCTTCATTATTTCTTTCCTCTTTCCTCCTCAGATATTTATTGATCATGTACTGTGTTCTACCTAGATCAGCCCCGACCAACCGAACATTCTGTGATGATGGACATTCAGTATGGTAGCCATTAATGACACATGGTTATTAAACAGTTGAAATGTGGCTAGTATGACTAAGGAATTTTTAATTTGACTTAATTTTGACGAATTTAAATCTAAATAGCCACATGTGACACTGGGTACAGGTATCACTAGATACCATGTGGGATTCATCAATAGGTAAGGTATTGTGTCCTCCATTCCCATCCTTTTTCCCTATAAAGTTTCTATGATCATAGAGAAGTTAAGGCATGTATGAAAATCACTGTTCCAGAAGGCAGCAAATGAACATTATGACATGCTCTGCAGATTCAGAGGGGAGACTATTTTTAGCTGGGTTGACCGTAAGACTTTAGACAATGTTGGACAAAACTTAGACTTGCCAAGATGTCAGAAGAACACATTTTGGGAGGAGGGAACAGCATGGCAGAAGTAAGGAGGTAGGTAGGGGCACTGTGTGTGGAGGACTTACCCTGGTAGGCCTAGCCCAAGCTGAAGTAGGCAAGCTGTGACATCTCAAGCTTCTGAGAAAGGAAAGGAGCCTGGAAATAGACGTAAAGTCTTTTGAAAAAAATCACTGAAGAGCATAGGATTTTCTCCTATAAAAGTTATGGGAAATCATTGAACGCTTTACACTGGGGATGACATGACCAGAAGTTTATTTTTTAAAATCACCATAAAGGCAGTGTGGAAGACGGCTTGGAAGGCAGCAGACACTGATGCTCAAGACACCTGTTGGAAGACTGTTAAAATCATCTATGTGACAGATAATGTGGTCTGCGTTAGAATGGTGGTAACCAATAAGATAGGGTACGTCCATTTAACATTGCTGCAGCCCAGTAATGGGCTTAATTTTTTTTACAAATATAAGTTATAGAGTATATTTATATGTGTATACATATACGTATGTTTGTATATATGTGTGTACGTGTGTTTGTGTATATATATATATATACACTACAGGTGTATATATATATACACATACACACACATATATACACACACATATTTTTTTTTACACGTACATACATATATTTTACACATACACATATTTTTCAAGTGCTTTCCAGGCAGAATGATGAGCAGGGTCAACTTGGAAGCGCGGGCTCTGACCATAAGTAAGTAAGAGGAAGAACTGTTTTAGGTTCTAAACCCAAACCAGCTCTGTGGCTCTCTATGTGATTTTAAGAACAGGCCTTTTTGATGACATGTTCTGGTCAACGCTGAACAAAATTGTGAAATATTAAAAACTTTAGAGGCATTCAGTATTCCTTTCCCAATGTACCCTGCATAACTCACATGTATCTATTTATTGACAATTTATTATGTACCTGGCACTTCATTAGGATCTTTAAAAGTTAATTTTCAATGGCTGCTGTTACAAATTACCACCAATTTCGTGGCTTAAAGCAACATAAATGTATCTCACAGTTCTGAAGATTAGAAATCAGACACCGTTCTCAGGGGGCTAACAGTCAAGGTGTCGGCTGGGCTGTGCTCCTTTCTGGGGTCTCTAGGGGAAGATCTGTTTCCTTGCCTTTTCCAGCTTCTAGAAACTGCCAGGGTTCCTTGGCTCATTCCCCTTCCTCTGTTTCAAAGACAGCAATGGTGGGTCAAGTTCTTTTCACAACACTTTGCATCACTCTGACCTTCTCGCCTGCTTCCCTCTTCCACTGTTAAGCATCCTTCTAATTACACTGGACCCATACAGACAACGCAGGATTATCTCCCTAGTGTAAGTCAGTTGATTTGCACCCTTAATTCCATCTACAACCTGATTTCCCTTTTGCCATCTCCCCATCTCAAGGTCCTTAACCATAGTCGGTCGGCAAAGTCCCTTTTGACATATAAGGTAACATATTCCCAGATTCCTGGGATTAGGATGTGGGCATCTTCGTGGGGGATATGATTCTGCCTACCACAAATATATTATTTCATTTAATCCTTACTACGCTCTTACTGTGCTAACCCCCATTTTACAGAGTCTCAGGACATCAGTCTATGTTGTAGGTAATGAACCTAATGCTACGGAAGTGGAATGCAATGGCCCATTGCACACACAGGTTGTACAGTGTCAGGGTAGGATTTGAACCTGTCTGTCTCCCATACTTAATCTCTTCACCACGGAACCATACTCATTCCCACAAATGTCACTTTCCCCTGCATACTCCCTTTCTCCCCAGACTATTATTCTTTCCGCACCACCCCTAAAAGCATTATACCAGGAAAGGATGTGGAACTTGTTGAATATGAAAAGTGCCTTAAATGATGCTTTCCTAGCAGTAGGTGCTTTTGCCACGGGTACCAAGCATGAAGGTAAAGGAATAAAACTCAGGTTTAAGAAATTCAAGGAGAAACCAGCAAACTCAGGAGGGATATTTTAAGCTGGAGGCTTTCTCAGCACTTCTGGGACATAGATATTTGTCTGCTTTGCTTACTGTAAAGAGAGCCTGGATTCCAGGCCAAGGCTTTCGAGAACAGGGGTGACAAGATTTTGAGAGTGTTGTTATCTCAGTGTAAGGTCAGACGGCGCCGTGCTGCTCTTCTCATGCTGGGAGCCATCCACTTCCACTATCAGAAGACAAACTGGCCGCATAGATTCGAAATTAGCTCCCACTTAATAAAACATGAAGTTTATTTTTTTTGAAGAGAATAGAGTTAAAATGCTACCATAAATTATCTACCAATTCCGCGCACAGAGATCAGATGTGCTCATAATAGAAAGTCAGGAGTATCAGGTACATATTTCAGTGGAAACTCATTTTTGAAAAGATATAGTCTTGCTTTTAAGCTAAAAATATATTACTCGATGGTCCATTTATTTGTTTCTTGCCTTGGTCTCCCTCATCAGCTAAATGAGTAACAAATCCATGGTGGGGGAGGGTTCTTGATTTGAGTGCTCATTGAGCAGATGTGTTCACCTTGTGCAAATCCAATGAGCTGTACATTTGGGATATGTGTGCTTTTGGATGTATACTGTACTAATACATTTTTTAAAAGACAGTAATTGTAGAGAGTAAGTGTAAGGCAAATAGTCTCAATGAAGGAAGAAGATTGCTGGACACCAGAGGCCAATTCATCTTGAAGTTAATGAAGTTTAAGCTCTAGGGCCCCTGTCCCTCTGGATTCTGATGAGCACTAGGAGCTGCTAGGAGCCATTGGGAGTTCTAGGTAGAAAGAAACCCAGATTGCAATAAAAAAAAAATTGCCTAAAGAGAAAAGGAGAGAAGGAGCTGACGTCTAAGGACCCTAGGATTTCTTTTCTGATTCAAAACACATATTCACTTTTTTATTTTAAAGAGCAAACAAACAAAACCAAGTGAGGCTACCACTCACCCGGTAGAGATCGCAGCATCTCGGCTGTGACCAAATATCCGTGCACAAAGGAAGAAGGACCATACTCAAATCCACGTAAAGCAGGAAAGAAAGACATAAGATTTCCAAACAAAAGTCTCAAAAGATCCTGGGCATTCTTGTGTTTCTTAATGTCTTTTGAAATCTCTCCCCTCATGGAATTTCCTTACTAAAGTGGAAGTGGAGAGACCTACTAAATAAAAAAATAAAAAAATAAGCACAACATATTGTAATTAGAAAGTGACAAATACTATGAAGAAAAATAAACCAGGGAACCACGATACAGAGGGCCATGGTAGTGGTAATAAGGGTGAGGTGTGATTTTTAAATAATTAGGAAAGTCTTCACTGAAAGATGACTTTTAAGCAAACACCTGGCAAATTAGAGTCCTGTTATCATCTGTGGGAATGCATCACAATAAGGGGAACCACAAGTGCAAAGGACCAGAGGTAGGAGTCTACAAGGAGCCAGTGAGGCTGCAGCAGAGCTGAGTGAAGGATGAGGTGAAGGAAAACATGTTGTAGATTGGAGCAGACCCTGTGAGTATCTTAAACCACTGGAAGGAGTTTGGCTTTTACTCTGAGTGATTTGGGGAGGATTTGACAAGAGGAGTGATATAATCTGAGTGAGACTATAACTGGATCATTCTGGTACTGTATTGAGAAGAGACAATTTGAGGGTTGGTGCAGAATTGGGAGAAAAAGTTAGGAGCCTAAGCAATAAACCAGGAAAAAGATAAGAGTGCTATTGGAGGTAACAGAGGATAAAGTGAGAAGGGGTTAGAATTTGGTGACACTTTGAAAGCAGAGCAATAGGATTTCTTGACAGATTGGATGAGAGAAAGAGGAGAGTCAAGGATGACTTCAAACTTGGTGAACTGGACAATGAAAAATAGAGTTACTACCAACTGACATGGGAAACACCTCAAAGGACCCATCAGGAAAGTAAAGATACAGACTACAGACTGGGAGAGCATATTCACAAACCATATGTCTAATAAGGGTCTAGTATCTAGAATATATAAAGAACTCTTAAAATTCAACAATGAAAGGACAACAATTAAAAATGGACAAAGGATTTAAACAGACATTTTTCCCCCAAAGAAGTCACACAAATGACCAAAAAGTCCATGGAAAGATGTTCAACATCATTTAGTCATCAGGGAAATGGAAATCAAAACCACAATGAGGTAACATTTCATACTCACTAGAACGGCTATAATCAAACAGAACAACAATAAGCAAAGATGTGGAGAAATTGGAACTCTTGTGCATTCCTGATGGAAACGTAGGATTGTGCAGCCTCTTTGGAAAGCAGTTTGACAGTTCCTCAAAAAGTTAAACAGAGAGTTATCATATGACCCAATAATTTGACTCTTACTTAGGTAGATGCCCAAGATAATTGAAAATTATGTTTCCTCAAAAACATGTGCATGAATGTTCATAGCAGCATTATTCATGATAATAAAAAGTGGAAACTCAAATATCTCTCAATTGATGAGTGGATAGACAAAATGTGGTATATCCAGACAATAGAATGTTACTTGGAAATAAAAATACTAAATATTTCTGATACAGATCGCCACGTGGATGAACCTAAAAAACATTATACTGAGAGAAGTCATTCACAAAAGATCACTTATTATATGATTCCATTGAACTGAAATGTTCAGAACAAATAAATCACAGAGATGGAAAGTGGATTAGTAGTTGCCTGGGGCTTGTGGAAAGGGAACTGGGGGAATTCACTGCTAGTAGGTACAAAGTTTCTTTTTGGGGTGATACAAAGGTTCTGACTAGAGAGTGGTGATGACTACAACCACTGCATTTTATATTTTAAAAGGGTACATTTTTGGTATGTAAATTATATCTTAATTACAAAAAGAAAAAAAAAATAAATGAAAGCCCTTGAAAGTAAAGTTATTCTTAAAAGAAAATTTATGAGGACATGTATCAATTGTTAATGATTTGCCACAGTCACAGTAATAAAAATAGTATGGTCTGCAGAAAAATGAACCAATAGAACAAAAAACAGAGGTCAGAGGCAGATGCATGTATATAGGGGAAGTTAATATATAGTAAAATGGCACCAAAAATCAGTGGGAAAAGCATTGATTATTTCATAGCTAGTATTAGGAAAACTGGACTGCTGTCAGAAGAAATATAAGCCTGAATTACTATCTAGCACCAGGTAGGTAGACTTCAAATAGATTAAAGACCTAAAGTGATTAGAAAATGTAGAGGAATATTTTTTGTGACTCGCAATGGGGAAAATTCATAATCCAAACTTCAAAAGTACAAACGATGAAGCTAAAGCTGGAAGAGCTTGATTACATCAAAATTAAGGATGTCTGTTCAGCAAAGAACATGATGGACAAAATTAATAGATTGACAAGATAAAAAAGTTACTTGTAGTGCTTCATATCAACAGAGGATTAGTATCTGAGAATACAAGAGACATTTTCCTATCAACCAAGAAAAGGATAATTTTAATAGAAAAGACAACAAAGGATCAACAGATACAAAGAGGCAATTTATAGCAGAGGAAAGCCACGTGACTATAAGGCATAGGAAACAAAGATGAAACTCAGCAGTAATCAGAAAAATACAAATTAAAAAGAGAAGAAGTTACCGCCTAATAAGCAGTCGGCAAAATTAGAAAGTTGGGAAATGACAAATGTTGGCAAGGGTGTGAGGATATCTAAACCCTGGTGCATTGCTGGAGGAATGTAGACTAATGCGATCATGCTGGAGACTGACAGGCATTTACACACATCCTATGACCCAGGAATCCCATGGGCCCATAAGGAAAGTATTTCAGTATAATTATTGCAATAGTATTCTTTTCGGTATTGGGAAGCTACAGGCAATCTTACTATATATTACTTGGGAGAATGGATAAGTAAAATATATTCTTTTTAAAATTCACACACACACACACACACACACACACACACACACACACGTCAGGTTGGGATCATACGATTTTCCAAAACCTACACTCACCTAAGACACGTAGGTCAAAAGAACTGTACTTTTGCATTTTTCCACATTCTGAATTTCTAGGGCAGGCACATGCTGGTTACTCCGGTTTTCCTGAGGGTTCTGAAGACACACTTGATTCTTCTCTGTTTTCCTTCCAAGAGACTAGATCTCCCTCTAAATCAGAGCCCAAGTAGAAGCTCCAGTTCTATTGAGTGGCTCTCGACAATGGCTGCCCACGTAAACTTCCGAGCGCCAGCCATCTGGAGCCCTGCCTCCTTCCCTTTCACGTTAAGCTCCTCGTCATTCTGCTTAGACTTCCTTCCAGCTCTTGACTTTGATCTAGAGCCTGATGAGTTGTGTTAGACCTTGAATTTGGCCTGGTGCCGTAAGACTTACTGGCACCTGGGCACACTCTTCTGTACCCTGCCGTGAGGGGTTCTCCTATTGCCAGGTCCTGTACACCCCTATTTCCTTTTTATTCTTACTTGAAGAGTAAGTAGACTAAATAATGGTCCCTGGGTTACGTCCTTGTCCTACTCCCTGGGACCTGAGAATACTGCCTTGTCTGGCAAAAAGGGACTTTCCAGATGTGATGAAGGATCCGAAATGAGGGATATTATCCTGGATGATCCAAAGGGTCCGGGATAATTACAACAGGCTTTGAGAGAGGGATGAAAGAGTTAGAGAGGAGAAAGTGATGTGATGATGGAAGCAGAGATCGGAGTGATATGCTTTGAAGATCAGGAAGAGGCCATACGCCCAGACATACAGGCAGCCACCCAGAAGGTGAAAAATGTCAGAAAGCATGAGAGACTCCAGAAGGAGCCAGTTCTCCTGACATCTTGACTTTAGCTCAGTGAAACTGGCTTTGGAGTTTTGATCTCCAGAACTGTAAGAGAATAAATCTGTGTACATTGAAACCACTAAGTTTGTGGTGATTTCTTACAGCAGCAATAGGGAAATTAATACACCCAATAATTGCTCTCATGATGTTACACTGGAGACCTCCTATTCATAAAACTCAATGATCTTTTCCTTTTCCTCTTCCTTTTTAGCTTCTCTTAGGAAGCTGCCAGATAGAGTGCTGGGAAGAACATGGGTTTTAAGGGGGAAAAACCCAGATCTGGTTCTAATTAGTGTTTCCACACAGGAATTCTTTCTTACCATTTCTTAGAAAATGTATGTTTTCCCAGATCCTGAGAAAAATCGGCTGAGTAATTGGGGAAAGGGAAAATATATTATAATTTTCTAGTAAGAATTAAAGCTTAGCAATCAAAATAGGAGAGGAGTATTCACTACCGTAGCTATTGCCATGTTATAAATATGTGTTTCTGCCCTATCTGCTGCAACAGTGAGTCATTCTGGCACATAAAATAAATATTAATAAGTTTATAAACACTATGCTTTATTTAAATCCTCTGAATGACATTCTAAGAAATAACAAGTTTCAGAAGCAAATAAGTCCTCAAATTGGCAATTTGTCCACAAGATCTTTTGTAGTTCTGTTAACCTTGCTAGGAGATCCAAGTATTACATTATTTGAATATTAGCCAGTGCTGCTTGCTGGCATTTTCCAGTGTTTGAACATTCACTGCACTTTACAAATACTACTAAATTTAATATTTCTTATTTATTAAACACAAATTTTAGATATCCAATAATAATGAATAAAGTGTATATGAAGAATGTGGGAAGTATTTTAAGAATAACATGATTTGAGAGAAATTCTATAAATTATGACACCTCATTCCTGAACCCCCAAATTAAAATCCATCAGGAATTTGGAAATGCTAGTTCCAATCCCTACCCTATGATTTTATTAGTTGCACGATCTTGGACAAATTACTTTTTTGAGCTTAAACACCCTCATCATTCAAAAGGGGACAATAATATCACATACTTCTGATGCAAGGATTAAATAAGATTATATATGAGAACTGCCTGAAACATACTAAGTCTCCAAAAAAAATCAAAGTTCAAGAAAACAGAGTGGTAAATGTTATAACCTAGAATTTGGCAATGGATTTCTGACTAGACACCAAAATCATGAGCAACTAGAAAAATAGATAAATTGGACTTCATCAAAATTAAAAAAAACTTGTGTGCATTAAGGGACATTATCAAGAAAGTGAAAATACAATCAACAGAATGAGAGGGAATATTTGCAAATTATTTATCTGGTATATATCTGATCATATTTTCAGAGTATATAAAGAACTCTTAAATCTCAACAGCAAAAATGCAAAAAATCCAATTTTTTTAAAAGCAAGGACTTGAATAGATAATTGTACAAAGAAGATATACATATGACCAAAAAGCACATGAAAAGATGGTCAACATCCTTAGTTGGGAAATGCAAATCAAAACCACAATGAGATAACCATTTTACACCCACTAGGATGGCTATAATAATAAATAATAGTAAATGATAAATGTTGGTGAGGATGTCGAGAAATACAAACATTCATACATTGTTGGTAGAGATGTAAATGGTACAGCTGCTATGGAAAACTGTTTAGTGGTTCCTCAAAAAGCTAAAATAGAATTACCATACGACCCAGCAATTCTACTCCTAGGCTCAAAGGAATTCAAAGGGGCTCTTTGTAACAATTTTCATTGCAGCATTATTCACAATCGCCAAAAGGGTGAAGATACCCACGTGTCCATCAAAGAGGACGGATGAACAACATGTGATACATACATGCAATGGAATATTATTCAGCCACGAAAAGGAATGAAGTTCTGACACATGCTATGACTAGGAGAACCTTGAAAACATTGTGGGAAGTGAAATAAACCAGACAGAAAAGGACAAATATTGTATAAACTCACTTATGTGAAATAGCTAGAACAGACAAATTCATAGAGATGGAAAGCACATTAGAGGTGACTGGGGCTGGGGTCATGGCATGTTATTGCTTGACAGTGAGAGTTTCTCTTCAGCTGATGAAAAAAATTTGAAGTGTAAGTGATGATAGTAGCAGAAAACTGTAAATGTAATTAATGCCACTGAATTGTACACTTAAAGGTTAAAGTGGCAGATTTTATGTTAAATATATTTTACCAAAAAAGAAAAAGGATTTGGAAAACAAGGAAAACAACAAACAAAAACCTCACACAGTTCACTAGGCTAATGAATTTGAAATGCAGTTTGGAACCTTTTTATCATCATTGCTCTAGGGCAGAGACACAAGTCCCAAGGGTCTTAGCCTGGCTTTCGAAAGGAAAATAGACCTTGACATAAGGCCTTTCTCAAAGGTATTTATTTTGAGAAAGAATCCCAAGGAATAGGAGGGGAAGAGTGCCGAGAATGAAACAGAAAACAAGGGCAGCAAGTCCATAGTCCATTCTGGGCTCAGTCCTGCCGGGTGCTCATAGGAGCTGTGCAGAATGCACCCCAGAAGGGCAGCTCTTATCCCCTACTTCCCTCCCCACTGGGGATGGGTTGCCTTGTGGATTAACATGCTGGCATGTCTGGGCTGGCAGGACCGAGTATCTGCCAGGAGCCTTCCCTCTTGTCCTGGCTGCAACATCAGAGAAGTCCCAGGCCAGATAGTGAAAAAGTACCCCTGCAGCTGAAGCAAGTGCCATCAGGTGACATCCGGAGCAGCAGAGGGCCATAGAAGAGGCTTGGTGCACACAGACATGGGATTATAATCCTTCCTATGCAGTAAAGCTCTTATCAGGAAGGCTTGAGCATGTATAGCTTAGAAATCTCTACAGCTTCACACGATCTCTCAAATGAAGTTTAAAACTATTAACAGATTTCTGCAGCCTCCACAATTTTAGCTCAACTTATGTGTCCAAAATGATCTATGACTCACCTCTACGTACATCAGTTATTTAGCATTCCCCAAGCCTGTGACAATTTCCTGTCTTTGCACCTTTGCTTGGCCCAGTCCCACCATTTAGATATCCCTTTTACCTTTTTTAATAGCATTCTATTTTAAAGGAACACATGAAATCTCTCCTCTCTCAGCACACTCTCTGGCAGGGCAGGGATGAATCAGGGCATGGCTAATGAATGACACAGGGTGTGGCTAGCCAGGCAGTTTCCTGGAACCTATGTTGACATGGTATGTGGAGCCAGGAGGCTAAGATGTCATGTCCTCAAGAAGCTCAAAGGCAGACGTGAGAAAGAGGGTTGAAAACTGGCTTTCTAATCCAAGCAGTTTAAATGGAGAGCAGAAATAAAAGCGCAACGTTCAACAAGCTGGAGAAACCACAGGATATAAGCAAGGAACAGGAGTCCAAAGAACGGGTTCATGCCAGTGGGGTTAGTGGAACTGAGTCTCTGGCAGGAAGTTCCCTTTTCCTTCTCTGACGCCTACCTGCAGTCCACACTCCTCATATGCCACTCAACATACCTTGCAGTACAATGGTGGCTATTGGCACAATTGCTTAATTTCCCCTAAAAGATAACAAATTCCTTGAAAACTAGGATCGTGCTTTTTATACTCCACACAGTAAAAGGCACAATATCTGTCAAAAATGGAAGTTCAGTACCTACATATGGATTGCATTGGGTTAACATCACACACCAACATAATTGTGGCAAAACAAAATGTAGACTTATATTCACAATCTCTTTCCAGGTTTCAGTCAGAGAGGAAACGCCATAAATAATAGCTGCGTGGGATATTCAGAAGGAAGTCAGATATTAATATGGCAAGTATCACCTATATATCAAACGTCTGTGCTACATGTATTCACATATACGTATTATTTCATTTAATCCTAATGGTTGTTCTATTTGATAGATGAGGAAACTTGTGGTCTAGACAATATCCAAAGTGACACATGTAGAAAGTGGCCATCTGTGTCTAGAGTCTCTGATCTCATTAGCACCAAAGTTACCTGGAAAATATACTCTGGGAATTTGCCAGGCCAGCAGGATACTAAGCGTGGGAGCAAGGTCAGAAATATCTTGGCAGCTAGAAATTTCACTTGCCAGCTCTATTAGTATGGAGATGTTCACTGTAGCACTATTTATAGCAGCAAAAACTTGCAGAAAATCTAATGCCATTATAGCAGTGATGACTATGGAGACGGAAAACTTAGAAAGATGTTCATGATAAAATAAGGCATAGAGCAAATGTCCCCCAGCTATGTAATAATCAAGCAACTGAGTTAACTTTGAAACTGAAACAAAAACCAAAAATGTTGGTGTCTGTAATGTCAGGGTCAGGTGATTATAGATGATTTTTTTTCCCAATTAAAGTTTATTGGGGTGACAATTGTTAGTCAAGTTACATAGATTTCAGGTGTACAATTCTGTAATACATCGTCTATATATCCCATTGTGTGTTCACCACCCAGAGTCAGTTCTCCTTCCATCATCATATATTTGGTCCCCTTTACCCTCATCTACCATCCCCCCCCTTACCCTCTGGTAACCACTAAACTATTGTCTGTGTCTATGAATTTTTGTTTCTCATTTGTCTGTCTGGTTCTTTTGTTGTTTTTGGTTTACATACCACATATCAGTGAAATCATATGATTCTCTGCTTAGCATTATAATCGTATTTCGCTTAGCACTATACTCTCAAGATTCATCCATGTTGTCACAAATGGTCCTATTTTATCTTTTCTTACCACCGAATATTATTCCATTTTGTATATATACCACAACTTCTTTATCTATTCATCTATTGGAGAACATTTTGGTTGTTCCCATGTCTTGGCCACTGTAAATAAAGCTGCAATGAACATTGGAGAACACTTGTGTTTAAGTATAAATGTTTTCAGATATTTGGGGGTAGGTACCCAGGAGAGGGATTGCTGGGTCATATGGTAATTCTATTCATAATTTTTTGAGCAACCTCCACACTGCCTTCCATAGCAGCTGCACCAGTCTGCATTCCTACCAACAGTGTGTAGGTGATTTTTGAAAAATAAAATTTCCACCTTTCCTGCATTTTTCTTGAATTTCTGGTACAATTCAATACAAAAAAAGAGGCCAATGGCAACCATTTCCATTGAAAGTAAATACCTGATTCATGCTGTTGTACTTGAGTTTATCAGCCAAGCAACACCAGAAAAGGCTGTGCAGGACCTACGAACTTTCTTCCTCAAGGCTCTGCTTCCCCTGCTTTGGAGACCTGTTGCTGATGATGCAATCAGGTCCCGCCCAAACCCATTTTAAGAGGTATAGGGAGCGGCAGCATAAAGCGAGGTTAGAGTTAGGAAGCATCGTGGCAATCAGCAAACTCAGCTTCCTTATATTACAGACAGAAGGCCAGAGAGCCCAGTGAGGCAGGAACCTGGAGTAAATGATGGCCCCAGGCCAGGGATAACGGCTTCTGACATGCCTAAAGCACCAGTGCCCCTCAGCCTGGAGCAAAGGCGGCCCTGATGTTCCCCACTCGTCTGTGTCCCCAGCCTTAGACGCCAGCCACTTCCCCCAGCTTTCGCAAACCACTGAGGCATCACAGTCTTGAGCACACACAACTGCTTGGTTTGTACGAAAAGATAGAAAGGGAAATGAAGTATAGGGGAAGAGAAGATAAGCCACCGAAACTTAAACCGAAAGGTCCATGGGAAGAAAACAGGAAATGCCTGAGATTGGCTGACCTGCAATACACAGAGGGTGCCAAAAAAGCGTATACACATTTTTTTAAAAACTTTTATTCATTTAAGTGTGTTTTTCCAGGACCCATCAGCTCCAAGTCAAGTAGTTATTTCAATCTAGTTGTGGAGGGCGCAGCTCATAGTGGCCCGTGTGGGGATCAAACCTGCAACCCTGTTGTTAAGAGCACTGCGCTCTAACCAACTGAGCTAACCGGCCACCCCCAAAAATGTATACACATTTTAAAAAAGGAAAAAGCTGTATTAAAATTGTAATACTCGATACATACCGATAACAAAAGATGAACACAAGTCATGTGTATATGATATTTTGGCACCCCCAGTATGAGCTCTCCCAGAGAACTCCCTCACCCCTTCTGCCATGTGAGGACACATAAAAAGGCTGTGTGTTGTCTGTAACCAGGAAGAGGGCCCTTTCCAGAACTTAATTGTGCTGTCACCTTGATGTCAGCATTCCAACCTCCAAAACTGTCAGGCATAAATTTTTGTTTTTGATAAGCCCCCCAAGACTCCGGTGCTTTGTTTTAGCAGCCTGAAAGCACAAAGACCCTGGGGGTGTGGTGTGACTCCAGCAGAATCGGTTCTCGGGCTGATCCCAAAGGATGCAAGAGCTGGGATGAGAGGAAGGGAATCACAGAAGTTCTGACGATGACGTCTCTGTCCCAACCCCTAGTATTCCCCCGCAAACTTAGTCAACCAGGAGGCTCTGTGATGAGTTAATTGATCACCACACACGATTCTCATCTGAACACGCATTTACAGAGGACAATGCAAGCCCCAAAGTAGGAAATGACTTGCTCATCCCCATTCTAGTAGGTTCTAACAGACATGGAGCCAGAATCCAGGGCAGAGTGTCTCTTTGCATCCAGTTGTTTCCCCAGCTCTACTCAAAGTTGGAGGTGTGAACTAGGGGAGCCCTTCCTAGGTGCCCCAGGCCTCCCAACCACCTCCCTTCACCAGAACATTCTCTGTTCCAGTGGGGCTTCTCCTGAGACTTTGCTTGAGGAAAGGATTCCAAGGCTGGGAGACTCAGAAGGCACTTTCTCCTTGGGTGCTGCCCCTGAAGTTTGCAGTATTTCCTGTCTTAACACAGACATATTTATTGTTCCTTCACCCAGAGACATTTCTTTTATTGTCTCATTTTTCTCATAACAAAAGAAAACCTGCAAAAGAACCTATAGAAAATCTCATCTGTTCAGGTCCACCAGCATCAGGAGACAACACTCCACTGGCAGAATGGAATTGGAGAGGCCACCCTGCCTGGCCCCAAATGCTCCCCCCCTCCCCACTAACTGATAGGGCAGGAGGAAGTTGGCATGTGAGGTTCCTGACACCTGTGTGAGACCAGAATGGTATTCGCTGTCTTACTTGAAGTACCCCAGTTAGGTTTGGAGAAGGGGGAAGTTGCCAGAAGCAAGATGCCGCTGCTCTCTGACTTTTTCTGCTAACTGCAGAAATCCGTCAGGACCCCCGGGGTTAAGGGCAGGGGTCGGAAGGAGTGTGGTGGTTCTGCTTTGGCCCTGACATGGCGGAGGCCACAAGTCCCAGGCGCAAGGTGAAGTGTGGCCTCCCCGGCTGGTTGTCTGTCTTGTTATGTTTTCCTCACAACAGATTCATGGCCGCAGGAGACCCTGCGCCAGCATATCTGTCACCATAAAACACTAACACGAGTCAGGGCCTACTGCAGAGTTAACCTTATCTGAGAGGCATTATGTGATCAAGGGACACTTGGCAACCTTCACGCGCCCTGCTCCGCGGGAAAGGCTGAACTGCTGATTTTCGCTTCTCCAGCTCCTTTCGACCCAGCGAAAACCTAGGAATAGCAAACAGCATGTCAGCGTGATGTCTGAAGGGACACAAACCAGATCCGGGCTTGCTAAGTTAAGTACATTCAAAGCAGAAATATTTATATTTTACATTTTAAATAGTCCCTCGGGGACGCGCAAGATGTTTTTCATCTCGCGTGTGTTTAAGAACGGATCGTACTTGAAAAGCAAAGCAGGCCCCGCAAGCGGCGGACTCAAATGATAGTGATTTTCTTATCGTGTAGATCAAAACAACAGGCTGTGCATACAAACGAGATGTTCTGTGCAAACACACGCAACACAGGTTCTTCTGAAGAAAAGGGAGATGAGAGTACCAATGACGCACGCACCTCCTGTCGCTCCCCGGGAGGTTTGGATGCAAGCCTCTAAAAGGTAACACATGTCCCCAGCTTCTCCCGTGTGATTACGTAACACAAATGCCCGTTGTCGGAATGTGTGTCCTGGGACTCTGGGGGAATGATATACAGATTTGTGCAAAGAGAGAATTAGAAACATTCTAGGAATACTCACGGGAGTGGGACTTGGGGGAGGGGAGTAGATTTCTGATCTGGGTTGACCTGTAACGTGCAGTGTAGGTGAAAATGGGGCTGTTTCACACTGGAAGTCTCTTGAGAGAGAACGGTGACTTTTCAAGGTCCCCATGTGATCAGAAGGAGAAAAGGGAACTGTGTGGTTGAGTTGCTCTCTGACAGGCAAAAGACCACCCAAGTAGATGAAGCGAGTGAGAAAGAGAAAGAGACAGAGGGAGAGAGAGAGGGAGAAAAGGAGAGAGGGAGGGAGGGGGACGGGGGAGAGAGAGAGAGCTGAATATTAGGGGATTCGAAGAAATAACTAAGGAAATGAGGGAAAGCGGGAGCATGCACGAAACCTCAAGGAATAAATCACTCCCTTCACTTCCATCAAGGGGTACAACCTTTTACTCTTTGGGAAATACCAGCATAACTCTCCATGCACTTCAGGGTGAGGTATGCAGGAATTGGCCAGCCAGGGTTTGAGTCCCAGCTTCACCTCTTTCTGTGACTTTGGCCCAGTCAATTTCTGTGAGTCAGCTTCCCTCTCTGACAAATGGGGGAAATAACAGTACTTATCTTTAAAAAAAATTTTTTTAAATAAATACATATAGCACTTATTATATGCCAGAAACGATTCTAATTACTTATAAGTATTTGTTCATTGATTCTCATAATGAAATTTAGATAAGTAGTAAAGGTTGTTGTGAGAATTAGATAATACAGATAGTTATTTACAAAACAGTGCCTAAAACATAGAAAGTTCTTGGCAAATGTTGTTAATGTTATCATTATTGCTTTTGAATTTTAGCTTTACTCATTTGCTTGTAACTGGGCTGATAAAAAATATTATTAACAGAAATAACAATGCAATAATAGCTATCATTTATAGAATACTTATTACATTCCAGGAACTATGTTAGGTGGCTTACGTGTATCATACCAACCTTGCAAGGCAGAAAGTGAGGGAGCTTTCGGGGGTCCTTTTCATAAGGGCACTAATTCCATTCACGGGAACCCCACTCTCATGACCTAATCCTCCCCTAAAGGCCACACATCCTAATACCATGACATTGGGGTTAGAACACAAACGACATTCAGTCTATAGCACAAGGTTAATAGTTTTTATCCATCCTGTCATACTATTAGAAAAATAACTAAAAGATTCTTTAATAATTCACAAAAACACTAGACTAATGCTTGTACAACCATGAGTAAACACTTCAGGTATCTTATTTGTGATCCCATCTAAAAGGTGAGTCTGGCATTCCATTGGATTGCTCCTTTCTCTTTTACTCAGCGGATTTCAGATATGGAGGGAGATGTATAAATTTTACCCCAGGAAAAGAATTTCAGGGATTAGAGATCAGGAACATGTCCTAATAATCCAAGCCTCCTGAAAGGCTTGCATTAAAACAATTTTGAGAAGAGAATTATATACCCTTTATTTAAAAACTTGCACAAAGTAGTTCTTTGTAGTTGAAAGATTTGCAAAACTCTTCCAGGGATTAACATTTCTCACCATGAAAAGCTCTTTAAAACAATGTAATACCATATTTCTAGACACATCACAGCAAATCAAAAATAACTCTGAATCATCTGTGAAGTAACTAGACAATTAGCAGGTATGAAGCAAACAGAGGTGGTTTCTACCTTTCACTGTCATTTAAGCAAATTAGATCTGTTCTTTTTTTGTGAAGACAAAGCAATTGGACATGTCTTTGAGGTTTTCTATTTATTTTCAAGTAGGCTATGAAAGAATTTAAAGTCATATTGGTTGAAAAACTATCAATGGCAATTGTTAAAGCACTTTAATTGATTCAGCCATTCATCAAACAGTTACTGAATGCCTTCTATGGACCAGGTACAGATCATGGTTCTGGAAACATCAAGGTGAACAAAATACAGTATCTGTCCTCAGGGAGATTGCTATCTGGTGGGAAAGAGGGCTGTCCAAACAGTGATATATCACCGAGCCATAGGTGCTCTGTGATAGAGGTTCAATGGGAGGATAAAAGATGGGAGATACTACTGGGTTTGGTGAGACCTATGAGAATGAGGGAAGAATTTCTAGAGGAAGTCATGCCTGAGTCACGCCAGACAGAGGGAACAGGGAGGTAAGAAACAGCAAGAATACAAGGAAAATATCCGAGCAGTCTGATTTGGTTGGAGCAATAAAAAGCACAACGCAGAAGGGGATGAAAATGCAACAGGAGAAATAGATAGCGGACAAATCATGGAGAGTCTTTATTTTATGTTAAGTAACTTGGACATTTTCCTGGAGGAAATAGAGAGAAACAAAATATTTTGAGTAGGGGATTGACATGATCTGATTTGTTTTTTCGACAGTTCATTTTAACACATTTTTATTTAGCACCTTCTAGGCAATATGCTAGGTTCCAAGAATACAAAAATGAATGAGATAGCATTTCACCCTGAAAGAACACAAAGCCTAGTTCTAAAAGATAGACAAGGAAAGAGTTAACTTCAAAACTTCTGCCGAGTGCTATGATAGTGACCTGGCTTTTTGAGAAAAGAACACAGCAGAGATAGTTGGCAAACCCAAAACAGCTCCAAAAATAGATGGGAAAGTGCTTCTCTTTCCTGACTTGTACAAAATCTGAGTCTTTGCAACACAAATACGTTCATTTTCCATTCCTTTCAACAAAATGCCTTTGCACAGGCATAAACTCCCAGACTTGGAGGCGGCCTGAGAAGTCACCTAGCTCCACGTCTCTTTAATAACAGCCTTCCCTGACTGGGGGACTTCCGCATTCCAAGGCAGCTCCTTTCACTGCGGGAATTAATATGTTAGAAAGGTGATTCCTGCATAGTATTTCAGGTGATTGATTTCCAGTTCCTTCATCCCTTGTCTGAGGCAGTGTGTGCAGTGAGAAAGTCCCAGGACCATGGATTCACAGTGGCTCTGCCATGTACTAGCTGTGTGGTTCTGCATACGTTACTTAAACTTTTTAACTCAAGTTACTCATCTCTAAAATGGTTTAATATGAGATTTAAATGACAAGAGAAATACTAAAAGTAAAGCAATAAGCAAGTATTCTTGTGTAATGAAGTTCAATAAATACTAGCTATTACTATTATTATTAAAGCGTAACATCTGGATATGTCTCTTGCCTCACTTCTTAAAAAAATAGCAAACTTCCTTCTAGTATGAACTCTCCAAATGTTGGTCCTAATACTGAACTCATTATCTGGGTTCATCACAGGTGATACTATCACAGAATACTATCACTCTTGAGCAGAAAAATATTTAGGCAATTTCTGATATCTACTCCCATCTATTTTTTTATTGTGATAGCTGAGCTGGGTGACTTATTAGTCACAAGAGCATCCATCTTTTCCAGGTTGGCCTGATAGCCAGGTATTTTTACATTTGTTTTTAAAGGGCAATGTGTTTAAAACTCTACATGAGACCAGTTTCTTTATCCATAAAAATCACCCTAGGTGACCTCACACATCTAACATTTTGCAATTGCTCATGACACCGGTCAAAAGCTCAAGATGAATAAACAGATTCAGGTTCAAGATGGTGATGTAGGGGGATCCTGAACTCACCTTCTCCCATGCGCTCCGTATCAAAATCCCAATGACATTTTTCACAGAAATAGAACAAAGAATCCTAAAATTTGTATGGAACCACAGTAGACCCCAAATAGCCAAAGCAATCTTGAGAAAGAAGAACAAAGCTGCAGGCATCATACGCCCTGATTTTAAACTATATTACAAAGCTATAGGAATCAAACCAGTGTGGTACTGGCATAAAAACAGACACATAGATCAATGGAGCAGAAAGACAGCCCAGAAATAAACCCATGCCTATATGGTTAATTTATTTATGACAAAGGAGCCAAGAATACCCAATGGGGAAAGGACCATTTTTTTAATAAATGGTGTTGGAAAAAAACTGGACAAATACCTATGAAAGAACGAAACTGGACCACTATCTTACACCATACACAAAAAAGTCACTTAAATGGATTAAAGACTTGAACATAGGACTTGAAATCCTAAAACCCCTAACACAGGTGATAAACTCCTTGACATCAGTTTTGGTGATGATTTTTTAGATTTGGAACAAAAAGCAAAGGTAATAAAAGCAAAAATAAACAAGTAGGACTACACAAACTAAAAGGCTTCTGCACAATAAAGGAAACCATCAACAAAGAGAAAAGGCAACCTACCATATGGGAGAAAAATATTTGCGTATCAGAATCTGATAAGGGGTTAATATCCAAAATTTGTGAAGAACTCATACAACTCAATAGCAAAAAACAAAAATAAAACACATGACCAAATAATCCAATTAAATAATGGGCAGAGAAACTACACATTTTTCCAAAGAAGATATTTAAATGGCCAACAGGTACATGAAAAGGTGCTCAACATCACTGATCATCAGGAAAATGCAAATCAAAACCACAATGAGATATCACCTCACACCTGTTAGGATGGCTGTTTTCAAAAAGCCAAGAAATAAGTGTTGGTGAGGATGTGGAGAAAAGGGAACCCTCAAACACTGCTGGTGGGAATGTAAATTGGTACAGCCACTGTGGAAAACTGTTTGGCATTTCCTCAAAAAATTAAATATAGAAGTACCTTATGACCCAGAAATTCCACTTCTAGGTATTTATTCAAATAAATCGAAACACTAACTTGAAAAGGTATCTGTACCCCCATATTAATTACAGCATTATTTACAAGAGCCAAGACACGAAAACAACCTCAAAGTCCATTGATAGTTGTATGGATAAGGAAAGGGTGGTACACAGTTGACCCTTGAACAACGTGGTTTTGAACTGCTTGGGTCCACTTACATATGCATTTTTTTCAATAAATATACAGTGAGCCCTCTATATCATTGGGTTTTGCATTCACAGATACAACCTGTGTATTTGATCAGCAGTTGGGATCCATGGATGGGGAAGGCCGATTCTACGCCTTGTTCTGCCTCATTTTATGTAAGGCACTTGGAGCATCCGCGAATATTGGTATCTGCAGGAAGTTCTAGAACCAATCCCCCATGGCTACTGAGGGAAGACTGTAGTTAAGTTTTGGGGGAGTCAAAAGTTATTGTATTTTGCCATGTATAAATGTGTACTTTTTTGCCCAAATTTGTGAGGGAAAAATAAGGATGCGCATTATACATGGGTAGTACTAATTCCATATCTATATAAATGTGTTTAATTCTTTTATTTATGCTTATGAGTTAAAAGTGTGACTCTAGAAATCAATAACAATATCTGTATGCAAAATAATATCCTGGAATACGATAATCGGTTTTGTTGAACTTACGACAAACTTGCAACGAAGAGTTCTTGACCTTCTATGATGGGTAAATATCATAAATTTGTTACCCGTAAAATTTCTTGTACCATAATATATTAAAAACTAAATGCTACAATTCCTTTATAATACAAAAACCAAGCACCTAAATGTAAACAAATAAAAATTTGAAATAAAAAATTAAAATGAAAAAATTTTTTTCCTGAAAGTCCGGGCCAAAAACATGGGTGCACATTATAGATGGGAGCGTATTATACATGGCAAAATACAGTAAATGCGCATTTTCAACTGCATGGGGGTCAGCATCCTAACCCCCACATTGTTCAAGGATAAAGATATATGTGTTTAAAATGGAATATTATTCAGCCGTATAAAAGAAGGAAATCTTGCCATTTGCAACAACATGGATGCACCTTGAGGTCATTATGCTAAGTTAAATAAGTCAGACAGAAAAAGACAAATACCATATGATGTCCCTTATATGTGGACCCAAAGCAAAAAAAAAAAAAACTGAACTCATGGATACAGAGAAGAGACGTGTGGTTGCCAGAGACAGGCGTGGAAGTGGAGGAGGGGAGAAAAGGGAGAAGCTGTTCAAAGGGTACAAACTTCCAGTTATCAAATAAATAAGTCATGAAATGGAACGTACAGCTTGGTGACTATAGCTAATACTGTACTGGATATTTGAAAATTGCTAATAGTAGATCTTAAAAGTTCTTATTACAAGAAATTGTACCTATGTGAGGCGATGCATAGTAACTAGACTTATCATGGTGAGCATTTCGCAATATATACATATATCAGGTCATTATGTTGTACACCTGAAACTAATATAATGTTATGTGTAAATTATATCTCAATTAAAAAACCTTGCTGAATAGATTCTGGATACTCATGGGGGAGAATTTAACATGAACTGGAATAGCAAAAGCAACCGCAAATGACTGAGACCTTATAGGTGAGAAGCTTTGACGGGGCAGGACCGGGGAGGATTATAAAGATTATTATGATGCTGGACTGGAAGTCAGAGATCTGAATGAAGTCTTAGATCAACTCCTTTACAGAGATAAGAGCTTCACAACCATTTAGACTCCCCAAGCCTCAGTTTCCTCTCTGTAGAGGATATGTGATACAGGAATTAAGACCAGACATTGTGGAGCCAGCCTACCTTAGCTCTGTCATGCTGGGCAAGTTAACTGACCTCTCTGGGCCTCAGTTTCTTCATCTGTAAAAGTGGGATGAAAACAGTATTAGATCTACATTCTCAGGGTTCTCAACAGAAGCAAATGACTCTCGGAAAGCACTTTTTATGTATCTGACGTATAGTGAGTGCTATAAAAATATTACTATTATATCATTGTTATAAAATTAAAGAGTTGTATTAAATCTCTGATTCCAGCACCAGCATTACGTGATGCTCTGGGCTGAGTCTACCGGCCCTCTGCATAGCTCGATCTTTAAAGGAAATGCTGAGATCGTGAGACACATCTAATCCATAAACCAGAAATACTAGATACTTTCCACAATTATGAGTGAAGCCAAGGGTACAGTTGGGAAGCAGAGGGAGTTCAGGTGGGTCACAGCTGGACAAAGCACCCCTCTTTGGACAAAAAGGAAGAGGAAAGTCCTTTTTGGTAATGTTCATATGATTAGGGAGATGGAGGGAGTTATTCTGCAATGAAAGAAAGCTTCGGAGAAACAAGAGCCTTAACAAAGCTAATGTGGGAGGTTGGGGGAGGTCCATTATGACAGAGACTCTGTCTTTGAGGCAGGAACACTGTGGCTGGGGGGAGGGCGGGGAGTAGGGTGCAGTGCAAATACATTTCATAGGTCCTTCAAAGAAGCAATGGCATGTGGGGTAAGATCACTTTGGATTTGGGAAATTCTCTTTAGCTTCTCAAACTTCCTATAATTTCAACTGGGTTGTATGCTATGGAAGGAAGTAAAAGTGTGACAATGTGGGGTCCATCCCCCGACACCGTGGTGGTGGCGGAGTCCCTAGTGCAGGCCCACACAACCCCAGGTCAGGCGGAGCCCAGCCACCACACCATCGGGATCCAGGACAGACTCCGTGCACAGCCAGCGTAGGGCAGCTATCTGTGTAAACAGGCCAGGCCTCCAGCAGACATGCACCCTGTTTACCCTGATGGGGCTGCACTCTTTTCAGAGCTGGTTTCATCCCCTGAGCAGGTGCACTGGCAACAGGGGAAATCAAATGAACAACCTGCTCCTCTCCCTGAGCTGAGATCACGTTTGACAATAATCATGACCTCATACAGGTTTCTCTTGGTCAGGTTCTGTGATTCAACCTACACACCCTCAGACATAGGATCAGAGTGGAACATAGTAGGTTTTTACTTATTATGAGAGAGAAAGAATAAGAGAGAGGGGCTCACGCTCAGTATAAGCATTATGTCATAAGGGCAAAGTCTTCCCTGGGAAACGCGCAGAGCGGGGTCAGCCAGAGGGGGCCACTATCTCTCTGGCTCTGGAGGTTGAGAGTCAAGGTGAAAAAACATTAGGGACTTTGAAGGACTGGTGGGGGCTTCTTAGAGGCTTCAGGAGAGGATTGCAGTTCCAGAAAAAGGCTTGATCTCCATTCTCCACCAAGACATTTCCACGACCCAAGGTCCAGCCCTGAGAGGTAAACTGGGAAACTGCGATGAAAGCAAGGGATACCGATGGTGATGATGATTTGATATGTATCGGACCATTAGGATTTTCCAGGCATTGTGCTAATTGCTTCATGAGTATTTATCCCATATGGACTTCACCACAATCCTATGAGGCAGGGTCTGTTTTCAGCCTTATTTTACATGAAAAGAAATGATTGTTCAAAGAAGTTACAAGGCTATTAGGTGGCATCCCTGGGATTTGAGTCAAGATTCCCCCTTAGAGCCTGAATTCTTCATAATCTCGCAACAGCCTCAACCTGACTAGTCCCTCGTGATCTCACCTTTCATTTCAGCTTGGAAGAAGAAAGTCGTAAACGTGCAGTATTCTGAGAGGCGAATGGTACAGAGAGGCATGTTCTCTGAAGTCTGGGACCTGGGAGGGGTGTGCAGGGGTGGCACTGGCCACACCGTATAGGCACATTTATGTAACACTCTAGTCCTGGTCAGCACACAGCAGTGGAACCATCTTCCCAGGCCCTGCACTCGGCATCACAGTGACATGGTGCCAATTCCTCTTTCCCTAAAGAAGCCTGTCAGTGGGTGATGGATGTTCAAATAAGATTTCTGTGTGATTTGCTCTTTGATTTTTCTCCAGGACCATTTCTAGCTCAGTGACTAACATAAAAATCAATCACCAAGTAGAAATATAGTGGAAACCTAAATTTAGGCCTAGTAAACAGAAATACTCTATCATTATTGAGAAATCTGGTTTCAAGGAAAACCCCATTTACCCCAAAGATCAGTAACACACAACGTAGATGATTTACTGGGATGACATGTGTAGCCACCCCAAATTTAGACTCTGTCCATATTTAGAAGGCATATAGTAGTCACAATATTTTTTTCATTGCCACTCAGTTTTGAGGAAAGGAAAATTTCTAGCAATTCTAAGATTGTTGGTGGCTGGAGGTCCGGCTCAGGCTATTGGGTTGCTGACCTGGATTAGCAAATTAATCCACCTGATGTGGGTTAGCAAAGAGCCAGTTACAAGGTAGCGTGGGGAGGAGTGATGAGCGGAGAATGTTGCCCACGGGAGCCACTATATCACACTGTTTTTAAGATGACCCTTGTTGCTGACCTATGGTAGCCAGGTCTCTGCTTACTGGTGATAGGCTTGCAAAATACTCACTAAGGATGTCCCCACAAATCCTTCAGACAACCCGCTGTCTTCAAGCCCCTCTGAACCCTGCCGACCACCTCATCCTAGGAGGAAAATTAAACTCATTCTAACTTGAAGGTTATGGAGTGAACAGCTTACATCACAAATTTTAATTTAGCTAACCCCAGTCTCCTCTAAACTGGAATTTGGAACAAAGCCACCCAGCAGAGCATTTCTAATTAAATTGGCTTACAGTAAGGCTTCACGTCAAAATCAAACCGTGGTCATAGACACCCAAACACGGATGATGCCAGGTGCTACTTTATGCAATCTCCACACCGTGTTGACCTGTACAAAGGGGTTTCTGTTGGGCGACGAGTTATTCTCTAACATAAGAAGGGCAAAGCTCCATGTGTCAGGTCTGCTTACCTTTCAAGGCAAATATGTGTGGACTCATCCAGTAATTCCTGTGACTGACCCGACACTCAAAGGCACGGGGCGGGAGGGGGTCAAGAGGAGGAGCTCTCAACCTGGGAACTCAGATCTAGTATGACATTTGTATAGTGTTAACCAAAGTAATGAAAACCACACGGCCCCTGGGCGACCGCTGTGCGCATGCTCTGTGGGGAAGCCGGTGTGCCTCACTTCCATCGCACCTGTGGAGCTCCTCAGGCTGCCCAATGAGCAGCCTCAGCATTAGTATTACCTGGAAGTTGTTCAAAATCAAGGTCTCAGCCCCACCCCGCTCCCCAATTTACAGAATCCGAATCTCTCGGGATGGAGCCCAACAGTCTGCCTGTTAATAAATGCACCAGTTGATCTTAACAATGTAAACCAATGTTTGAGAACTATTGCATTTATCATGATGCCCCCTAAAATCAAGCTCTAAAGACAACTGAAGAAGAAACCCACCTCACTGTGAAATCAAATAAAGGTGGTTGAAAAAGACTGTGTGTGGGTGGAACATGGAAAAGAGTATGTATCTACTGGTGAGTAACAGGTAGGAGAAATGTATTTGATTGAGTGCCGTGAGTCATTTAGGCAGTAAAATAGGCTTTTTCCCTTGTTAAGCTATATCATAAAAAATAAGAAGAATATTAGGCACCTGTTTTCTAAGAGAAATGACTTGGAAAGCCAGGGTTATTTTGTATTTTAATAATTTTGCTAGGTTATCAGTTATATTGCTTGTATATTTCATGAACTTGCCTACTGTAATACTGTTTAGGGGTCTGTTTCCACAGAAAGAATATTATTCCCCTAAATATACTCTGTTAAATATGTGAGAGCTTATGCATTCATCTACCGACTGACTTAAGCTTTGTTATTTTTACAATTTTTGAATTTCATTTTTTGTTTCCAGATCTCCTTGCCTCGAATAGATTTCACTTGGTGATTGTGTAGAAGAATGCTGACATATTGTCTTTTAGCTTCCCAAGTTTGCTTATTTATAAGCATTTATGAACCGATAGAAATGCTTCCAGGTGAACTATACTATACTGGTTTTGTGACACTTGATTCAGAATCTGACATCCAGTAACAGAAGGTAATACAAGCCATCACATTAAAATTACACTTTATTACATTTGTTTGTAATTTAGTTTGCTTATGGTGTATAATCTCACAGAAAAAAATATATTATTGACACCAAGAAAGTTGCAGCAAATTTTATCCCAACAGGCATCTGTCTACTTCAAATATTATAAACAAACATTCTTTATTAGGGAAATGATATTGTTTGAAAGCTTACCAGAATTAATTTAGAATTTACTAATGACTATAAAAGGTATGATTTCCATCATGGTGTTGGAGACTAAAAACAAAATTTCAAGTAAGAACAACCTGACATTTACATACTACAAACACAATTTCACTAAAAAATTAATAAGTTAATGAACTAAAAGACACACACCTCACCTAAGATAAAAAACACTAATTTTACATGACACTACAGAGTACAACAAAAGAAACAAAATGAGGCCATATAAATTCACTTTTGAAGGATTTTGAGAATCAACTTATATTTTAATATTTTGTTCATATATAGCCAAGAGTAACAGAGAAAGCCAACCTAGGGTCAATCCAAAATTCTGCAGGAGAAACATCAACCAGGGTCGTCGTGTTTGAACATGAGTCATTTCAGGAAGCTAAAAAAAGAATAAAAAACCAGAATAAGATCCAGATATATTCACTGCTGGGAAAACTTTGGTGGGAAAACATGAGAGACTGTTATTCAGAACTCAATAACCTTTAAAATTCCCCAAACAATTACAAAATGCTTAATACCTACTCTTACCAAAATTTTTAAAATGTAAGACACATTTAAGCCATTTGATTGTGATTAGAAGGGTCCTAGGGACCCAGAAGTCATAAAAGGATATAGTTATCAACTGAAAGCAAACCCAACTTTTCTTACTTTTGTTTTCAGAAAATGCTTCAATGTGACATAGGCAACAGATGAATGGTATAATTTTTGACTGTTGTGTTAAAGTTTATAAATCTGCTAAATGCACTGGCTATTACAAAGCATATATATATATATATATATATATATATATATATATATATATATATATATTCTTTTTTAATTAAAGTTTATTGGGGTGACAATTGTTAGTTGTTGTTTTTTTTTTTTTTCCAAAGAGATAAGCCAAGGTCTTCCTGACCTTTAGAACAATAAAGGCATCATTTCCTAAGGCTATATTTTATTCTTAGAGACAAGTGGCCACCATTTTATATTTGTGAAATGCCTGTAACACCATTTGGAAGGACATGCTCACTCAAGCATCTGTGTGAAGTGTCTCAATGTGTTTTTGTCTCACGTTCTTTTGAATCCCTTACCCTGAGAGGTCAGGGTTAGCATCTCTTTCACATCATGGTCATTTCTACTGGAATACGGGTTCAGGTCAAGACACTTAACCTTGGTGTTATTGACATTTGGGGCCAGGTAATTCTTTGTTGTGGGGTCTCTCCTGTGCATTGTGAAATGTTTACCAGCATCCTGGGTTTCTACCCATTAAATGTCAGTTACAACCAAAATTTTTGGCTGTGACAACCAAAAATGTCTCCAGATATACAAAATGTCCTGCGGGGGATAAACATCACCTCCAATTGAGAACTACTGGATTATTTTATCTAGCAAGAAAGAGGTCAAACATATAAAATATGCAAGGGTTTTAGATTTATGGCAATATTGAGACAGGTTGACATATTTTTTAATGCATGTTCAGGAGCATCCTGAATGTTCTGTTTTGAGTGTGTTTGAGATGGACATTTTGCCATTTTAATGAGCTCAATTAGAAGGAGGATTAGGACTATTGCAACCTGTTATCTCACACCGCAGCATGAAGCAGTGGACGAAAAGACAAGGTAGTGTCCAGAACTGCTCTTCTGGATGGAGAGCCTTCAAATATACGCCATTGTGGTATTTTTCTGCCATGTTTAAACATGAGGTTAATTAATCATGCTATCTTAGAGAAATCCTGTATAATGCATTATAAATTTTAAATGGCATTTTGAAAATACATAGAATGTAGTATTTGTTCTCAAAGAGCTTGCAATTGATAGTATTTTTGAGGGATTAACAAAATACATGCATTGGAGCTCCTCAACACATCTGATTCTCAATAGTTTATAAGCAGTTTTCGATGGTTTACTCCAAGGCCAGACGATATAGGCAACTGGTTTACTTCTGTCTTAGTAATTTGTGTTTCACACTGTATCTGTGAGACACAATTATGCCATCTGTGGGCAAGGAAAAGCTCAAATTTGAGCCTTATTTCCAAATATTGGAATAAGATATTTTGTAGTTTCCTCTCCTTCTTGTTTTTCACACAAAATAATTAATATTCATTTATAAGATGTGGCTGAAATAACCACTCCTCTTACTTCCACTGTCGTTAGTGCCACCTGGCTGTTGTTCATCTTTGACAAAGTAGTAGTAGTTTCTGGAAAAATTCTCTTGGCAAATATTTATAAAATATGGATCATTTACTGAACCATCATGATTGAGTGAATTGTTGTGGAGAAAAATACGTTAGAAAATATATAAGCATGATGGTGAAAATGGTTCTGGCTCAATACATAGAATCTGAGATGAATTTTCAACCATCAATGTCTTAATGAATCCACATTCAGTAAGCTCATTTTCTAATTCCCATCTTTGCCTCACACTTCCACTCCAAGTATCTGGCTGGGAAGAAGTAGGTCTTGATTAGGGTAGATTTAATAGCCAAAATTTTTAGATACAAAAACCACAGAGATGGAATTAGTGTCTTGAGAATTTCTGTAAATCTCAATCAGTTTCTGTCCTGAATAAATCCAAAAATGCCACAAGATTTTAAAGAAATTGTTTGGTCTATTATTTTTCTCATTAGTCTAAGTTTATAGACCTGCTGTTTACTTGTAGTGTCTGACACACTATAGAGCTGAATACACGTGTTTGTAAGAGCTTCCAATCTCTGCCCATGGCCCCACTCTCAGTGAGAAAACCAATAATCCTGTATTCTGAGTATGCAGATGGCATCACCCACAAGAAAACATCCTGAGTATTTCACAGTTCCAGGAATTATCATTCACATGAAACAGAATGCCTTCTGAGGAGTTTCGCAACAGGTTCCCTACTTTTAAAAAATAAATAAAGATAATTCGCTCTGTGATAACGTGCCATCCATTCAGACGTGCCTTCCAGTAGCAGCTTACATTTCCCTCAAGGTCTTTCAGAATTCCCAGACTAAAGGTCTTAGGTAATGCTTGCTTTCATTTACATTCATTTTATCATGCCCTTTCTTATATCTTTCCCCTCCCCTATTTTCTCCTCATAATCCCTACAAGAGATAAAATTACTAACTCCTTTTAGTTATGAGAAAACATCGGGGAGGAAAATAACTTATCCAGTCACACAGATGTGATATCACCACCAGGACAAGAAGCCAGGTCATCTCATTACTGTAGAAGACATACAAAGACCTGCAGAGACCAGCTCTCTATCTGAAATTCATGTCTATTTTGACCACTATGTTTCTACAGAATTAGAAAAAAATGGAAAATGCCAACACTAAAAATGGCCAATTAGGCATAAAGCAGTCACTGCTTGTGATAAAAATATATAATACAATATATAGATATCATGTTGTCTTTGTCATAAAAGATACCACATTACTGATTCTGTTTTCGAGGCAGACAATACACACTTGAGAAAAAGCTGTAGCAGACTAACACTGTAAGCCTATAGAAGCATACAAACAATGAAAATTATCATTTTTTAAAAGTTTAAGAAGTTTCTCCTGATAAGGAAGCTTTCATCTTAATTTGGGTAGCCTATCTGAACTTCCCATGTCCACACATAAATGGGTTTGGCAAGAAAAGCTAGTTTAGTTTACTTGCTTTTGAGACAATAGTTGGCTTTCTTTTAGATGATTATGAATGAACATATGAACCATAATATCTCTTGGATTCATACCAAAATACCAGAGAGTCCTACAAAAAATCTTTCCAAAAGATACAAATATAAAATGCCAGAGCTCAAACCACATCTTATTACAGCATTTCACTTGTTTTGAATCTACCCATATATTTTTTTAAACATTTCAGTCAGTAAATTTTGAAGGAAAATACAGGTCTATATGAATTATTTTGCAAAAATATGTGTTTTGTGTTTCTCTTTTAAAAATTCCCAACAAAAGTTTAAGTCCTTGGCTCCCAAGAGAGAAAAGTCCCCTTTTCCTCCAGGGCCATTAAATTCTTTTATTGAACACTTTTACAGATCTTGATTTATACCCCAAGGCTGGAGGGGGTAAAAGATGGATAAGAGTATATTAATATTCAACTAAAAGGTCAGGAAAAAAGAGAAGAAATGTTAACAAAACAGCTTTGCCCAGAGATAGAGCTAAGAGAAATGTCCTTTAGATTTCTGCCAGCAACTTAGAAAATGTGAAGTAGAAAGTAACTTCTTTTTTTAACCTCCATGCTTAGCAAGTTCCCCAACTCTAATCAGTGGACGCCAAGCCTTGATAATCAAGGAGTTGTAATTTTCTGGAAAAAACAATCTTTACTTAAAATGTAACACTGAAGCATGCCATTGTTAAGTGTTTTTTTTTTCAATTTTCATTGAGGCACAGGCAAGAAATTTCCTGAGATGCACAAAGTCCACACATTGACTGTGACTTGTCTATAGATAACGGTCCCTGCAAGCTGTATTAACTAATTGAGACGTAGTTGTGATGGTCAACTGCTAATTAGGATTTCTGAACATATTAGAAAATTATATTAAGTAAATGTTTGCAACTTGAGTAAGTCCCCGTAATTGTATTCCTAGTCAAGCTGAAGCTGTAACATGGATGCTCACAGAGAATGTTAGAACACACCAGGAAAGAAAGTGGATGAATGCTAACATCACGTACTATGCAATAATTATATTCTAGGGAGGACTTGTCACAACGTAGGATAGTCTACAAAACAAGTTCTGAAACTAAGATTTTGTCTCTCTTTGTCCATCGAAGCTTCACATTCCTATGCCATGCAAAGCCTTCCCTGTCTGTAATTTGAAACTCATTTGTTATTAGTGTCATTAAAGATCTATTACTGGATATTTCAAGGTAAACTTCAGTATGGTTCATAAATGTACAAACTGAAAAAAGAAAGCTCAGCATCCAAAGCTTCTAAAAATTTCAAAATCCTGTCATTATTAAAAATTTACAATTTAAACATAGAAATTCAACATTCATTTGTTGAAGACTGTTGGTGATATCTCTTATGAAGTTAAAATTGTAATTCAAATATTCTTCCTCTCTCAGGAATCTGTAGCTTTTGGCATGATCATGTTTTAAGAGAAATGACTTGCTTTTCCATTCAAGAATCTCGGTTGACAACTGATTTATACCATCTTCTTTTCAGAGGGACCTTAAAGCCCTTTGTGCACATGGAATCAGGTATACATTTGCATTTGATAAGACCCATGCTTGTCCCTAAAAAATATGATAAGGAAAAAAACTCAGAAACTTATTTTGTAGGACAGCTGGATCATGCTTCATTGGGGGCACACATCCCATGAGCTGCTCTAACACTGTCACATGCGTAAATCATGTCTTTGCAAAAGACACACAACTGGAGACTTGTTAGTGCAGGTCATTATTTGGCTTGCAAATCTGCAATTATCTGTTTGCATGTGCAAACTTAAAAGTTGAATATTAAAGACTTCCAGTTTCAGGTGTGGCATATAAGGTGATTAGAATTCCACCAGTGTGTCCTAACAACAAGTAAAAAGCTGGGGAAACTGAAAAATTAATAACTCTCCTTAGATGTGTCAGAGAAGTGAGGTCACAGGGCAAACTGCTGGCTCAAACATTGGCGAGAACAGCTGGCGATACAGAGAATACAAGTAACCAGAGCAGAAATCCACAAACAGAAACCTCTGTGGGAGCCAGTCCCAAGGCAGGGAAACCTGAACTGTACTTGATGCATTGTTAGAAGCTCAGTGTAGATAGCTCAAGAGTTAACAATTCCAGGAGGGCCAGTCATAAGAGGCCCTCACATTTCTGGGAATTTTACTGCCAGGAGATCTACCAGATTCTCACAGTGAGTATTGAAGAAAAATCCCCTCATGCTTTCTCAGAGCCATTTTGAAATATGCCAAGACATTTTATTGTTCTTAACAAGGTCGGCCCTCAGGAGAAACAGTTTTATCAGAGCCTACCAGACCTGAGAAAGGACAATGCCCAACTCCAGCTCCCTTTAGACGTCCTGTCCCACCTAAGTGGGGAGGGGACAAGAAATTCACAATCCAGGAACTGGGGCTCACCCAAAGGCTGAGACCTAATCATAGAACTATAGAATGCTTCCCCTCCCCCCTGTTTTACCGCTGTATTACTAAAGGCCTATTGACCACTGTTCTTTTTACCAGTACTTCACAGCATCCTTTTATAAACAAACAAACAAACAAACAAACAAACAAACACACTAATAAGGAATAATAAAAGGCAAAAAAAAAACACACCATGAAGAGACTGAATAAACATCAGACCTAAAGATAGATGTGGCAGGAAGTTTGGCATTATCAGACCAGGAACTTTGATAAACTATGATTAAAATGCTAAGGGCCTTAATGGGAAAAGTAGGCAACATATACAATGACAGATAGATAATATTAAGTAGGTGCAAAAGTTATCGCGGTTTTTGCAATTATTTTTAACCTTTTCAACCGCAATTACTTTTGTACCAACCTAATATAAGCAGAGATGGAAATGAAACAAAAAAGAAATGCTGGAGATCAAAAACACTGTAACAGAACTGAAGAATGCTTTTTGATAGGCTCATTAGTAGACTGGATATGACTGAAGAAAAACTCTGAGCTTGAGAATATGATAGAAACTTTCAAAACTAAAATTCAAGAGAAGAAAAACTGAAAACATACAACACAATATCCAAGAACCATGGGACAACTGCAAAAAGTGTAACATGTGTGTGATGGGAAAACCAGAAAAAGAAAGAGAGAAGAACAGCAGCAAATTAGAAGCAATAATGGCTGAGAATTTTCCCCAAATTAATATCAGACAACAAACCATGGATCATGGAAGTTCAGAGAACACCAAGCTGGATAAATGCTCCCCTCAAAAAACCTGCTTATAGGTGTATAATTTTCAAACTTCAGAAAATCAAAGATTAAAAACAAATTTTTTTTTGAAAGAAGCCAGAGGAAAAAATAAAATCACTTTACCTATAGAAGAGCAAGGATAAGATTTATATTTGAATTATTCTCAGAAACTATGCAAGCACAAAGATGGAAGTAAAATATTTAAAGTTGTTGAGAGAGAAGAGCACCAACTTAGAACTCTGTGCCCTCCCCCCAAATTTTGCTTCAAAAGTGAAAGGGAGATAAAAAATTTCTCAGACAAACAAAAATTGAGGGAATTTGTTGTCAGTAGACCATCCTTGTAAGAAATGTTAAAAGAAGTTCTTCAAAGAGAAGAAAATAATATAGGTCAGAAACTGGGATCTACATAAAGAAAGAAGAGCATCAGAGAATGAATAAATAAAGGTAATATAAAACATTTTATTTTCTTACTCTTAATTGATCTAACAAATTTGTTCAAAATAATAATAGCACCAATGCATTTGATTATGTATGTTTGTGTGTGTATGTGGGCACTTATGTATAGTGAAATAAATGACAGCAATGACACAAGGGACGGGAAGGATGGATTAAGAATACTTTGTTATAATAAGGTATTATATTACCCAGGATGAGGTATAGTGTTCTGTGTAGGTGATGTTGTGTGTATACTGAAAACTCTAGGGTAAACACTTAGAAAACCAAAAAGAGAAATATAATTAATATGCTAAGAAAGGAGTCAAGTGGAATAACATAAAATGCTCAATTAAAACCACAAAGCAAAAAAAAAAAAAAAAGTATGGAAGGTAAAAACAGCAATCAAGAACCAGGGCAACAATTAGAAAACAGTAACAAATATGGTAGATATTTATCCAACTATATCAGTAATCGCTCTAAATGTCAATGGTCTAAATACACCAATTGAAAGACAGACATTTTCAGAGTGAATCAAAAAATAAGAGCCAACTATATGCTGCCTACAAGAAACCCACTTTAAATATAAAGACACATATAGATTAAAAGTAAAGGGATGGAGGAAGATATATCATGCTAACACTAATCAAAAGTAAGTGAGAATAGCTATATTAATTTCAAACAGAGCTGACTTTAGAGCAAGGAAAGTTACCAGGGATAAAGATGGACATTAGATAAGGAGGAAATAACTCAATACTCCAGTAATCTTTAATGTGTATGCTCCAAACAACAGAGTGTCAAAACACATGAGGCAAAACTAATAGAATTGCAAGGAGAAATAAATGGATCCACTATTATAGTTAGGGACTTTAACACCTCTCTTTTAGAAATGGACAGATTCAGAAGACAAAAAAAAAAAAATTAGTTAAGATCACAGTTGAACTGAAGGGCACCATCAATCAACTGGATATAATTAACATATAAACTACTTCAGCCAATAACAGCATAATTAACATTCTTCTCAAGCTCACATGAAACATTTACCTAGATACCACACTGTGGGCCATAAAGCACACCTTAATAAAATTAAAAGAATAGAAATCACACAATGTCTTCTCACAGATAACAATGGAATTAAACTAGAAATCAACGACAGAAAGATAACTGGAAAATCCCATATACACAGATATTAAATAACACACTCCTAAATAATACAAGGATCAAAGAAGAAATTTCAACATAAATTTAAAAATATTTGGAATGAAAATGCAATTATCAAAGTTTATGGGATGCAGCAAAAGCAGTGCTTAGAGGGAAATAATTGAAAAGAAGAAATCTCTAAGATTCAATAATCTAAGTTTTTACCTTGGGAAACTAGAAGAAGAATAGAAAATTAAATCCACAGTAAGAAGAAGAAAAAAATAATAAAAACCAAAGCAGAAATCAATGAAATTGATAACAGGAAACCAATAAGAAAAGCGACAAAACCAAAAGCAACAAAACCATAAAATCAATAAGCTTCTATCCAGGGTAACTACGAAAAAAACAGAGAAGACACAAATTAATAATATAAGAAATGAAAGAGGGAACATCACTACAGATCCCATTTAAATTAAAAGGATAATAAAGAAATACTAGGAACAACTCTATACCCACAAATTTGATAACCTAGATGAAATGCACCAATTCCTTGAAAGACAAAATCTACCCATACATGAGAATAAATAGGCAATCTGAATAGGTCTATATCTACAAAAAGAACCAAATTAATAATGACCAGGCTTCCAAAACAGAAAGCACCAGGCCCAGCGGGGTTCACTGGTGAATTCTACCAAACATTTAAGGAAGAAATATGACAATTCTCATAAATCTCTTCCAGAAAATAAAAGCAGAGGAGAGACTTCCTAACTCATTCTATAAGGCCAGCATTGTCTTAATACCAAAACTAGACAAAGACATTACAAGAAAAGAAAACTATAGACCAATATTTCTCATGAACAGAGATGCAAAAATCCTCATCAAAATAATAGCAAATTGAATCCAGTAATGTATAAAAAGAATTATACCCCACAATGAGTGTGATTTATCCCAGGTATATAAGGTTGTTCACCATTCAAAAATTAATATAATCTACATTATAACATCAACAAACTAAAGAATACAACTCATGTGATTATATCAATAAATGCATGAAAAGCACTGACAAAATCCAATACACATCATGATAAAAACTCCCAGCAAAGTAGGAACAGAGAGAAACATCTTCAGACTTATAATGAACATCTATAAAACAAACAAACAAACAAACAAACAAAAACCCTACAGCTAACATCATAGTCAAAGAGAAAGAGATCATACTCATCACCTCACTTTGAGGCTGGGAAAGAAGAAATAAAAGCATCTTTATTTGTAGTTGACATGATTGTCTATGTAGAAGCCCCAAAAGAATCAACAGAAAAGGTCCTGGAACTAGTAAGCATTGGTATCCAGTTTCCAAGAAATACAAGGTTAATATGCAAAAGTCAATCAGTTTCCTATATACCAGAAATGAACAGTAGAATTTAAATTAAAAACGTATTACCATTGGCATTAGCACCAAATATATATATATATATATATATATATATATATATATATATATATATATATATATATATATATATATATAAATGTAACAAATTGGGTACAAGATCTATATGAGGAAAACTGCAAAACTCTTAATGAAAACTATCAAGAAAAAACTAAATAAATGGAGAGAATTTCCATGTTCATGGATAGGATTATTCAATATTATCAAGATATCAGTTCTTTCATAGATTCAGTGCAATGCCAACAAAAATCCCAGCTAGTTATTCTGTAGATATTGAAAAGCGGATTCTACAGTTTATATGGAGAGGCCAAAGACCAGGAAGAGCCAACATAATATTGAAGGAGAAGAACAAATTTGGAAAATTGACATCCCCAACTTCAAGACTTACTGTAAAGCTACAGTAATCAAAAGTGTGGTACTGGTGAAAGAATAGACCGACAGATCAATGAAAGAATAGAGAGGCCAGAAATAGAGCCACATAAATATAGTCAGCTAATCTTTGACAATGGTGCAAAAAGTAATAAAATGAAACAAAGATAACAACAAATGGTGTTGAAACTACTGGACATCCACATGCCAAAAAAAAAGAAAAAGAAAAAGAAAAAAAGAATCTATACACAGACCTTATACCCTTCACAAAAATTCAGTCAAGACAGATCATAGCTCTAAGTGGAAAATACAAAACTGTGAAACTCTAGAAGATAATATAGGAGAACACCTAGATGACCTTGGGTATGATGATGCCTTTTTAGATACAACACCAAAGGCATGATCCATGAAAGAAATAATCAATAAGCTGAATTTCATTAAAAATTAAAAACTGCTCTGTAAAAAAAATCAAGAAAACAAAAAGACAAGCTAGAAGCTGGGCGATATATTCAAAAGACACACGTGACAAAACTGTTATCCAAAACATATGAAGAACTCTTTAAACTTAACAATAAGAAAGTAAACAACACAAATTTTTTTAAACGTTCAACAAAAGATGTGAGTGGACACCTCCCCAAAGATGGTATACAGGTAGTAGCAAGTAAGCGTGGAAAAGACATTCAACATCATATGTCATCACGGAATTTCAAATTAAAATAGCAATGTGATATCACTACACAGCTACAGTTGACCTTTGAAGCGATCCACAGTTGGGAATCTGCATATGTGGAGGGCGGAATGTAGTTATTAGGTTGGTGGAAAAGTAACTGCGGTTTAAAAGGTTTAATTTGCAAAAACTGCAATTACTTTCGCACCAACCTAATATATGAGGATTTTCGACTGCATGGAGGTCTGCATCTCAACCCTTGAGTTGTTCAAGTGTCAACTGTGTTAGAAAGGCCAAAAATCAAACACTGACACCACCAAATGCTGGCGAACAGCTGGAGCTACAGGAACTCTCACTCATTGCTGGTGGGAATGCAAAATGGTGCTACTACTTTGGAAGACATTGGAAGTTTTTTATAAAACAAAACATATGTGATCCAGAAGTCATACTCCTTGCTATTCTATCAAAATATATTGAAAACTTATGTTCATACAAAACCTACACACATATATTTATAGCAGCCTTAGTCAGATTTGCCAAAACTTGGAAGCACCCAAGATGTCCTTCAGTAGATGATGGATAAATAAATGGTGGTACATCCAAACAATGGAATATTATTCAGTAATAAAAAGAAATGAACTGTCAAGCCATGAAAAGACATGGAGGAACCTTAAATGCATATTACTAAGTGAAAGAAGCCAATCTCAGGAGGCTACATACTGTATGATTCCAATTATATAGCATTCTGGAAAAGGCAAAACTACAAAGATGACAAAAAATTAGTGGTTGTCAGGGGTTAATGGAGAAAGAGGGATGAAGAGGCAAAACACATGGGATTTTTAGAACAGCGAAACTATTCTGAATGATGTCCACAGAATGTACAACCCCAAGCATAAGCCCTAATGTAAACTATGGACTTTGGGTGATAATATGTCAGTGTATTTTTATCGATTGTAACAAATGTACCACTGTGGTGTGAAATGTTGGTGTTAGGGGAAGGTGTGCATGTGTGGGTCAGAAGTTATATGGGAATTCTTGGTTCTTTCCGCTCAGTTTTGCTGTGAACCTTAAACTTCTCTAAAAAATAAAGTTTATTAATTTTTTAAAAATCATTTCACAGTCACACTTACCACATTTCAAGTGCTCAGTGGAATAGCCACATGTAGATAGTGGCAACCATCGTAAACGGTACAGACAAAATTTTTTTTAAAAAATTGTTATCTAAGCCTAGTATAAATTAAAGAAACACTCTTGTCTCAGTGGGAACTACAGGCCTGCCAGAAGACCAATTATAATGGTTATGTATCATTCTATATTTCTCCTGTCCCACCCACACATGCCTATTATGCTAAAAATAAAAAAATAAAAAAAGGAGAAGAAGAAGGAAAAACTAAAGCATATTTTGAGCTACTGGACGGTTTGGTGTCTAAAGCCAAACTAGATAAGAGCCATTTGAAAGCCTTCTATTTATACTCAAAAGAGGAAGAGTTTTTCCAAGTATTTTCCATAGTTTTAAAGCATTAATTATACCTAGATTTTTTTTTTCTCAAATGACCATCACTGCTATGAAGAACCACCAGAACCTTTCTATATTTCCAAACAGACAAGGGAAAAAAATTAATATTTTGAATATTCACTCATCCACATATTTACAACAATGTTAATAAGGCATTTAGTTAATTTTTCTCTTAATTTTTTGAAGGGTCAATGTCATTTGATGATTATTCATTGACAACATGTTATCTAAAAATGATTGTAAAGAGACATGTAGGAGTCCTTGAATTAAATAGATAGGCAGATAGATTTATTACGGTTCTTAATGACATCGAAAAGTTTATCCAGTGTTTGCAAAACCTAATGCTCAGCTAGTATAATCCTCTAACCATGCACTGTCTCCAAGAGAACTTTCTAAAGAAGTCTTCCATGAGATCACAACTTGCTGGAAAATTGGTAAATGAGAAAGACTGGCCTTTATGAACCCCAAAAATCAATGAACTGACTTTGTTTATCTTTTTTCTCCCATGCATTGGCTGACCAAAGTACTTGTTTTCATCAATTCCATCACAGAGGCCATCAAATGACCCTTCTGCTATTCTTCCAGATTGCTGACAATCTGAAGCCATGCATAGCCTGTCTCCTCATAGCAGTGAGCATCTTATACACTCAATAAACTTCAGATGAATTGAATTTGTAAATCACCTGTTAGTCCTATGAGCAATTAACATTGGATTTGGCATTCACTGTATCTATCACAAACTTTATAAAAATACCAGGGAAGTTGCTCCAGTGAACGAAAAATCACACAAGGATCAAATTTGCCATACAGTCCTCATTATGAACTTAAGGAAACACCATCCTTTTTAAGTTTGAGAAAGAACAGAGGTTTCCTTTTATTTACTTATTCTAATCGATGCATGTTTATTCATACAACTTAAAATTGAGGAAGAAGAGAAAAAACAGGCAGTAGACAGAATTGCAGCAGATTTCTGTTTCTAGTGAGTTTAAAAAACAAAACAAGAGAAATAGGCTTATGCGATTAATAATGAAATCCTTTTGACTTGTAAATGTTTTTAATGAATATAATTTAATTCACTGTAGTATTATGTTAAAAAATACTATTTATAAAACATGTCTCTCTGTTAAATAAAAATTTGTTGCCCAGTACCAATACTGTTTCTTACCCTCAAGATGTTCCAGTACAATACAATTTAAAAATTCAGCAAAGTTGTAAGATACAAAATCAACCCATAAAAATCCATTGCATTTCTATACACAATCAATGATCAATCTGTAAAGGATATTAAGAAAATAATTCCATTTGCAACACCATCAAAAGAATAAAATACTTAGGAATAAACTTAACCAAGAAGGTAAATGACTTACACTCCATAAACTATTAAAATGTTGCAGATAGAAATAAGAGACACAAATAAAGGAAAAACACCTCGTAATCATTGATTGGAGAACTTAATATTGTTAAGATATCAATAATAGGTAACATGATCTACAGATTTAATGTATCCACACCAAAATCCTAATGACCTTTTTTTGCAAAAATAAAAATTATCCGTCTTAAAATTTCTATAGAATCTTGAGAGACCCTGAATAGCCAAAACAATCTTGAAAAAGAATGAAGTTGGAGGTCTCATACTTTCTGATTTCAAAACTTATTACAAAGCTACAATAATCAAAATAGTGTGGTCCTGGAATAAAGACAGACTTATAGAACAATGGAATATCATAATGAGCCAAGAAATAAATTCTTACATACACAGGCAACTGATTTTTGACAAGAGTGCCAGGAAAATTAAATGGGGGAAAGAATAGCCTTTCAACACTGGTACTGGGAAAACTGGATATCTACATGCAAAAGTATAAAGTTGGACTCTTTAACCATCTACAAAAATAAACTGAAGATGCATCAAAGATGTAAATATAAGACTGAAAAGCACAAAATGCCTATGATTATAGGATAAATGCTTCATAACATTAGATTTTTGTGATAATTTCTTGAATATACCTGTAAAACTTCAGCCAACAAAAGAAAATATAGATAAATTGTGCTTCATCAAAATTAAAACCTTCTATGTATCAAAGGACACTATAAACAGAGTGAAAGGCAACCCATGGAACAGGAGAAAATATTTGCAAATCATATATCTGATGAGGAGTTAATATTCAGAATACATAAAGAACTTATACAACTCACAACAACAACAAACAAAATACAATTAAAAATGAGCAAAGGACATGAATAGACATTTCTCCAAAGTAGATACACAAATGACCAATAAGCACATGAAAAGATGCTCAATATCACTAATCATTAGGGAAATGCAAATGAAAACCACAATGAGTTATCACCTCACACCCACTGTGATCACTATTTTCAAAATGACAGAAAATAACAAGTGTTGGTGGGGATGTGGAGGAAGTGGAATCCTTGTGCACTGTTGGTGGGGGTGTAAAAAGGTGCAGCCACTCTGGAAAACAGTGCGGCTGTTCTCAAATAATTAAAAATAGTATTACCATATGATTCAGCAACTCCACTACTGGATTTATACATAAAATAATTGAAAGCAGGAACTTTAAGAGATGTGTGTACACCTGTGTTCACAGCAGCATTATTCACAATAGGCACAAGGTGAAAGCACCCCAAGCGTTCATTGATAGATAAACGGATAAACAAAAATGGTGTGTGTGTGTGTGTATGTGCATGTACACACACACACACACACACACACACACACACACATACATACAATGGAACATCATTCAACTGTAAAAGGGAAGGAAATTCTGACACATGCTATGACCTGGATGAGCCTTGAGGACCTTAAAATAAGCCACTCACAAAAGGACACATTATATGATTCCACTTATATGAGGTACCTAAAATAGTCAAATTCACAGAGACAGAAAGTAGAAGGGTGGGTGCCAAGGAGTAGGGGGCGGGGGTGATGGGGAGTTACTGTTTACTGAGTATGGTCTCAGTTTAGGAAAACGAAAAACCTTCCGGAGATGGACGGTGGTGATGGTTGCACAACGACGTGAATGTAGTTAATGCTATTGGACTGTACCCCTGAAAACGGTGAAGACGGTAAATTTTACGTTATGCCTATTTTACAATAAGTGTGCACATACAGGCTCTCTCTCCAAGACTTCACAAGGTTTACTTTGATGAACTCGTTAGCTTATTACGACATCACAACAAGCAGTGTTTAGATTATCTCTAAGAAACTATGTGATAGGAAGGGCTGTCCTTTACTTCCTGGTAAGGATTCACTATAATCACTTTGCACTGAGAAACATGAAATTTTACATTATGTTTAGACCTCAAAGTCCCAGAGCATAAATGTTATGGACTGAATGTTTGTGTCCCCTCCAAATTCATATGTTGAAACCCGACCCTGTGTGATGGTATTAGGAGGTGGGGCCTTTGGGAGGTGATGAGGATTAGAGGAGGTCATGAGGGTGGGGCCCCCATGAAGGGGTTAGTGCCCTTACACAAGTCCTGAGAGAGCTTGCTTCTCTCCGGAGCAAACTCTATGAGGATACACGACTACTATCTAGGAACTAGGAGGCACCAGACAAATTTGCCAGCACCTTGATCTTGGACTTCTCAGCCTCCAGAACAGTGAGAACAGACGTTTGTTGTTTAAGCCATTCAACCTATGGATTTTTTTTTTTTTTTGGTTACAGCAGCCTACATGGACTAAGACAATAAACTCAGCTCTCATGTCCTCGTGCTTAATTAATAACCATAAAATAATTCATTTCTGGAGGATCAGAATGCCTTCTTTTGATAGTCGGCAGAGTGGACTCTTTTGGATTTCTTTGTGATGGTCTGCTAGAGATAAGACAGAGACAACATAGAGGGAAGTCTAGAGTCTCCTTTCCTTTAAGGAACCTGGCTGTCCCTTTGGCTGGACCTGGCTGGGGAAAGTTGCCTATCCACCGAGATGAGGTTCCATCAGCTTCAAAATCTCAGGAGGGTTCTGCTGGATTTCTCTTTCTATAATATTCTGGAGAATTAAAGTTTTCTCTGGGATATTTGCTGAAAAACATTTGTATCAATTCTTGCTTTTAGCAATCTCCTAAGATTGTAATTCAGTAAATTTGGGTGTGGCCTCAACATAATCGATTCTTTTGTATATTATATAAATTTCCCCCCTTTGTTTTATTCACTCATTTTCTTGGTTATCCCTTTTAACAGCAATGTAAAGGGGGATATTAGAGTGTGTTCTCTTTTAGCATCATATTTAATTATTAGCAGTAAGACCCTCAACACAGAGTACTATGTTGATATGATAATATCCTGAAATAGGAAGATTTGTTTCCATTGACACAGTTAGGTCCTGTTTTGAATTTATGTCTTTTGAAACAAGCACCTATGTTCACAGAACAACCTACCACAGTAGTTTTAATTTTTCTTGTCAAGCAAAAAAGCAAGGACAGCAGCTCTCAGTGTATCTGAAATCGCCAACTTGAAGGCTTATCTCAAGTTTACTTTTTAAAATTCAGCACTAGATATTTTACTTATTGAATATTTAAATACAGGATCTTATAGACTTCTAACTTCTCAATGGTGTCTTCCCAAAGGAATTCATGAAGCAGTTTGCAGAAGATAAATAAAATGTTCTGTTTTGAAACTGAGCTATAAGAGAACAACCACATCATTGTCACACACAATTAGGAGAGACAAAAATGTTACCTGCTTTTCACTTGTATTCAACAATTTTAACTTATTATTTGTTAACTTGTATTTAACAAATTTAACAATTTAACACTAATTTTTCTTTAGGAAAAGTGATTGACTTAGAAAAATTCTTAATTGTATAGCTCAGCAAAGAGAGCCATCAGCCAGCTTTGGCATTTTTCTAAGAAATGGATTACTTTGGATGATATATATATATATATATATATATATATATATATATATATATATATATATATATATTTGTGTGTGTGTGTGTCACACACAAGTAATTTAAGAGACTAGCTAGAAAAAAGTGGCACAAGTAGCAGAAAAGTACAAACATTTCTGGTGGTCAATTTTTGTAAATTACAGAGGTCAACATTCATCCAAGTTGGGTCTATTTAATCAATCATTTTCTTAGTAGGAAATATTGATGTGTAGGGTTTGACTGATTTTTAGAGAAAGAGAATAGAAACCTTTTAAAATTGTTGATAAGAATGATTCATCCTTTTTTGCTCTTGTGAAGAAATAATTGTGAATGTTAAATTATATTATCTTGCTGCCTGAAATGGTTTTTAAATTCTTATCATTTTTTTCACAGCAAAAGAGTATTTGAAATGGTGTCAGTTGCATTCATTGATTTCAAGTACAATATATGTTGCAAGCAAATATGTATATCGACTTTATTTTATATGACTTTTTCAAAGAAAATATCCATTTTCCTTGTATGGATATAGTTTAAAGGGCATTATATCTAGATATTGCCAAAGTACAAAAAAAGGATAGCTTAGTAGTGTTTGGATGGAGAAAGAACTCATTTACCAGAGCCAACTTGGTGGTTGTAGATTGGCTGAATTGCACTGGACTTACCTAGATTTCTATGAGAAAGAAAGAATCAAACTCAATAAATTGAAAGATAAAGAATAATAGGGAAGAGGGAATGGGATCGATATCCTAAAAGTATATGATTCTGTTTTTGTTTAATTTTATAGTCGTGTGATTAAGAAGAGGAGAAGCCTAGCTAGAAAAGTGGCTGTGTTGTCAATTTATGTTCTTTTCACCAAATTCACCATCTTGAAGCTGTAATATTTACTGAATGAATGCTCTTTGTCTGGACTACTGATAGTCCTATTTTTTGAGTGGGTTTAATGCTCAAATCTTATTTTTGTGTTTTTGAGTACATTTTACATTTAATCTTAGCCAAAAGGCCGAGAAGGGACAAGTGAGTCCATTTTAAAAGCAGAGGATCTTCAGTTCAAATTCAAAATGCTCTTTACCTTACCTTTCACACAAGAAAAAAAATCTGGAAATGGGAAAATGCTCCAGGCAGTGTGGCTGTGATTTTTTTACCAGGAGGAGATACCTCGCAGAAGCAAGTAGATAAGCCAATTGCCCTAATTGATTGCTCTTCAGTCTCTCTGTTTTCTTCCCCATTATTATATAAGTGAAATCAAGGTTAAAGGAACATTAGTAATAGTCTTGAGAAAGAGAAGTTTTAGAGGAGCATCCAGAAAAGAGTACAGAGGGAATCGGGAAGAGATCAGGAAAACTGTGTAGCATGGGTGATGGGTGGAGGGAAGACGCTGCGAATAAGGTGTATTCTCAACTACTTTGTCTTGATGTTCATGGGGGGGGGGCACCTCAGTTTTGCTTTGTTTTGGCATGTTGGTGAGGCTTCCTTCTCCACTACCTGCCTCTCAGACTTACAGCTTCCCCACTGTCGGCTGGGGTATCATTAACGTATTGGATCCTGGGCAGTTGTCCAGTTCCCCCAATTCTAGTGACATCTCCAGTTACATCTATAGTGACAGTCCCTTGAGGTTTCTATGGGCCTGTTGCTATGGAAACAGTGTCACAAGATCTAAAACCTTAGGAAAAATGCCTAAAGGTTTGAAACTTATTCCAGATCCAAAATAAACCTTTATTTGGCATAACCTATTTATGATTTTTAAAATGCATTTATTTATTCTTTAAATAAAAATCATATTCATTAAAAATAAAATATCTCTCAACCAAACTGCTGAAAAAAACAAAACAAAAAACAATACTTCCAGGTCTTGTCTTTTCTTCCTATTGACCAATTCTGTAAGTGTTAGAGAAGGCTGAGCCTAGAAATCTTCCAGAGTTTCAGTTGTGAGAATTTTCTCACAAGGAGCTTTCGGTTCTCAGACAGAGTAAGATACTCCAACATAGCTGCCTCTGTTTCCAAGCACATGTAACCAAGGTTAGTAGTGCAAGGATATGTTTGTCTTCAATGGCTGCCGTTGACAAATTATCACTACCCTGGTGGCTTAAAACAATACAAATTTATTATCTGACAGGGTCAGTGGGCCAAGACTAAGGTGTCAGCAGGGCGGCTCTCCATTCCGGAGACCTGGGGAGAATCTGTTTCCTGGCCTTTTCCAGCTTCTGGAGAATGCTCACATCCCTTAGCTTCTGGACCCCTTCCTCCATCTTCACTACCTGCAACACTGAACTTCTCTGACCCTTCTTCTGCATTACATCTATTTTTCTGACCCCAGATGGTCAAAGTTTTCCACTTTTAAGGGAGTCATGTGATTAAATTGGAACCACCCAGGTAATCGAGGATAATCTCCCCCTCTCAAGGTCCTAAACTTAATCATATCTGCAAAGTGCCTTTAGACATATAAGGTAATGTAGTCACAGGTACCCAAGATTAGAACATACATATCTTTGGATTGGTGGAAGTCATTATATCTACAGAGAACAAATCTCATGAAATCTTTGTAGCAAACACAGGACTGAAGAAGACAGCAAACCAATAGATCTGGTTATAAATAAGAGTTAGAGAAAGTGGATAAATGGATACTAACCCATCATATCAGATGCTTCTGTTATGTGACACTTCAAATATTCTATCGAGGTACCACCACTTACTTTCCACAGATAAGTGGAAGATAAAAGGATGGAAAAGACATCCTGTGCAGTGAGCAGAAAAGCAGATGTGTTTCTTTTAACATCAGACAAAGAAGACTTCAAGACAAGGGGTTGTCTTGAAGAGGGATCTTTTAGCATGATAATTGTATCAATTTATCAGGAAGACATAACAACTGTAAGTATACATGCATCTAATAACAGAAATTCAAACACATGAAGCAAAATTGATAAAACTAATGATAGGCAAACCCACAAATATAGGTTTACATTTTAACATCACTTCCTCAATAGTTACCGGAACAAGCAGAGAGAAAAATAAGTACAAAATTTGAAAATATGAATAACACTATCAACTCGTCCGACATTCATGAACCCCACACCTAACAACTGGCTTTGCTCATGTACTTTTTAAAAGCACATGGGGCCATTCATCAGATTAGATCATAAGCTGGGCCACAAAACAAGTTGCAAAATTTTCAAAGGACTGAAATAATATAGAGTATATTCTCTGACTATGAAGGAATTAAAGTCAATAGCTAAAAGGTATTGAGAAAAGTTCCAAATATTGAGAAATTAAGCAACATACTTACATATAACATATGGTTTCAAAAAACTTATATAGGAAATAAAAAAAAAAAAACATTTCAAAATGGTCAGTATTGAAAACACAACGTATTAAAATATATGGGATTCAGCTAAAGTAGTGCTAGAGGGAAATTTCTAACTTTAAATGCTTATGTTAGAAAAGAAGAAAGATTTAAAATCAATGATACATCATTCCCCCTCATAAATCAAGAAAATAAACTGAAAATTAAGTGCAAAATGAATACAAGGAAAGAAATAATAGAGATAAGAGCTGAAACAATAGAAAAAAATCATGAAGCAATGGAATTGAATCGTTGCCACTTGTGGAACTTGTGTTTCCTGTTCCTACATACTTTCACTCTGTCAGACCACAGATCCTTATTCTTGAAGAGACTACACCAGAGAATATTTCTACTGAACTTGAAGCTGTTACTACCACCTGGTCATGTGAGCTCTTCAGGCCAATGGGCCAACCAGTGAGAAAGAGTTACAATATTCGTAGGAGTAAATGTCATTGGTTACCATGGGGAGTTAGGGTCACTGCTACACAATGGAGTAAGAAAGGACCATATCCAGAAACCCAAGGATTCCTTGAAGCATCTCTTGGTGCTTCCATGCCTGTAGAAAATGGTAAACAGGCAACTAACTACAGGAAACAGCCTGACAAGGTGAAAGCAGATCTCTCAGTGAAGACCTGGCTTGCTCTCTGAAGAAAGAAATCTAAGTCAGCGAAAGTGTTGCCTGAATGAAGGTGAGGAGAATCAAGACTGGAACACAGAGCTGATAAACATCAAATATGTCCTCAGGACCAGCAGGGTTTGGAGCTTGTTCTACAAATATTTTGTATTATGTCTTTATGGGGGTTTTGGCTGGCTACCACTTTGAAGGGACTCTGAGATAGATGAGACTTGCAAGTAAAGGAGAACATGAGCTTATTTGAGTGGTGGAAGGGGTCAATTGCTCATGGACATCACTTGCGTGCTGTTTCGTGTTCTCTCAGTCCCATCTTTCACCCCAGCCACTGCTGCAGAGACAGGTCTGAGACAGTGTTGATTCATTTTGCACACAGCCCACACTGCCTTGCTCCTTCTCCTGCCCGGAGTTCTCTGACATGATGTCATGGGACTGCCATGGGAACTACCTTGGCACTCAGGCAGGCAGAATCTGAAAGTGTGAGGATAATGCTGTGGGGCCAGCTCTGAACAATGGGGCAGGAGGCCCTGCAGCAGGTCCTGTGTTAGGGATCCCCCATAGTGGTGGTCAATTTAATAAAGACACATTGTTTGATTTACTATTCATCCTTCTCTCTTTTACCCGATCTGCTCTTCACCCCTGCTCCCTGGGATCATTCCCCAAATGAACTGCTTTCACCGGAGCTTTTGTCTCAGCTTCTGCTTGGGGGAAACCCCATCTATGACACTGGTCTTTATAACAGAGAACGAATTTCCGCTGGCCACCCAGAGGTACATTCTTAACTTTCTTTAGCAACCATTCAAAGCAATTGGGAGTTAGTGTGCTTGGATAAGGCAATCCCACTCCGGACAATTTAGGCTGGCAGATTTCCCAAGAGAAGACTTTCTTCCTGGTTGACCTCATTGCTAATGGCCCCATTTTTGCCCCTAGTTCTTTTTTCTTTGCAGAGTTTGAAATAACATATCCAATTTCTTTGAAACAAACAAGCAAAGCAAAAATCTAACGAATCTTTTCACAGGAACTCTGCTCATAAATCCAGGGTTTAGTAAATGTGCCTGTATGAAAGTATTCCCCCTTAGTCTTTAGTTGTTGTCATTTATTTTCTTTGCTATTTACAGAATCACGAAACCTTGTTTTCTTCCCTTTAAATGACAAGAGACTATTTTCTTTGGCACCGCCCCAGAGTACAGCACCAGTTAAGCTTGCTGCTATGTGAGAGTCCTACTCAAAAGGCCATGAGAGCAAGTGACTTGGATGATCGGAAGTAGCCCCAGGAAACACAGAGTATTTTACTTCCTGTCTTTTGGCCAGGATGCGGGATTTTCCTTGGTCAGAAGTAATTTTCAATAAGGTCAAAGCCTTATTCTACTTGGAATCTCATAGGATATCAGCCACATTACTTTCTTACAAGCAATTGCTCACCCTTACAAGATCAGGAGGAGAAACATTGAGGGGAAAACAACGTATTTAGCTTAGGGTTCTATATGACAAATGGTTCTTGATAATCTTCTCAGCTCAATTTTGGGAGACTAGACTCCCTGAAAAAGAAAAATGATTGACTACGTGTGAATAGATCCATCACACTTGAAGAGAGATTCAGATTGTGTTTAAATAAACACCACCACCAACAACAAAAGAACACCCAGAATAAACTTCAAAAAACATGTAACAACTGCCCCCAACTGCTCAGGAGGAGAAAAGAAATCAGAAATAGCTGAAAATCAGGAGCCTCAAGAATGAATTTGAAGACTGATACATAGACATCTTAAACAAAAGCAGCTTGTAACATTTACTGATGAATGACAGTCTGCTTTTGAAAAGGCTAGAAATCGAGATTGCTCAAACTAGAAGGATAGAGGATTCTGTACTTTGACTGTGGTCTGGGGATTGGGGTAGAATTCCTCCCACTTGTAGCTATCTTCACCATCTAGATTAGGCTATTTTCTGAGTATCATAAATAACGTGTAAAAACATTTCTAAATTTGGAAGTATATTTTGGTAATTACCTCATCTATTTGAATCTCATGAGATTTAAGAAAAACAACCAGAAAGTCCGAAGACTTCTTTACAATGGAATTTAAAGCGGTGGTGTTCACCTGAAGAGTCCCCTTTTTGAATTATCCTTCAAGAATAGGGAATATAGTCAATCATTTTGTAATAAGTATGTATGGTGCCAGGTGGGTACTAGACTTATCAGGGAGAATCACTTCATAAGTTATGCATATCTAACCACAATGCTGTATGTACACCTGAAACTAATATAAAATTGAATGTCAACTGGAATTGAAAAATGAAGGTGAAAAAAAAAATTCACTGTTATTCTGATTCTATCAGCACAGGTTCCTCACTTCCAGAATTTTTTCCTTACGATCCATTTTTCTTTATCTATTGCTGGAACAATACCTAGATTCTGCCACAGCACTGGTCCAGCCCAATGGTCCTGCTACATATATTACCTTCAAGGTTGTTTATTGTATTTTTCTGCTCTAGGATACACGTAATCACAGATTTTACTTTTGTGCAGATTGGTTTTCTATTGATTCTCAGTCTTAAATATTTCTTTGGTTAATTCGTCATTTTTATTTGCCTTATTCCAACCCATGAGAAAAGATCTTCATTCTGACTTTCACCTTAAGATATTTAAGTTATAAAGAAATTTAATATAAGGTGATCTTAAAAAATAACTGATTTATCTTATGAAGACCACGATTTAAGTGACAAAAAAATGATATTTCCTAGGTTTAATTATTTCAATAAGATTACAGGGGATGAAAAGTGATGACTGATTTATCATTAGTGTCAGCAAAGACCTCCTTAGGAAAAATATGTTGCACTTTTAGAGACTCAATATTATAACAATCTTCCTCATTTTACACATAATAACCCTTTGGTAATTAAAACTTATAGATTATATCATTATTTTTTATAGTACAGTGGGTTAAGTTAAACAGCTATTTAATTCAATGACAAATTCCGTTAAACTATTTTCCAATGTGTAAACTAAAATAGCTGACTGTTTAACAAAACTTTTCATTTTTTCAGCTGAAAATACAGACATCATATATAGATGCAAAGTCAGAGCAGAATCAACTGATGATCACTTTTTGACAATTATAAAGGTTTCATTCATCCCACTTAAATTCACTAAAAGAATGTCAACATTTTCTATATCTCAGATTTTGTTTTTTTCTGCCTACAACTTACTTTCTTGGATTACACAGACTACTTCTTTAATCTTTTATAGTTACCTATATTCTTTTCTTCTCCCCGTCTATCCTTTCATTTTTATCGCTTTTTCTCTGTTTTGCACTTTCAGTGTTTAGAAAAACAAAATGGAAAAGATATAAAGCTTACCATTTCTACCAAGGATAAATATAAGAACATCCCAGCAGTAACTGTCAAGATCCAGTTTTGAACACATGGGTCAGTTGATACTGAGAGGCCAGTGTACAGTCCTATGAAGGCAGTTAGAGCACTTAGGAAATTCATCAGGATGGCAATCTTAACTGGAAGTCCAGAGCTTAGGAGCACAGCAAAGTCTCCTGAAATTTAAGGAAAAAGGAAAATATAATTATCAGTTAACTGGTGATGGCTTTGGTAATGCGCTATCAAGTTGTTTCAAATTTCAGCAACTGGGACCAATTTTGTAAGTTAAGCTGAATGATTTCCTTATATATTTGGAAATAGATACCTATATTTCTCTAGGATCCATAGCTAACTCATTACACTGTTAGAAAGTTACATTTCAAGAGCCTATTCCTTTTAGTGCTCCGAAAGATAGTACGTACAGAGAGAACGCTGACAACCTCTCCAGTCACTGATGTCCTGTGGCATTTGCAGGTTAGATAAATGCAAAATAAAGCATTTGCTATTCCCAGGTTTCTAAATCTTTTTGCCTGGAGACTTACCAGGCAAAATCACAAGGTAGTACACATGCGGGCTTTTCTTATTTACTTATGTAGGAAATGCTTAGGGGAAAGAGAAAACTACTTAATATGAGATTTAAAAATCATGGCAAAAGTTAATTAGGAAAACAAATTTGCCTTTAGAAAATGTTTTAAGGCCTTAATGATTTTAGAAAAATCACATTCTCTCCTTTCGTCCAAAAAAGAAGAAGAATGAACTCTTCAGCTGAGAGCCTCTATCTCTTAGTTTGGAGGATCAAGAAGAGGCTGAAATTCAATAAAGACAGTCTGGGGACTGAGTTTCCTAGTTGCTGGCCTGCCTCATTTGTCACACTCCCCTGCGTTTTTGTTATAGTAGCTAAAAGTAGGACCATAAGATAGGACAGCCAGACCAAGCACATTTCAATGGAGTCAGGAAGAAACTTGAATAAATGTTTCAAGAGGGATGGGTCAATGAAAAGTTGACAACTGGACTTCAAATAATAGACACTAAACACCAGAGGGCAGAGGTAGCCCCAGGGGGCAGCGTAGGTCTGAAAATAGTTGCATGAAGAGTTATTGCCAAAAGCCCTCTCACTAGGGCATGTGTGGGCCTGGGTCCAGCTTCTACTCTTTCTGGGTCTGTTTTATAAACATTTCTATCTCATCCTGGTTCCTGGGAGGCAGGGTTTAAATTATAGCACTATTAAGATTATCTAGAAAAAGAGTCTTTTGCACATCTGCTACCATATGCCTGTCATTTCAATTTTACACTAGGCTTTAGATGTCTTGTATTAATAAAGTTGATGAAACCATGGTTTGCCTTTAATTTAAATGTTATTTTATCACATTGGCCTATTTGTTGATATAATGGGTAAAGTTCCCCTCTTAATGTTTTTCCCACACTTACTATGCAGATTTTAAAGTCCTTGCCAAAGTTCTTTAAAAGGCAGTTTCTCTAAATGACTTTCTCCCAGATAGAATTCTCTAGAATCCAAAGAGTCACTCTGGCCCTGGGAAATATCATAGGGTCTAAGTGAATTTTGTCCCAAGTTATAGGATTTTTTTTTCTAGTTCTTTTCTGCTGATGTTTAAATAAATTGTGAAAGGAAAGCATTCATCTTTTCATCGTATGCTGGAAAAGGAAGCTTAGGAAACCATAGCTAGAAATATAGTATGATTTTCTCAACAAGCAAGAAACAGCGATTCTACTGTCAGGCTTACCCATTTCATGTGGAATTTCGTGACACAAGATAGCAATTGTCGTGGTCACTCCTGACTCGGATGAAGATGAAAAGGCTGTTCCAATCACAAGGCCATCTGCAAAATTATGCAGGCTGTCCCCAACCAATATCATTATCGCTAACAAGCTAATGGATTTGCCTAAAGAACCAAACAAAGGTGTGAGAAGCATGAACAGAGCACTGCATATTTCAGGAATCCTTCAGATATGACCACGTTTCCCATCCACCTTTGACCTTCTTAAGTCGCATCAGGTTAAGTAACCCCACTTCGTTTCAACTTTCACAATCAGCCAGGACTGGAGATGCAAATATGGTAACCAACACGGCTTGGATGTACGGTCACTGCTTTTTTAATGGGTCTAACCAATCATGAGATAAATTATGCACTGGCATTCACTATTCTATCACCTTGTCCAGCTGAATGAAGTGCCAAATGAAGAAAATAAATCTGGTTATAACCTCGCAAAATACCAGCATGACCTTTCCAGGAGTGTTTTTCATAAAGCATTCTAAGATGATTTAAAAACTTACCTGCAGAATGTCATTAAAATGAAGTCTGTTTTCCAAAACTGTCCCCCTGAGTCAGACTGTCCCCAGTGTCAACCTGGGGGAGTGCATGTTCTGCCAGTGTGTGGTCATTGTGGTATCCTGTCTAGTTGGTGCTAATGAGCTTTCTAAAGTGCTTCATTCAACTACTACCACGACAGAACCACTACCAACTCTGTCGATCCCAAAGTTAGCTTTGGAACAGTTACTTAATGTTGTTTTCTTTCTGAAAATAACTTTTAGTACTAGACCAGCCTGATGTTGAACAAAATAAGGAGAAGCTGTTTGTGTGGGACTCTATTACATAATAAACATTATCTGATTGGTGGAGAGTCAATGCACTAATTTAGATCATAACAAGTGTAATTAATGGAATAATTTAGATAATAACTGGGTTCAAGTTTTTAATGCACAGAATTTCTGTTTTCAAAAACCTAACATTGTGTATTAGTATAACACAATTATAGAGTTGTATGACTAAGGAATATAAAAAGTATTTCAGAGATAACACTTACTCTGACAGTAAACAATCTAGGTATACCATTTGATAAGAAAATCAGTTACGATAGTCTAAAACTTCATGAATTACTCAGTTGCTATACACTGTGTGACAGGTGTAAATAGTAGCTATTGTTCCTGTTAGAAGTGAACACAGTATTCTAATAATAGTACACTCAAAAATAGGGAGAGGATGCCTCCTGATTTCCATTATATGGTCTAAGACTGCATTATAATACGATTTGCTGTTTTATTTGGGAAATACAGTTGGACTCATTTCATATGCCATACCATGAAATAAGTAACTTCAGCTGACTAAACAGCAGATATAGCCCAGACTATCAGCCAGGAGACAGCTGTTTTGACTGTGTTGCAAAGATGCCCCATGAATTTTCCTTCTAAAAAGCATGCTTTATTTAGAATGATCACAGCGCGACTGACTTATAGCCTCTTTGTGGTTTACTAAGTCATTTTATTCCTTACTAAAAATGAGAGGATTCCAGGCAGCAGTCATAAAAACACAGACTACATATCAAATTACTGAATTCAGGGAGTTCTTATTGGCATTGCCTGGAAGCTCTCAAAATCGAATAATGCTACCAGGTCACTTGGCTGTTCCTGCCAATTTTCAGAAATAAAGCTCTTCTTTGTGAAAATATAATAAAATGAAATAATTTAAAGTAATACATTTGACAACATTGCAGCATACAAATAAATTGGATTTCCACATGCCTACATGTAGTATTGATATTAGCAACATATATTCAAATGGAAATTTTTTACCCAATTTATATTCTGCTAAGAAACAGTATGGCCTATTTTTGTTGCCTGTTATTTTATTATCACTGATTATGGGTTTCTAAATGTCAAATCATGGACATGTGACAAGCCACAAGGCAAATACACACTTTTGCATATAAGCCACAAGGAATACACTGTGCATATTAAGATAATTCAAACATTATTCAGCAGAAGAAACAACAAGCTTTCACTGGTAATTTATTCATCACAGAATTATCGATAATATTTTACCTTTCCTTATGTACCTGGCAGGCGTATTGAGTTCCACGTTTCTGACTTACTAGAGATTTTTCCATGAAACATGGGCTGGACCTTGTATCATTTTGCTTTCTGTTTATTTAAATCAGACTGTGGATAGGATTTTCCCATCCTGTCTTTTGAAACACTAGCTGAGCTCCACCAATGAGGTAATATGAAACAAGTAATCAAATATTTGAAGCTAATTCAATATGTCCCTGGCAAAAGGGCAATTGAGTAATCGAATTTTGGTTTGTTCATTTTTCATAGTATATGCCAAGCTTGATATCTGAAGTCAAAAGATATGAGGCCTATAAAATATTTAAATAAGACCATGTTACTCCCTGATCTGGCATCGACTCCCTGCTCCTAATCTGCCTGCGCAGATCCTCCTTTCCTCTTTTTCCTTTCAAAAAACAAAGAAACAAACAAATGTTTATTGTAGGCCTACTAGGGGCCAGGCATTCTAAAATTTCTCATGAAACTGAAGATTTGGAAGGAAAAATTGTACTAACGATGTCCTGGAAGCAGAATTGTATAGACTATATAATTACATATTTTGAATCAAATAAATTACAAGAGTTAATATATCTAACGCATTTAGAATGGTGATTGGTACAATCATGGGTGTTCTGATCAATATTTATATCACCAACCACATTGCATACTAGAGATAAAGACCATTCTTATTTTTATTCTCCATTGCATACACAGTGCCAGAAACATGGCACATCTTCAAACATTTCTTGAATGAATGAAGAAGGTGAGAAAACATATGGATGCATGCATAAATGAATGATCAGAAAGAAGCTTTTGGTGAATTTGCATTTCCTTAGTTCCTCCATGTTGGAGTTTACTCCTATGTACTCTTGGGCAATGACTTATCCTAACAATTGGTTTCTTCACTTGTATAATTTGGATAATATTCTTACCTCACTAAATGTAGAAGGATTAAATGAGATAATCCATGTCTAGTTTTTAACACTGTGGCTGGCATATAATAACTGTTAAATAAATGGAAGCCATTTTTATTATTGGGTAACTAACTCATTATGGTAGAATTAGGAATAACTAATCATAGCTGTTTAACATTAAAACATTGGGAAATTGTGTCACAAAAGAGTAATATAATTGAGAAAAATGGGGCAAAGATTCAGGAGCAAATGATGAAAGCCAAAAGAGACCAAAGAAAAAATTCTAAGAATTATTCAGAAACATAAGCAAAAATAAATAAATTCCTATTGAAAATCAGTAAATTAAATTCAGAAATAGGGAAAGGCATAGAAATAAACTTAAACAAATTATACAAATTAATTATACAAATTATACAAATTAATTATAGAATACAATGTGAATAATGAGGTATCATAGATTTGAACTCCATCATCTTAATGACAATATTACAAATGAGATAGATATTTGTGATCAATTTTTAGAAGACTGTGATAGAAGACAAAAAAACAACAACAACAAAAAACAATCATGTCTTCAGACTTCATAGGAAGTGAAAAGCTCAATCATCACGCAAACATGATTTTAAAGGAGCTCTGATAACCATTTATGTATTTACACTAATTGAAGTTTTTAGATCAGTTTTAAGCAATTGTAGAAAACAAAATTTTTAAAGAATGGAGTAAAGTTGATATGAATGGTGTGTTGGAAAGACTAATAGGAATGACTCTTTATTAAAAATTCTATTGCAAAGGTTGTAATAATGAAATATATACCCAGTATAAAATTTATGTGGTTTTGACACATTTATTTTAAAGCAGACGTCACTTTTTTGTATGGCACTTTCTATATTTTGTGTTTAGCTTTTTTTAGTGGGTACTCACCTTTTCTGTTGGAGGCTGTCATAGTGCCTATAGGAATTTCAGCTGCCTGGAAATCTTCTGGTCCTCTCTATTTTAAATTAAAAATAATAATAATAAATGATGAAAGATATGCAATAGCCATCATTTTACTAGCAAATGAAACATCTGAAGTTATGCTGATTTTTAAAAGATGTTTTAATACTGTAGGGAATATTACCATGTTTCCCCAAAAATAAGACCTAGCCAGACAATCAGTTCTAATGCGTCTTTTGGAGCAAAAATTAATATAAGACCTGGTATTATGTTATATTGTATTGTATGATATTACATTACATTATATTGTATTATATTATATAAGACCCGGTCCTATATTATAGTAAAATAAGACCGGTCTTATACTAATTTTTGCTCCAAAAGACGCACTAGAGCTGATTGTCCGGCGAGGTCTTATTTTCCAGGAAACAGAGTAGAACTTCTAGATAAACAAATATAGAAAGTAGGGCTGAGAGTGAGTCTGCAAGCATGCTTTCGTACTACGTGCATTGAGATGAAAATAGCACTGCTATGTAGATCAGAGTCTCTCATAGAGTGCTAGAAGCTACTGAGACAGTCTGTAATTCAGACTTCTAAATAATGTAAGCCTTTCTGAAACCCAAAAGTTGAAGAAAAAGATTCTTGATTCTTGACCTAATTTGGTCTTCTCCTGTATAGTGGGTTGTGACCTGATCTGTTAGCAGATCATGCATTGTGGATGGAGAAGTACCCCATGCCAACCCAGCACCTCATTTCACGCATCGTAGTATAATACTGGTTTTGTTGCTTTGCCAGTCAGTAAAAGAAGCTTGCTGATTAAGAAAGGAAATCAACAGACTTACAAGAGACAAATATACTAACAATTTTAAAGTCTTCTCATCCTTTCATATGACAGGAAAGTGAGATTTTGAAGTTGACATTTATAATATGAGTTAAGATGACGTGATTTATTTCAGAGACTGACTCACGGTTCAATTTCTGGAAAGTCACCTCCCCTCCCTATGCCTCAGATTCTTATTCTATTACATGAGAAGAATACTTTTTATCTGCCTTTTGAATATGTTCTTTTAAAAGCATATTGATATAATTCTATCATCAAAATTGTGGAGACACAAATTTAATGTGTAATGTAAACATCTTTTTTTTTTTTAATGTAAAACAGAGAAAGTAAACTTAAAGTGCACATGTTGGAGTAATAGCAACTATTCAAAAGATGTAATGACAGGCTATTTTTGGAAAAAGGATGCTGAGAAGGTAAGACCTGTCAGATACAGGGTTAGAGGAGGAAGACAGCCTTCTTGCCTGAAATTGGGAGATCTAGAAATAAACAAAAATATGATCTTTTTACATTACATTAAAAGCCTGATTGTAAAAGAAAAAGCTCCAGAGTTCCATTAAAACACAGGAGGTCAAATATTTAGTCTAGATTTTTTTTCCCCAAAAAGCTATATATTGTCACACTATGTAAAGTCATTTAGAGGCAAACATCCATGATTCCTTGTTGATTGAAAGGAACCATAAGCTCCCCTCCTTCCTAAAAAACCGGAAATTGAGCCAAATGGTCCCTAAAGTTCATATTATTTCTATTTGCTTAGGTTGATCTTGCAGCTTAAATAACAAAAGAAAGAGTGACTATATTATTAGTGAGCTAGAATATTCAAATACAACCAAACTCATTAAGTTAGCATCAGAGATTTGCTTCTGTGCATCTTGGTGTTATAGACCTGTCATTCAAACAGAAGGAACAAGGTCATCATTAGAGTGATTTTAAAACTAATCTCAGTCTGAAGTTAACTTCTTTCAAACTACATGTGAAGAATCTAAACAACAAACACTACATGGCTCTTAAAATTGTGTTTTTAAAGGAACTTTTTTTGTTCTTATCTCTGAGTTATCTCTAGATGTGCAGTCTACTGCATTCTATTTCATTGTGTTAATGTCTCAGGAGGAGCTTACTTATCTCTACTTCGTTAGGGACCTATCCACTGTAAACCCCTACCCCAAAGCCGTGGTTATAAGGAGGCAAGTTTTCTCACTATCATATATTCCTTTCGCAGTTTTCCTGTCCCTTTATTTGTTACTTTGAGAATTAGAATGGGAATATTGTTTTCAACCTGACTGGAGGTTGCGTTTGGAGAATTCATGTGGAGCATTTTTGTCATGGAAAATTCAGTGTAACAAAGGCCCTTAAGCTATGAGACATCTCATTGAACAGAATGGGTTCTCTCCTGCATTGTGATGTGAACACCCACTCCTGGATGCACTAACTAATTCCTTGTTCAACATTTATTTGCACCCACCTGGCCATGGCTAAGGATTACTCAGAATGGAAAACTAAAGGTCAAGTGGTTTATAAAAACTGATAAACAGAAGGATCAAGTTGCTGCATATTTTGTCAATCTGAGTCATACGTGTTTCAAAGTGGTGCAGATAGCAATGATTTAAGTCTGAGGAAAATGCTTTTTACTCTTTAAAACAGGTGCTTGGCAAAGTTTTCCCAACTATTTATTATAGTTGAGAATAGACAAATCAGGAGTGGAATCTGTATCTACCTAACTGATTTTTGTCTATTCGTCCAGGAATGAAAGAAAGAAGGTAATCAAACCAGTGAAATACTTCAGATCAGTAACCTACCAACTGGATAGTTGAAGCAGATTTGCCTTTGCTTGACTGGTCACTTAATTCAGAGTTGAGTGCAAGATGGTGGGAATGCCCCACAGGCCCATTAACCAATGACACGCCCTGCTGGATGAGGATGGTTGAAAATTAGTGCTGAAGCCAGAAAAACACAGATGCAACCTTTGTCAGTTCCGTGGTTCTGGTTAACAGTTTGCACATTGGCCAGAGTGGTGGTGACACAAAAAGAGTAATAGGAGGATTTCATCATTAAAAAAATACTTGCTAAAATGTCTCCCCTCAAAGAAGCACAGGACTGCTCTGAACCATTACGCACATCAAAGTTTTAAGAATGCAACTTAAAAAATGTCTAGCTATGATTTGAAAATGCTTAAACAGTGGTGTTTTTATATTGTCTTTAATATTTTTTATTTTTCAATTACAGTTGACATACAATATTATATTGGTTTCAGGTGTACCACATAGTGATTAGACAGACATCCACAGAACTCACGAAGTGATCACCCCAATAAATCTAGTACCCATCTGACACCATACAGAGGTATCACAATATTATTGACTATATTGCCTGTGCTGTACTTTACATCCCCATGACTGTTTTTATAACTGGCAATGTGCACATTTTAATCGTTTCCCTTTCTCACCCACTTCCTAAACCCCCTCGCATCTGACAACCATCAAAATATTCTCTGTATCTACAAGTTTGTTTCTGTTTTGTTTATTTTGTTTTTTAGATTTCACATTTATATTGTTTTTTTTTTATTTACTACAAAATTAAATTTTGAATTCTTTCTGATGGCGATATCAAAAGGATGACCATTGAAACTGTACTGCATCCTGTAATGACTAAATTATTAGGTTGGTGCAAAAGTAATTGAGGTTTAAAAGGTTAAAAGTAATGGCAAAAACGGCAATTACTTTTGATCTAACCTAATAATATCTCTAGAAATGTATTCATCAATTAAAGCATTTATAGCTTCTAAAACATTCACATTATTTTTCATTTTATACAGTAGCACGAATGTTGAAATTATGTTCTTAAAACTCTTTTTAAGTTCCCTGACAAGTTCAAGGACAATCTGAACAAACTAGATTTATAGATGTTCAGAATCAATTTCATTCATTTCCATCCTGGTTGTGCTGTTGAGATTAGAACTCCTTTTGTGGAAGTTAAGTACCTACAATTCTAAAGCAGAGCCATGATCGAAGCTCGCTGTCCTAATCTTCAATTACTATAGAATCCTGGCTTGGGCCCCCGGACAAAGAACAACCATGCTTCATTAAAACGGAAATTCTTTTACAGGATTTTGTTTAAAACCTGTTTGTTATGAAAAGTTTCAAATATACAGAAAAGCTGAAAGAACTGTAACGTGAACACTCAGATACTGACTCCTTGGATCCTACCATCGGCATTTGGTTATATCTATTTTTGTCACACATCTATCCATCTATCATCTCTCTACCCACCCACAAAACCATCTTTTTTTGATGCATAGAATAGAATTTTTGAATAAATTTACAAATGATAATAAACAGAGGCTAATATTTGAAAAGACTACTAAAGTCTGAGCTGAGTATGAGCATTATGTTATGTGAACATAGACAGTCAGGGATAAGTAAAAAACCGTAAGTACTACAAAGCCCCAATACTTTGTAAAGAAAACTTGCTTTATTTTAATCTCCTGGAGTCTTTCATAAGTGTTTACCTTTTTAACCATTCCACCAAACAGTTCATCTATTTTTTTATAGGATAATGTGCACGAGCAAAAATAAAATAAAATAAAATAAGCCACACTGTATTTTATGTATCGTATACGTAGAAATCAATCAAATACAGGCATGAGGAAAGCCATGATTCAAGCTACAGAAAAAGATCTGTCACAAATAACATCCCTGAACGTCTTTTAAGTGCCCTGAGAATAGAAAATAATGAGTAATTTTGTGAATTTTCAAAATTTTTGTTTGCTTGTTTATTTGCTGTTGGTTAGGAAAGACATTTGGAACGATGATTAGTAGCGAGGCTCTGGGCCCCTTCAGCCTCAGGCGTGAAGTAGTCTCCTGTTTCTAAACTAGCCAGAAGGTCAAATAGCGGGTAGTAACAAGGACATCAACGGGTCAGCAACAGATGTTTGAAAAATTAATAACCGTATTTACAGAGTAGCTGCCAGTCAGAACGACCTGTGTATTTTGGAAATCAGAGCCCCTCTCTTACACAGACAACTTCATGAAGATGTCAATTTTGGACAAGTACTTTCTCAATAAAAAAGGAATATTATGAAGCCCTACGGCAAAGGACAAATACAATTTAAAATGTACCTTGGGACGTGGTGATACAAGAAGAATAAAACATTTTTCTATCAAGAAAAATCCATGGATGCCTCCAATTAATCCCAACAGTTTCCAAATGTGACCTTTGCTTTCATGGAAATGTCCAGACTCTGAGGCTTCCTGCTTATGTAAACCAAGAACCTGAAAACATAAAAATAAAAAAGAGAGAGAGAGGCATAAAGAAATAACTTTCGATGACTTAAATAATAATTAGTAGGTTCTGTGTTGAATATACTCGACTTTCGTTCCAGAGAACTTCATGACAACTTCTGAAAACATTCAAAGCCCAATTTGCTTTTAAATGTATGAATACTTCTGAGACAGGATTCAGTCACAGTAAAAGAAAATGTGTACAAGAGAAAAGAAGGGAGAGCTTTGAGTAGTTTCTGCTAATGAACAGAAACAAAGCCTAAACTTATTTCAGTAAGTGGCCTAAATTTTCATGCATTCTCAGTCATTTAGCTGAATTTTTTTTTCAGGAGTTCAATGTGTATCTGTTCACAGCAGTGTCTTATAACAATCAATGCATTTTATATTGAGAACAAATATAAAGATACATTTCATCTAGGGTTTATTGTCCCATTGCTCCATTGCAATTAAAGAACACTTTTAATAAATGTTCCAAGAAGTCAGAAATCCACCTGAAAGACATTTTTCCATCACGTGCATACTGTATACCCACCAATACTGTCCGCAGTCTGGGACACAAAAGATATAAGAAGCATAAAAAAGATATAAGAAGCATCAGGAATTTTCCTCTAGTGACTCGTCCCATTGGTTGACTCATTCAAATAGTTGACTTCATGACTTCTTGTGAGCTAGTAAATTGTTATGTACCACATTACCTCCCCAGGAGAGGCAGTTTGGAAAATTGCTCAGTGGTTACCACATTTGGATATTAATGACCATTACATTAAAAAGAGGAAGAAATTCTATGTGTATATAGTGTATATGTATATACTCATAAATATATGTAGATATTTACATGTGTATATATATATTCATACATATATATATGCACACATGAGTACATGAGTGAATATATACACTGAGCTTATGCACATAATTAAAAACCAACATATGTTAGTCAATTTTTCTTCTGGTAAAGACAGTAAACGATACCCACCTAATATTTATAATTACCATTATTTCAGAAAATAAAGAACTTTGTAATAGCATAAAACAGGAGGAAAAAATCCACAATCTCAGAATAAAATGTAGATTTATAAGTTGAATAAAGTTAGTTAAAAAAGGAAATCAAGACAGTGACTTCTTTTTCTCATTTCTGTGCTGTCCTTTGAACACCTATCATATATCATATCCAGGAACCACTGATTTTTCTAGCTTTCCACCATATTTGTACTGGATCATTCTTCCTCTTCCCAATAGTTTTTGCCCTTGTCTCTTTCCTCAAGTAAAGCAACTGCCTTCTAAATTTCATGAAACCCAGCTAATCTTTTAAGTTTCCCTCCGTAACACAGTCGCTGCAGAGCCACTTGTCAGTCCCACTGGCCCCCAAATCCTCCAGCTACCTTGAGCTGTGTGCTCCCCCATCAGGGGAGACCCAGTAAGCTTTAAGATCCTTTTTTGTTTCCCAGGATCCTGGAAATAAACAGCTCTGTAGCCACTGTGGTGACCTAGAAAAAGGCCCCGGCTACCGCCTCAAGCCAATAAGCTCTGAACTATTTCCAGAAAATTAGATTACAAGGGAAATTAAAACGAATAATGGTTTGTTTCATTTCTCCAATGCTCACTTTTCAGTTTTCAAAACATCTAATAACTATTGAGCCTCTAAGCAACAAGAGTGACCCTGTAGGAAATTGCCAGAGGCTTGTGGAAATTTTTAATATCTCAGCCTTGGCGAGAGGGAGGGATCATTTGTCCATCATTATCCATCATAAGAGATTTCAGAGGAAATAGATGCTCTCATCTGAAGACCCTTCTGCCTGAACTCTTTCGCATCTCAGGTCATAGTCCTTTCCTTTCTGACAAATAAAGAGCCTCAAAGACGTCAACAGACCCAGCTTCCTGGTGCTCACATTTTTCTTTAGAAAAATTTAGACGCTCTTAGTTGGGCAAGAATCAGAAATTCATTTTGATGGTTCAAATGCAGAAAGGTTAATGATAGTGCTATTACAGAGGTACGGGTAAAGTCAGAGTATGAACATGGGATAATGAGGCACCGAGAAACGATCCACCCCAGGAAACCATTACCACTCAGGGCTGAAAGGGCAAAGGTTGGAAGTCATGTTACTGGAGCTCAGTGGGAGGTGGAGCTGGGGAGAAGGCCTCCATGGGGGCTACAGGACTGCAGGTAGGTAATCAGCTGCTCCTCAAGCAAGTACCAGAGCCAGGAGAGAACTAGGGGGGAATACCCCTGCCGCCCTCTCCTCCTACCCTGACTTTCAGTTGCACCTCCCATTGGCTGAACCCAAACAACAATCCATCCTGCAAGGGAGCTGAGGCGATGCAATCTTCTGGGGCACAAAAAGCAGCAGAGGAGGACAGAGAATGGGATGGATGTGGTTTGGGGTTAACGAGAAAAACCAATGCAACGTCTTATAGCCCATTCATTTTCTTTTACAGGTAATTAGTAGATGCTTCATGAATTTTTCTTAATAGGAATCTATATCTGATCACCTTTCTTCATTTCAAAAAAATAAGAATACCATAGGGTGAATGTAATGACTAGTCATCTATTTTCTCCTCCAAGTGCTTTGGGGGAATAATATTCACTGCCATGCAAACATTGGCCACTGTATCTATTAATATCATCCAACTCACTGAAATTTTGCATAAATACCTCCAGTGGCTTACTGTAAAGAGAAATTAGAAACACTTTGTGTGAAACAGAAAGCAGCAGCTTACCTCAGGGATAAGGTGGAGCAGAGCATCCCCAGAGAGTGTCCCAACAGCCAGGCCCACAAACAGCTGTAAAATAAGGCTGTAGTTCTCTTCACATCTGTGGAAAAGGATCAGTGTGGTCCCGAGCATGGAGCCCAGCGTGAGCAGCGTCACAGCCGCTGTGCTGTAGCCGTATTCTAAGTCAGAAGGAGATTGCGAAAGCCGTCAGTGCTCAACACCCTCTGTAGTGCCTCAGCTAGTGAAAATGCCAAAAGAATCCATCTTACAGTACAGCTGACAGGGATATGAAATTGTTTTATCAGAGTTATACTGGGCAAAAGGTTTTCATTGTTAAGGAAAAGAAAGATTTTCACCAGATAACCCCATTGGTTTAAAGTTACCCAGATGACCTCTTATTAAAAATCGCTGTAGCAAGATTTCATTCTTTTTTTATGGCTGAGTAATATTCTATTGCATCTATGAAGTCTGACAATTAAGTTCGCAAACTTTGTTGCAACAATGTTGCTAACCTTTTTTTTTGATATCAGAGGGAGTATTCATTATGAATTTGCACCAACTGGACAAACAGTTAACCAAGTTTACTATTTGGAAGTGCTGAAAAGGCTGCATGAAAAATCTAGACGACCTGAACTTTTCACCAACAATTCATGGCTCTTGCATCACGACAACGCACCAGCTCACACGGCACTGTCTGTGAGGGAGTTTTTAGCCAGTAAACAAATAACTGTATTGACACACCTTCCCTACTCACCTGATCTGGCTCCCAATGACTTCTTTCTTTACCTGAAGATAAAGGAAATATTGAAAGGAAGACATTTTGATGACATTCAGGACATCAAGGGACAACAGCTCTGATGGCCATTCCAGAAAAAGAGTTCCAAAACTGTTTTGAAGAGTGGACTAAGGTGCTGGCATCAGTGCATAACTTCCCAAGGGGAGTACTTTGAAGGTGACTAGTGATATTCAGCAATGAGGTATGTAGCACTTTTTCTAGGATGAGTTCGCGAACTTCATTGTCTGACCTCGTATTTACCATATCTTCTTTATCCAGTCTATTGATGAGCACTTGGGTTGCTTCCATATCTTGGCTATTGTAAATAGCACTGCAGTGAACATAGGGGTGCATATATCTTTTTGAATTATGTTTCCCCAAAAATAAGACCCAGCCGGACCATTGGCTCTAATGCGTCTTTTGGAGCAAAAATTAATATAAGACCCAGTATTATACTATATTATATTATATCATATTACATTATATTATTTTACATTACATTATATTATACCCACTATTATAGTAAAATGAGACCGGGTCTTATATTAATTTTTGCTCCAAAAGACACATTAGAGCAGATGGTCCAGCTAGGTCTTATTTTCGGGGAAACACGGTAGTGTTTTGGATTTCTTTGGGTAACTATCCAGAAGTAGAATTGCTGGATCATAAGGTAGTTGTATTTTTAACTTTTTGAAGAAGCTTCAGATCATTTTCCATAGTGGCTGCACAAATTTGCAATCCCACCAACAGTGTACCCTTTTCTCCACATCCTCACCATAGATACAGAGAACAAACTGATGGTTGGCTGAAGGGAAGGGTGTTAGGGGAGAAGGGATTAGGAAATACAAATTAGTAATTAGGAAATTATCACAGGATGTAAAGTACAGCATAAGGAATATAGTCAATAATTTTGTAACAACTATGTATCGTGCCTGGTGGGTACTAGGCTCATCAGCGGGATCACCGAATAAAGTATATAAAGCTCTAACCGCTATGCGGTACACCTGAAACTAATATAAAATATTGAATGTCAACTGTAACTGAAAAAAAAAAAATTTTTAAAAGCTTCAGTGGTGCTTTATTATCCACAAGATAAAAATCCAAGTCTTTTTGTTTAAAATAAAACATCTTCCATAAACTGAAGAAAAAAAAATCACTGTGGCAAGCAAAGACCGAGCTAACCTCCTATCTCCAAAGAAATTAATTTCTCTCACTTTAAATTACAACTTCTGCCGAGAGACTCTGGTAATGATTTCCATCTAGTCACATTTACACCTTTTGAAGGCAAAGAAACAGTGTTACAGAGGTAGCATATGGTTTAGGCCCATGTAGACTTATGTTTGTGTATAAAATGAGTACTTTCTTCCAAAAGTTCTCAAAATTATTTGTAATATCAAAAGTGTTTATCATGGGGGCCAGCCCGGCGGCTCAGGTGGTTAGAGCTCCATGCTCCTAACTCCGAAGGCTGCCGGTTCGATTCCCACATGGGCCAGTGGACTCTCAACCACAAGGTTGCCAGTTCTATTCCTCGACTCCCGCAAGGGATGGTGGGCTCTCCCCCCTGCAACTAAGATTGAACATGGCACCTTGACCTGAGCTGCTGCTGAGCTCCCGGATGGCTCAGTTGATTGGAGCGCATCCTCTCAACCACAAGGTTGCCAGTTCGACTCCTGCAAGGGATGGTGGGCTGCGCCTCCTGCAACTAGAAACAGCGACTGGATCTGGAGCTGAGCTGTGCCCTCCACAACTCAGACTGAAAGGACAACAACTTGACTTGGAAAAAAGGCCTGGAAGTACACACTGTTCCCCAATAAAAGTCCTGTTCCCTTCCCCAATAAAATCTTTTTTTTAAAAAAGTGTTTATCATTCTCAATGAGTAAAATGAGTGATTGAGGTAGTAAAAACTGATCAATGAATGTGTAACAGTTGATAACATAAATTTGGATTGCCTACATTTGGAATTATTGCTATAATATTTTATAACCTCCGAATGTATTCCATGTTTCTAGGCTTCTAGATTTTAAAAATATATATATTCGGACAGCACAAGTTTTAAAATTATTCAAACAAAAGCAAACGTGTGTGAGAGGAGAAGATACAAAGGAGAAAGGAAAGAGAAAGATTAAAAGAGAGGGAACAAATGGCTTCCAGGGTCAAGTATAAATGATTTGAGAATAAAGAGTTATTCACACCACTGGTTTCTTTTGGTTGCAGATAATTCAGAACAAATACTGTTTTCTACTTATTTATAAATTACTAAGAAGTCATGGCAAACTGGTTTGTAAATAATGAAGGGAGGTAATTACAAAATTAAACTATCACTTCCTTTAATGACTACAGATAAATAATTAGTTAAATCAAACAATTTAGTTATCATGCTACTTAAAGCCCATTGTAGATTTTAACAAACCATCATCTTAAAGTTTGTTATAATAAAAAATACTCCATTCTCATTTTGCTTGTAGTTTTCTGGAAGGTTCATCCTCTCTACATTAGATCATATTAACGACACTAGCTGGTCATATAATAGACTTGGGATTTTAAGGGGACCTTTACTAAATTATAAGTTATAAATGATACAGGGTCCAATATTAATAGAGTTCGTGATATACTCAGAGGAGACAAAAAACTTTCAAACTTCAATATTCCCAATGTCGTCATCATTCTTTTGCTGTGAGAGAACCACTATAAAATGATAGTTGTTCAATGGACATGGAATTTCAGTTTTGCAAGATGAAAAAGTTCTAGAAATCTGTTACACAACAATTTGAAAATAATACTACTGAACTGTACACTTAAGAATAGTTATGATAAATTTCCTGTATTTTTTTAACCACAATTTAAAATGTAAAAATAAAATGGTTTGGAATGGTCGTACACCTGCCTAGAAGTTTCATTCTGTTCTAATTTAGTAAAAAAAAAATACCTTTGTCATGAAAATATCCCTAGAAATATTTAACCAAGTTTCAAATCCCATTCTTTCACAGGTAGAGTGTGTGGGATTGTCCTTCTTCTAATACATAAATTTAAAACATGAAGATTGAACTTGAACGTGAGAACTTGGGTGTCTCATAAAGTTCAAAGTTCCCACTTGTTTATGGTAGTAGCTACTGAAGATCCTACAATCTCAAGAACTGACAAGGACAAATTAGGGTCTGACATTTCCCGGGCAAAGTTTCAAGTGCTTCCGTTCTACCCCCTCCCCATTGTCCTGAGGGCAACGATAGTGGAGCCAATTAGAGGAGAATGGATGTTTCCTGACGTTAGAACTAGAGATCTTTTTAGGTCCTCTGTGAGTCAGATTTCACATGCTCCCATGTGGCAAGGACTTCCTCTCACTTCTGTGGCCACCGGACTCTGCTAACTGACTTACCCCACTGACTAACTCCTACAGAGGTGCCATGGCGTCTTGATTGGAGTCAGGCTGCTTGCATACTTGCGCTATGTAAATGTTTCCCATCGCAACAATAGAATTTGACCTAATAAATTCTTAGCCGCTCATGAACAGCTACTTGGCACGGGTCTGAAACGTGTTTTGTACGTGACCATCATGCTCTTTCCTGGAAACTCAGTTGGAGGTGGTGCTTAGAGGTTGAGTTTCAGCACATTGGACATGATTGTCTTAATAACATCTCCCTGTGTCCTTCCCTCTCCATTTTACGTTTCTGTGATTTCAAAAGGCCAAACACAAACACATCCCTTTAGATACTTAATGCAATATTTTAAATTGAGGACTGAAATGTTTTTCTAGGTTCTTCAGTGAGTGTGATGCTTGAATTTTACTCAGGAAGACTATTCCTTAGAAGAGTCTAGAAGGTCATTAGAAAGACAAAAACTTTTTCACAGATCTTCAGTTCATAAATGCACTTCCCAGTGGCCTGTATGTACCGGACACTGGGCCATGTGGTGGGAATAGAAACACGCTCATGGAAACTCCTAGGTGTCATGGTCTATGTACTTCATCCATTTTTGAGCCATCACTGACCACCAGGTGCTGAATTATTTAGCTGCTCACTTTTAATGAAGCTTTCTGCCTCTCAGTGAATGTGGAGTTTTAGATATTTAAGCCTGGCATATTTTTGTTCACTTAAAATCTTCAAACAAGCCTCTTGATGCCTTGGAATCAACTGTGACTTAGAAGTGAGTAGCTGAACCATTCAGCTAGGATGGACTTTGACGATTGTCTCTGTCTCAAAGAGAAAGAAAGGCATCTCTGAAAAAAATAACATGTATAAGGCCCTCAGATCAATGGTAATATTTAACGGTTGCATCGATTAACGGTCACATTTTTACTATCCATCATGGATGTTCTTAGGCTACAATTAAAAAAAAAAAAAAATATATATATATATATATATATATATATATATATATATATATATATATATATATATAGTGCTTTAAATTACAGAACACAGATTTGTGCACATTGTCCCATTTGAGCTGGGCAGGTACCCTAGAAGCCTAACAGTAGGGCTCACCTACTGCACTGATCCAATGGGACACAGGTGAGTGTTTATCCCAGGGGTACCTGCCAGGTCTGGGAGGCTGATACCTGCCTACACCGCTTGCCTCTGTCCCAAAGCAGCCTCTTTGGATTACGCCAGAGTGCCTTTATTTTTTTGTATACGTGCCATGCTGTGTGAAAGGATGGAAAGCCATGTAGGACATCACTGCTTTTCATCGTGCAGAAAAAGAGATGGGCTCAGGGAAATAAAGAGATTTCCGAAGATCACAGAGTTGGCTGGGGATAGAAGCCATGACTCAACTCTATATTTCAGATTCTAATATTACATTCTTTCTCTTACACCATGCCACTTCTCAACTATGCACTTTTAAATTGGTCTATGACTGAGTCCTACATAGGGGATAAAATCAGTTTATATAAATTGTATACAAAACATAAAATATTCGTTGCAAGCTAGCATGGCATAGTGATTAAAAACAAGGACTCTGGGGCCGTCTTGCATGGGTTTGAATTCCAATTCCATCACTTACCAGCTGTGTGTCTTTGGGCATGTCACTTAATCTCTATGTGCCTCAGTTTTCTAATCTGTAAAATGGGGATGATAATATCTAGCTCATAGCATTGTTATGAGGATTAAATGAGTTGATAAACATAAAATGCTTAGAACAGCACCTACTATATAGTAAGTATCCAGTGTTCACTGTTATTATTATATAGATTGTGTGCATAAGCCCTCTGAGAAAAGAAACAGAACTTACTCTCCAGAGTGGTAGGTGGCAGTTTTGTTTGTTGGTCCTTGGGCAGCTGGCAAGAGCAGCTGAGCAACTGCTGGATGATTCCTGGACTCATTTGCTTAAAGCCCTCCTTAGAAATTGGTGAAAGGCTGTCTTGTAGAAAGATCTGTACCAGCTGCCCAGCAGAGAAGCAAGTCTGTGTGGGAAAAACAGATATTGTGACGAAGCTCAGCACTGCAAAGTCGCCATCAACTGCCATTCCTGGGGAGTCAGAACTAAACAGAATGGCTAAAGTGGACATGTGAAGCCATAGCATTTAGCGTTTACACACCAGCTCGTTCACACAGCATTTGCCAATTGACATCCCTTCGCCGTGAAAACAATGGAAATCATTGTTTTTGCCTACTGATATTTACCTAAATATTTGCAATTTTATATTATATAGGCATATTTATAAGAGATAAGGATTACAAATAAACAGGAAATGCAACCGGTCTCTAAAAATTGCAACAAGGCATTTTTCCATCTCAGAAGTGTTAAAGGCTGATGTTGTGTATCAAAAATCACACTTAAGGATGGCTGGTGGGCTCAGTGGTTGGAGCACAGTGGTCTCAACACCAAGGTCACCAGAGCTGAGCAGCGCACCCCACAACTAGATTGAAAACAATGATTTGACATGGAGCTGATGGGTCCTGGAAAAACACACTGTTCCCCAATAGTCCCCAATAAAATTAAAAAAGAAAATTACATTTAAAAGTTTTAGTATGTGGGTGAGTATGGTATATAGTTCCACCAGCACAAATGGATGTCTTGTATTGAAATAAGACCCCAATACAATATTTTTGTGATCTTTAGTTGCAATCAATATCATGTTTCCCTGAAAATAAGACCTAGCCAGACAATCAGCTCTAATGCATATTTTGGAGAAAAAATTAATATAAGACCCAGTCTTATTTTACTATAAGACTGGGTATAATAAAACATAACGTAACATAACATAATATAATATAATACCAGGTATAATATAATATAATATAATATAATATAATATAATATAATATAATATAACATATAATATAATACCAAGTCTTATATTAATTTTTGCTCCCAAAGACACTTTAGAGCTGATTGTCCAGCTAGGTCTTATTTTCGGGGAAACACGGTAAGTTATTATTATTTTTTTAATCAGTGATTTAAAAGACTTGTTTCTTCAGGGCCAAGCATCTTTTCCTTTCTGTTTCTATCTGCATAAATCTATTTCTTTCAGTCTGGCCTTCTCTCTCTTAAAAAACACCTGGCCATATAAGCCCAACTCTGAAGTGACTTTTCAGTCCACAAACCCAAGACTGGGTCAATCCTGCAAGTCCTGACAGAGACCTGATTGTTTCAGCAAAGCCACAGATGGGCTCTCTTGGGTCAGACAGCCATCTGGTTCAATCCGTTTTGCCCACAAGAAAGAAGGTGGGATCATGCTGCTTAAATATGGCTGCTGGCCTCACTCCTGTGGGTGAGGAAGGCAATTCTCAGAAAGGAACTGGGCAAGAACTCCAAAAGGTTTCTATTGCAAAAAGCAACAACAGAAAACTAAACTTGTGGGTGTTTTCCTTATCAAAATAATTTTTGTCAAAGACAATATTCTCTTTTGCACCATCTGTTGCTAATGGAATATAATTACCTCATCATTAAAAGTACTGACATCAACAAAGAAAAACTAGCAACAAATTTTTGATGATGAATCCTCCATAATAAATATTCTTATTGGAAAATACTTGACTGGGAAGTAAAACAGTGGAGAAATACATATGAACATGCATCTTTCCCAAGTTCACTGTCAAGAAATTGAACAGTTCCACTTCCGCAGTATCTTCTCATAGAGTAAGGTTACTCTAATATAAGCTTCTGCGCCCTCAATCTTTATTTGCTTTTCCTGTACTATTTAGATCATTGTTTTAAATTTCTTCTGAAATCACTAACACAAATATCCTTAAAGGTAATATGTCATATTCTATAAAATTTTGAACACAAAGTATTTTTAATAAAGAATAGAATATTTAGATTACCCAGGTAATAACCTTTAAAATATCTTTATTCCTTTACATAAAACTTCAATGTATGTGCATACTTGTGTTGATGTTATCAGACTTCCATGGTACCTTTACATATGCTAAAGCAGTAGCTCCTGAACTTAAGTTTTGAGAATTCCTTGGAGGGCTTGTTAAAAGACACAGTGCTGGGATCCATTCTCAGAGTTTATGATTTAGTACATTCTGGGGTGGGACCTGAGAATGTGCATTTCCAATGAGTTGCCAGGTGATGCTGATGCTGCTGGCTCAGGGACAACACTTTGAGCACCACCGGTCTACACAATATAGGCAAGATCTTCAGAATCTCCTATCTTAGGGTCCCATCAATAGTTACAAGGAAAGCGACATGTTGGGGTAAAGAATTGTAGAAGACGTTGTTTTGTTTATTTTGCACAGTCTGCACAGAAAAATGATGATTACTGTTCTTAGAAGATGCATGCTAATCCCTAAATTTTAAGAAGTATCCTTCATTCTTTATGTAAATAGGGTCTCCGCCAGGCAAATTTGTTCCCTCCTAAAAGCTAGCCCTGAAGAGGCATTTAAGGAGCTTCACAAACAAGGATTAACATAGGCAGTAAATCTTGTCACCTTCAACTGACTACAATAAGCATGAATTTGAAAGAATCAAATAGGTACCTTCTCACAGAAAAGTAAAGAAGTATTAGAAATTCACTTCTAAAAATATATAATAGCAAAAATTTGTGATACTGCCCAATCGTATATTCATATCTTATGGAAACAGCATTCAGTACTGATAGGACTATGTGAGGAGTTTTGCTCTTTTGAGATAAGATTTTGCTCAATAGGATTGCCACTTATCTAAGATACAAATGATAAAACCAGTTTTTTAAAATCAACATTTCTTAAATAATAGGGGTGCTGAACATGCTATCAGACAGCCTATGTATGCTGTGTTTCCCCGAAAATAAGACCTAGCCAGACAATCAACTCTAATGCATCTTTTGGAGCAAAAATTAATATAAGACCCAGTCTTATTTTACTATAAGACCGGGTCTTTATAATATAATATAATATAATATAATATAATATAATATAATACCCGGTCTTATATTAATTTTTGCTCCAAAGGATGCATTAGAGCTGATTGTCCAGCTAGATCTTATTTTCGGGGAAACACGGTATATCCTCAGTTTCTGTGAATTTAAGCAATTACTTATTAGCTCTATACCTCAATTTCATCATCTGTACGATAGACTAATAGACTATAACCTAAACTGTTATAGTTGTAACAATTAAATGAGTCAGTGCAGGTCAAATAGCACAGTGTCTAATACGTAGTAAGTACTCAATAAATGTAAGCCATTATACATCAATCTGTCATGATTTTACATGATTAGGGCCAGGAAGAATTGTATGATCAAAATTTGAGAAATGCTAGATTCAATAAGATTAAAAAAGTGTGTTTATTAAAGGTCTTCCCTAGATACCTTAGAATGCTACAGTGCAATGTGTATCCCCAGCATTTCTCAAACAACTGGACTATAGCACCCCATTTCAGTAAGTACCAAGGTAGACTAGTGAATGTACTTTGGAACACAACTTTAGGAAATATGAATATGGCTATGTTTACAAGCTCATATATCACCTTTTCTCAGAATCCATCTCAGAGCTAGCTATCATACTATGCCAATATTTCTCCGTTGCTCACAGTCCAAATTAATCTCTTTATAATCTAATCTAAATTTAAAAATTTGTTCACCATTGTGAGTACTTATGTAATGCCTATATCCTCCCACTACCTTTAAGCTCCATAGGAGCTTTGCCTATTTTTGTTCAATACCATATCCCTAATGCCCATAATGGTGACTGGCACATAGTAAAAGTTTAATATATGTATATTGAGTTAATTATTCATGCATTCAATATAGACCCAAGGAGGAAAGAGTAATATATATTATTCATCTAACTATCTTGGCCTTGCATTTATGTTTGCAGAGATCCTCTTGTAGAAGACAAAACAGAACAAAACATGACCACTCTGTGAAAAAATAATATTTTTACATTTAAGGAAATACGCATTATCTTTTAAGTTTTCTACAACTCTTATAGAACTTTCATCACCAGGCTTTCTTTGACACTAGCAAATAATTGTTTAAGAGGAATAATGACAATACCTGATCCCAGGAAATTGGACCATCACCTGACTCTTGGTCCATGGATACAGACAGATTAGGGTAACTCCAATCATGGATTGTTATATTGTTTTGTTTTCTTTTAAGCTGATGGATTTTATCTTTTCTGATGCAGGTACTTTTGGTCCAGAGAGTGTTGAGGAGTTGGTCTAGTTCTAGAAATTTCATACAAAATCTGGTGTCACATAGAATAAAGACATGTCAATATCAGAATAATCACAATTTCACCTGGCCACAGGACAGATATTTTCTTAAGCAAATTTGGTTCTAATGAAAAGCCAAGATTTTATTCTGAACCATAATAAATAACATTTATATTTCACATGATTCCCTCATAAGACCTTGGGTAAGCTTTGGGACTGAATCAATCTTACAAAGATGTTCCCATAATTTTTATCTCCTGGAGATAATGAAATAATCAATTCCACCAATGGAGTGCCTTCCATTGGGCCAACTAATTAGTTTCTAGGTGTTTCCTATAAAAATGTAAATGAAAGGTGGTCTCATTCTTAAGAGTTTTATTCCCCTGAGGCACTACACATCGATTATAACTTTAATGTAGTTAAGCCAATCAAATTATTTTCCTCCTAAGTGTTTATGCAGAAAAGGGAAAAGAAATAAAAGAAAGTTGAGATTATAGAGATAAAATAGACCTTGTTTTCTAATGCTACTCTGTGGTATGGTTGTCAGTTCATAGATTGCAGTTTAGCTTCCCTTGGTACAGCTCTAGGCTTTTAAAAATTGATTGATGCAAAGAATAATCAAATATAATGGCGAATTTCTTTGAAGTTATCCATCTTCTTATTTATGAATAAAATATCTCTGATATTTTCCTAAGTGTTACCATAAGTGGCAGGAACAATTACAAACTAGAGTTACTACAATATTTTATTTTAACTGACTAGCTTTCAACCAAAAAAATTATGAGACTTGCAAAGAAATAAAAAAAAATGTGACCCAGAGTCAGGGAAAAAAAGCAGTCAATAAATATGTCTTTGAGTATTCCCAGATGTTGAATTTAGCAAAGACTTCAAAGCAGCTATTGTAAGTATGCTCAAGGAACTAAAGGGAATCCTATTTAAAGAATTCAATGACACTGTGACAACAAGTCAACAAATAGAAAATTTTAATAAGGACATAAAAATTATATAGAAGTCTAAATGGAAATTCTGGAGTGGAAGAATACAGTAATAAAAAAGAATTTCACTGGAGTAGCTCAACAGCATATTTGCGATGGTAGAAGAAAGAATCATTGAACATGAAGATAAATAGAAATAATTCAATAGAACAGAGAAAATATGATTTTTTAAAAAAGAACAAGTCTCAGAGATTGTGGGACAACAACAAGTATACTTACATACATATAATGGTAGTCACAGGAGAGGAGAAAAAGAAAGAAGTAGAAGAAAATATTAGAAGAAAAAAATGACTAAAAACTTATTCAAATTTGATGTAAAACCTTCATCTACATGTTTAAGAAGTTCATCAGACATCAAGGAGGATAAATACAAAAAGACACATTATAGTCAAACTGTTGATAGTCAAAGACAAAGGTAAATCTTGAATATCAGTAACAGAAAAATGATTCATCACATACAAGGGAACACCAATACCATTAATAGCTGACTTCCCATGTGAACAACAGAGGCCAGAAAATAGTAGAATGATACATTCAAAGTGCTGAAAGAAAAAACTGTCAATTGAAATATCCAGCAAAACAACACTTTAAAAATTAATGTGAAATAAAATCATCCTCGAATAAACAATCAGACCTGTCTTGCAAGAAGCGCTAAATGAAGTTCTTTTGACTGAAAAGCAATGACGCAAATGATAAATTGAGTCCACAGGAAGAAATGAAGAGCACTGAAAATGTAAATATGTAGATTAATATAAGACTCTAAATTTGTTTTTCCCCATTTGTTCTCTAAACTCAATGAGAAAACACAATTTTTTTTTCAAAGTCAGAAACACGATGAGAACGCAGACACTCTGACACATGATTTATCATTATTGGGATTATTAACCAATATAATTAGATGAGAAAGCAATAGAGACACAATAATTGGAAAGTAAGAGGCAAAACTATATTTGGAGATGATACTATATATCTGAAAAATCTAAAACAAATTAATGCAAAAATTAAAAATTTTCATCGTGGAGCATGTTATAAAATTAATCAATTAATCCACAAAAATCAGTAACTTTCATTTATACAAACAAAAACCAGTTACAAGATACAATGAAAGAGAGGATGCCATTTAATGAAGCCAAAAAAGAAAGTTAAATGTATAGTATGAGTGTAGCAGAAAATGTCTAAAACTTATGTGAGAAAGTAATAAAACAGTCCACAAAACACACATGTAGACATGAACAAACGGAAAGACATATTATGTTCTTGGATAAAAAGATGCAACATCTTATGCATGTCATTTCTTCCTAAGTTACTTTATAATTTTTATTTTCTTTTTTGCTATCACAAGGTTTTATCCCACAGCTTGACAGGTTGATAATGTTTGTTAGGAAGAATAAACAAGCCAGAAATATCTTGAAAAGAAGATCACTGAAGAAGGCTAGTTCTACCAGATATTAAAATATACTATAAAGCCACTATAAGTAAAACACTATGGTACTGACACATGAATAAAGTGGGAAAATAGAACAAACTAGAAAACAGAAATAGACCTGACTGCATTATTATTGCATTATAAAAAACTTGCACCTCAAATCAGTGGGGGAAATAATTTTCACTGCATGTAAAATAAGAGGTATAAGGAAAACTGTACAGTCACATAATAAAAAATAACCTGGATCTATTCCTCACAACATACACTAGAATCCAAAATGGATCAGAAATATAAACATAATAAGTACTAGGAGAAAGCATGGGTGAATTCCTCTATAACCTGGAAATGTGGGAAACTTTCTTAACTGTAACTGAAAATCCAAGAGCAATAAGAGAAAAGTTTGATTAACTTGTTTATATTAAGATAAAAAATATTTGGGAAAACAACTGATTCCAGCTCTAGGCAGGAAATGTACAAGATAAACCTGGAATATCATATCCTGGGGAGCAAGGAAGACATAAAATGTTTTAAGGGTTTTGTCAGAAGTTCTTAGGAGCCAACTTGAAAAAGATTCCACTGGTCAAAGAGGGAACAATCTGAGCACTAATTAGGATAATAATGACAATAGACTGAGAGCTATGAATCATAATAATATAAAAAGCTTATTGTTCTCCTTTGAAGCATGCAAGGAAACTATGCTATTTTTTTTAAGTGGTAAATTAAAAATCAAGATTATTTTTACTTTGAGAACCTCAATAAAATAAAATCATGATGAGGGGAAGTTTTTCCACTATGGAATTATTATATTATTACACTAATAGATGAAGAAGAAATGAAAGAATTGGAAGATCACCATTAGGTAAACACTAAATAATTAATCAAACCAGACAAAATCATCAATAGCTTATAACTTCAGAGAGACAACTAGATGGTATGTGCCTCCTGATGGAAAGTACCAACTATAAGATTGTATCCCCAAATAAATAAACAACCTAAAACTAATCAAGCCTCTACATATAACAACCAATATACATGAAACCCAGTGCATAGAAATACATGTTAAATGACTAGCAATGCAAACAGCAAAATCCAGGTGGGACAAACAATCCCCACTTGTTTCCAACAAAAAATTTGCAACAAAGTAGAGAAGGTGAAGTTGGGGGAAGGCATGACAACTGTAAAAGAAACTGAAGAGACATACCAACAATTTGCATGTTATGGACCATATTTGGATCCTCATTCAATAAAAAAATAAAAATATTTGTTTAAAATCAGGAAAATGTGAACATTAATGAAATTGTTATGGTATTAAGGCATCATTTTTTTTTAACTGTGATATTGCTACCAAGATGCATTTTTTTTTTTTTTTAAATCCTTCTCTTTTAGAGATTCACACAGAAATAATAATGATTATTTGCTTAAAAATAATGAAGTGCTGGGAGAAGAACGGGGCAAATATAACATAAAACAAGATCATAGGATTGCTAGTAATTGTTGAGGCTAGATTCTGTGCACACAGGGGTTCATTACATTATTGTTTCTACTTTTATGTTTGAGAATTTCTAAAATAAAACATGTTTTAAAAAATCACAATGCTAGCATACTTTTTTTCCCCTACTCCAAAATACAATTAGTAGCAGTAGAGCTCTAGCTTAGAGGCAGGTGTTAGAGAAAATGCCTTGTGGCTTCTGGAATGAGCATCTAATTGCACTGAGATTGAATGGTACTCCAAAATGGAACTTTGAATTCTCCAATGCAAAAGTGGCTGATTTTTGCCCAAATGGGCGATACTGAACATCTCTCATGAGCAATTATTTGGGTTTTTAAGCAGGGTCCACAATGATCAGTATCTAAAAAAAACTTGTCTTGACCTTACCTCTTGCCTCTCACTGATGTCTCTTTCTATTTTTTTAGAGTGCTCAAGCCCTCGAGTGGCGTACACTTTTACATTATTGGAAAAGTAGAATCATTGCATGCCTTCCACTGGAATGAAAACTCTACTGCTCAAGTTCCCCAACTCCTTTTCCCTACATCAAAATTGTTCTCAGCATAACATGGCTTTCCCTGGTTTATTTCCTACCTGTGACAAGCAAGAAGCATGGTTTAATTGTATTTCAACTTTCCTCTTAACAGAAACTACTAATGAATTATAGAAAAACACATGTCTTTCAATTTGCTATGCAAACGAGTCAGAGTAAGTGCGACACTGAGTTGTATGACGCGCAGCTCTCAATCCCTTCTTTCAGAGTTGGGAGATTTATCCAGATCATAAGGGTGTTGTTCTTGATCCTTTGGTAAATTCATATGCCCCGTTATGTTGTTACTTCCCAAAAGGAAGTGTGTTGGCAACAGCATCAGCTATGCCGTAACAAACCAGGACCCCTTGGTATACAAAGTTCGGCATTTTGATGCAGATTTAAAAAATAAGTCATTTTACTTTTAATGTCTTGTCAAGAACAAAGAAATGTGCTAAACAAACATTCTGATCCCATTTATGTCATTACACTCTCCAAAAGCGGGTAGTCATGAATACAGACAAAATAGTTATTTTGTATTACTTTTATTCAAAATTAGATGACTTAACTTTTACAGTTCCAAGCAAACTACTATCAAGCCTCTTGCACCATTTGGCATACTATTTCATCAATCTACACAATATTTTGCCACCCATGGCTCAGCACTATAAACCAAATAGGAAAGTGTTCAGTTAGTACTCATGGCAGGTCATAAGAAACTCTTCTTTTAGCTCGACACCCATAATTTCATCATCAGTGCTGAAATGGGCTGAGTCTATATTTTTGGTTCAGCACCATATAAATACCATCATAGTTTGTTTGCCTTGAAAAGGCTACCCAAGCTGTCTTGCTACATGCGAACATAAAATGGTATTTAAAACATACCCAAACAAAATTAGTCTTCGAAAAGCGTCAGTCTTTCTTTTCCGCACAATTGATTTGCTAGGTGTGACTTGGAGGTTAAATTCATGAAAAACATCCTTACCTGACAGATGTAGAGTATTTGTACTATTCAAAGAACTGAAAATATATTCTGTAAAATAGTCTGGGGAAGGCAAGTTTCTTTGCCCCAGACAAACACCTTGGAGGGACAAAGCAATGATTGTTGCTGCCAACTGAGGAAGTGTATTTTCATCAGCCCCATCACTGCTTACGATCCCAGACTTTTTCTGTAGCACTTTGGTCTCCATACACTGAAAACAGACACAGAGTAAGAAGAAAATTGTAACCTCTGAAGTTATTTTGATTAAAACATCTCCAGGATTTTCCCCAAAAACAAGGACTAGTTTTTCATCTAAAAGAAGATGGAACTGTGGGAATATGGTTATCATCATTCTCTAGTCTGAGATATAACTTTATTAGGAAAATGCTTGTTTCTTTTATCTGCCACAACACTGAATTTTCTAACTCCCATCCCACTGGTCCTTGTTTATCTAACCTTTCTCATTGCTCCCTTAAAGATGTGTTTTCTCCAAGGAGACCTCTCGTTCTTACCATTTACGTCCTTTCCTTTGGTGAATTGTTTCTTTCTAGCTTCACATACAGCCTGCAGTGTAATGACTTTCAAATCTGTATTCCTGACCTTGACTTCACACTGGCTCTGCTGCCTTGTATCATCATAGAGCGTGTCCTCTTTCACACCTGCCTTTAGTCTCAAGTTCAATGTGTGCTGTTTGTAATTCTAAGCTAGCATAGTGTCTGTGTTCTTTGAAATCCCATAGCATATAGGACATACGACATCGGACCTTTTTCATGTGTACATCAATTTTCCTCGATTAAATTATCAGCATCAAAAAGGCTAGAATCTTGCCTTACATCCCAGTACTATTGCCATTTTTTATTTAAATATTTATTGAGTGTCTACAACGTGCCTACACTATGCTAAGTCTGTTACATATATACTCTCTCTTCATTCTCCTAAAGCTCTGTGCAGTGGATACTCTTTTTCACAGACCAACTGACCAATAAATGGCTGAGTCCCAATTTGCACTCATATCTACTCCACAACCTATGCTCTCCATATATAGAAATAAATTGAAACCCAGGTGGGTGATGGGACTTTCATATCATCAAAACAAGTGCCACAGCATAGTGCTTGGGACAGATAAGTAAGGCTTTAATACCATCTCTGCTATTTCTAACTGGGTGACCTTGGACAAAATGATTATCCTTGCTAACCTTCACATGCATTATCTGTAAAAATAATGAATATGACAATGCCACCCACCACTTTAACCAATGCTCAAAGTTATTAACCGTGCTACCCGAAAATAAGACCTAGCCAGACAATCAGCTCTAATGTGTCTTTTGGAGTAAAAATTAATATAAGACCTGGTCTTATTTTACTATAATATATGACAGGGTATAATATAATATAATGTAATGTAACGTAACGTAACGTAACGTAACGTAACATAACATAACATAATATAATATAATATAATATTAGTATAATACTGGGTCTTATATTAATTTTTGCTCCAAAAGATGCATTAGAGCTGATTGTCTGGCTAGGTCTTATTTTTGGGAAAACATGGTAAAACAATACAGTAGTTTGCACACAGGATACAGTCAGCTAATCTCAGCTACTATTATTGTTGTTTCTAGTGTCCAGGAATACATTTCATAGATAGCAGGCTGGAGAAGATGGCAAGATCCAAATCAAGGAAAGCATTATATTTAGTGTCATGAAAAAAATTCCCCTGAAGACTCCAGGGGAGCCACTGAGTGATATAAACCAGAGAATAATGCAATAAGGCATTTTATAAAAATATCACTCTGGTGGCAAAGTGGTGAATGGATTGACAGAGGTAGAATTGAAGGGCAGGAAGTCTAGTTAAGAAGTTATCAATGAATCCAAGACATTTCTTGACCCAAGATGATAGCACTAGAGATGGAAAGAAGTAGACACACTTGAGGAATATGGGAAGGTAGACTAAAGGACTTGGAGGACAATGTAAAGGAGAGCAGAGAGTCAAAAATGACTCCGGTTTCTAGGTTTGACAACTGTATAATGCTAATGCCATCCCATACCCCTGACCCCCAATTTTTCCCAATTATCCAAGATCCAGTACCTGGTGCTTTCCTAAGTACTGCAACTGCAATGATGGCCAAGACCAAAAGCATCCCTGCTCTGGAGCTTAAAGTTTAGTGTTCTTAATAAAATAATAATGTGATCAAATATAAGATAACAACTGTGGCAACGGCTTTGAAGGAGAGGCACATGGTACAATGAGGGTGAACACAGACAACTAGTCTACCCATTCAGGCAGATCAAGGAAGGTTTCTTTGAGATTGTGACACAGACAGATCTGAAGGAGTCAAGGAAGGAACGTTCCAGGAAGGAGGAACAGCATGAACAAAGCTTTTGTAGCAGGAGAGAGGATGGCAAATATGAAGAACTAGGGAAGTAGTGAGAGCAGGTAGAGTGAGGGGAGCGCGGTGAAAGTTAAAGGTCCCCTGGCAGGTAATGGAGCCCCTTATCCCAAAAATCAATAGGAAGCCAAAAAGGGATTTTGAGCAAGAGATGAGAAGGGCGGCTATATAACTGGGTTTGTATTTTGATATGTTCACTCTGGCTAAATGGTGGAGAATAAACAGATTGGACAGAGACTCAGAGTGATTACTAGATAGTACAGCTAGAAGGCTATTGGGGTGATCCAGGTAGAAGATGGTGATGATGGCAATGGAGAAAAGTCAACAGGGTATAGAGAGCATCAGGAGGTGACATCAGTAGGACTTGGAGATGGGTTAGACATGAAGGGGGAAGAAATTTAGAAAACTAAATTTCTAGTTGGGCAACTGACTAGATGTTGATGACATTTACTGACATATAGAGAAATACAAGAGGATCAGGTCTGGCCAGGTTAATTTATGACCTTAATTTTGGATATGTTAAGTGAGAGGTGCCTTTACAATATCCTTAAAAGAAACACTGTGTAGGATACGTGGGTCTGGAGTCCAGAGTAGAGGTCTGGAATGGAGGTGCACTCTTATGCGTCATCTGTATGTATAGATGCCCTAGTCTGGATTAAACATGGAATGACAGGCTAAGACCAAGCCTTAAGGAGCAATAATGCTTAAAAGCAGCATGAAGAAAGAAGAGGCTGCAAAGGTGAAAATGGATGCCAGAGAGATCAAAAGAAAACCAGGAATGTGTGGTGTTATATAAGCCAAATTAGAGAATGTTTCCAGAGCTCCAAAAGCAACACCAAATAAAGGGCAGGTTCAGGAAACAGTAAGGCTTTAGATTTTTAATATTGAGTTTCAAGTGCTAGGGAGATATCCAAATGGAGATTTCTGCCAGGTTGGTGTATATATGTGTTCACAGCTCAAAAGATAAATCTGAGCCGGCAGCAGAATTGAACGTAATCAGTACGTATTTAGTTGTGCATGAAGTTGTGAGAGTATATCACTCAGCAAGGGTATGGAGAGAGAGTAAAGGAATAACTGAAGGTGGGGCTGTGAGGACACCAAGATTTAAGGATGGCAGGTCAAGTGGGTCCTCCAAAGGAGCTTGATACAGAATAGCTGGACAAGTGAGAAGAAAATCAGGAGATACGGGTTGATGGAAAGAAAGAAAAACATGAAATATGGGATGATAGAAATCAATGGGCGAAATAAAGCTTCATGGAGGCAGGACTTGCCAAAAGTGAGGGAGCAAAAAGTAGGACATAGATTTTAAAGAAATAAAATGTATGGGAATAAAGGATGAGGGAGAACAAAGACAGATAGCTCTCTTATGAAGCTTGGCTACCAGAAGGAGAAAGCGGGCTCGTCAAACAAGGAATCCAGAGAAGATTACTGTGGTCAGTGTTGCATTCTTGTGACATAGAACAAGAGTGAAAAGTGCCGATTGGACTTTGTTTTTAAGTTTGTAATTGGTGGAGAGCATATTCATAGTTGTGGTGTAGAGCAGACTGAAAGGCTGAGTGTCAGAAACCAAAGTTTTTATAAATCTGGAGAAGTAGCCAGAAGTTCCATAAATGAAGACAACAAGTTGAAATAACAGATAGTATGAACCTCAGAGAGGTATGAATTTTTCCATGGATGTTTTGAAAGAGTAAGTCGCAAAGTACCACTGAGTACCACTGAGGTACCGCCATTTCCAGCTCCAGAGTCCTTAGGGTGTGGTCACGATGCCCGTCCTCCATGTAAGAGGCAGGGCTAGTGGAGAACACTGTACAGATGCCTGTTCGTCTACAAGGGAAACGGCAAACAGTGGAAAGAACAGAGAGGTATGAGCATTAAGAGATTGACTCAGAAAGATGAAACAGAATAGTTTGGACAAAAGAGCATGAAGGAATGGAGGCACCTTTACTTTCTGGGCTACCGGGGAGGATGGCTAGATTAGGGTACAGTGGTGCAAAGTCTTCTCAGGAACTGGAGACAGTGGTTTCCCCCAGCAGATAATAAGCCTAATAAAGGGTTATGACTCAACAAGAGCTCAATTCTTTTTGACTGAATAGATGGTCTACACATGATATTGAATTATTCTATTCTGTTCTAGGATGGTTAATCTCACAAACATTTGGAAGCCCAGTTCTGTGCAGTGTGTATTGGATAACCAGAAATCTGTGTTGAATATACACACATCTTCTGCTTTTTAGGTGCTGGGTTTCCATTTCCATTTAATCTGCATCAAAAGGCAGTAACAGACAAAATGACTAAAATCCTGGTGGCTAATTTGAACCAATCTCGTATTATATAGCTGTTGCAAAGAAGAAATTATATGTATGCACACCTCCAGATTTAAGCAGAAAATCAAATTTTACAAAGGAACGCCATTTTCTTAATTGGAAATATAAACAAAATGATGGCCAAATTTTGAGATTCATGAGATTAGTTACTAAGGTGATGTTTACAAAGTCCTTAGTAAATAGTTTTCCATTTGTTCTGCCAATAAAAAGAAAAAAACTAAACATATGTAGAGCAAATTGGAGGATATGTTTGCTGGCCGATCAACCACAGCATAATTGTGCAGGTACTTTGAGCTTCTGGAAGCCAGTATTGAGGCCAAAAATTAAATTCATCAATATATGTTGCTATAGTCTGAATATTTGTGCTGCCCCCCACCCAAATCCATATGTTGAATTCCTAACCCCTAATGTGACGGTAGTAGGAGGTGGGGCCTTTGGAAGGTGATTAGGTCATGAAGGGGGAGCCCTCATGAATAGGATTAGTGCCCTTATGATGGGGACACCAGATACTTCCGTGCCCCTTTCATCACGGCATCTATGAACCAGGAAGGGGTTCTCACCAGACACCAAATCTGCCCACTGTCTTGATTTTAGACTTCCCACAAAAACTGTGAGAAATAAATTTCTGTTGTTTATAAGAAACCCAGTTTATGACACTCTTGTTATGGCAGCTTCAGTGGACTAAACCATGAATGAATATTTCAAGAGAAAAAAACATGTTTCCCACACTCTTCAGGATATGCTGGTGGCTCCTCAATTAATTCTTTCAGAAATATGGTTTTAAGAAACTTTCGTATGGTCAGAGAAATGTATCTGCTTAAACTTGCCAGGGCAAAGCAGAAAGCCAAAAGGTAATTGGAAGGCCAGCTTTTGCTGGGATAGTAATGAAAGCAACGGGAGATCAGGGACCCATCTCCTAACAGCTGTGAGAGAGATAAAGCACTTGAAGGGGCCCCTGAAAACATGCATCAAAAGCTACAAAAGAGCTATTAACTGCGCTGTCATGAATCATGCTTTCTGCAAGCTTCTTCTTCTGTGAAATAAATAATAAATCCATCTCTCTCAAACTGGCTCTGCCTTCTCCTTCCCTGGCCAGAAGGCAAGACAAATAGACACAATGCCTTCACCACTATGGGTTAGTCCTTGGAGATTGATCCAAAGCTGTGAGTCACACAATTTCATGTTCAGGAGGCCTCATGAGAAGAGAACTGCCCTGTCACCTGGCCGGCCTGCTCTCCCACCCAACTTCCAGCTCAAACTCATCCTACAATAATTAAGCACTACATTTCCCCTCTTAGATTTAAAATATTAAATTACATCACTTAACATCCCCTAAGTAACGATCACAAACACCTCTTTTAGAATGTCCTTGAATGTCTTAGAAAGAAGTAATTGATGAAAAATAAGGCTCCTAGACTGTGTCTCAGTGGCAGAGTCCGTTGGCAATTTTGCCTTTCTTACCTGGCTTCCAGAAGTGTCAAAGTACTGCCTGGTAAAGGCCAAGATATCTTCTGTCTCGTTCTGGGAAAGGTAATAGGAGTCTTCTTCCTGCCTGAGGCTGAGAAGGCTGTGTAGGTAAAATGTATACTCCTTATGGCTCATGTTGAGCTTTGAAGAACAGATCTCCTCCTGATGGATAATGTAATAGAGCAGGAGAAGAGAAACTCTCTGGACCACTTCCTCTCGGAGCTGATCTTGGAAATCTCCTCCAGCTATTAGCAACAGGGCATCTGGTTCAAAGCACTGGGAAAAAAAAAAAAAAAAAGAGGAAAAAGCACAAAAACAGAAAAACAGAAACAAGATTTAGCAAGTAGTCCTAGAACTGGAATGCCTAAAGAGTCTCTGCCACTTATAAATGTATCAATAGCCGGAGAAAGTCGGAAGGCTTACCAGCCAGATTCAGATAAGACAATCAAGGCTGGACTTTTATGTAACAATGGTGCCCTCCCAGGGAGTCCTTATTCCCTAAGAGTGGTCCCTCCATCTCCAACTACAGTGCCACAAGTTGTCCATTTGCTACCCTGAGGAAAACCAGATAACTCTTTGGCTTTTAAAGCAATGCCCCACTGCATTTAGAATGCGTTCCAAGCTCCTTACAATTTTCTTCTTGGCCTGGCTCCTGTCTACCCTCCCTCCTCGACCTTATCTTAGCTTCTCTCCACCTCTCTCACCAAACTTCTGCCCCTGTGATTTTTCTGTCAGTTCCACCAGGCTCTTTCCTACCATCTTTCCAGTCTGCTTGTTCCCCTCACTTCTCTGATCTCAGCTTCAAGTGCCACCCCCTCATGGATGCTTCCTGAACTCCCTGTCAAAGTTGAAAGACCCCAGCCCCGTCTCATGTTCTCCAGCACGGTGCTGTTCAACAGAAATACAACGCAAGCCACACATGTGAGCCACACATGTCATGTTTCTAGTAGCCATATTTTTAAAAGTAAAAAGGAACTGGTGAAGTTAATTTTAATAACATATTGTATTGAAAATTCTATATGCAAGATACAATCATTTCAACATGGAATCAAAATTTGTCAGAAGACAAATGCCATATGATTTCACTTACATGTCGAATCTAAACAAATAAAACAAATGAATACACAAAACAAAAACAGAAACAGACCCACAGATATAAAGAATACACTGATGGTTGTCAAAGGGGAGGATGGAAAAGGGAGGAAAAACTCTCAAAATTCAACAGTGAAAAAGCAAACAACTCAGTTAAGAAATGGACCAAAGACTTGACCAGACACTTCACTGAAGAGGATAGATTGTGGCAAATAAGTACATAAAAAGATATTCAACAACATTAGACATTAGGGAAATGCAAAATAAAGCCATGGTGAGAATCACTACATATCTATTAGAACAGCTTTTTAAAAGAAAGTAAGAAAAAAAAAATGACAATACCAAGTGTTGGCAAGATCCAGAGACACTGCAACACTTATCCATTGCTAGCACGAGTACAAAGTGGTAAAGACACCCTGGGAAAGTTGGGCAGTTTATATCTTACAGTTAAACACAATTAATTATTAATGAGCTATTTGACATTCTTTCTGTCCTGCTAAGCCTTTGAAACCTACACCGTGTATCCTACACTGACCAGCATATTCAGACGCGCCATCTACCAAATACCCAACAGTCACGTACAGCTAGTGGCATCTCATGGCACACACCATTTTTTGGTTTCTTCAGAGCACTAGCATTCTAAAATTACCCTGCCTACTTGTGACTTTTTTCTCTCCCCTTGAGGACAATTGGTCCATTAAGGCCCAATTTCAGCGGCTTTGTGCACAGTTCACCTCAGCACCTAGTACACCTAGCACTTATGAGGTGGGAAAATGGAATGCGTGAACATCTGTCTTTCTTTATCCTACCTAAAAGAATTGCTAAAAATGGTTCCATCATGCTTTATTTGTTTCACAACCCACAGACCGACACCTGGCTCATCCAGTCTGGGAAGTTTACCGTGTTTCCCCCAAAATAAGACCTAGCCAGACAATCAGCTCTAATGCATCTTTTGGAGCAAAAATTAATATAAGACTCAGTCTTATTTTACTATATGATAAGACCCGGTCTTAATATAATGATATAATATATAATATAATATAATATAATATAATATAATATAATATAGTATAGTATAACATTGGGTCTTACATTATTTTTGCTTCAAAAGACGCATTAGAGCTGATGGTCCATCTAGGTCTTATTTTTGGGGAAACATGGTACGTGGCAGGAGGAGGAGTTTGGGGTAATATGGTGGGACAGACAGTGAGAAAAAGACACAGGGGCTCTAAAAGGGACACTTTCCCAGCAAGACAGGCGCCGCCTTTCTTTAGAGACAGTTGGGGAGCTCTGGAGAATTCTCCCAGGATCCCAGAAGAAACCCACTGCAGGGCACCTGCCTCAGAATGAAGGCATCTAAGGAAGCAAGTGCTGAGTCGCAGAAGGATTTGTCTCACTGTGGAACAATTTACTATAATACATTTTTAATTGAGATATAATTGACATATAACATCGATTAGCTTCAGGTATACAACATCATGATTTGATATTTATAAACATTGCAAAATGATCACAATACAGCTAGTTAACATCCATCACCAGACTTAGTAAAAAAATTTTTTTTCTTGTGATGAGAACTTTTAAGATTTGAAAGTCTTAGCAACTTTCAAATGTACAAAACAGTACTGTTAACTATAGTCACCATGCTGTACATGACATCCCCAGGACTTAATTATTATTGGACGCTTGTATGTTTTCACTCCCTTTACCTATTTGCCTACCCCCTCACCATAATTGTAGTATTTATATCTCTCAGTCTATTCCCTGAGGTAGAATTTTCAGGGGTTCTAATTCCATGTCTGCTGTGCACCCCACTGGGTAACATCTGATACAAACTGTCTGAGTCAGGAAGGAACATGTCCGCCATCTCTGAAGCAAAGCATTAATCACATTCTTCACAAGCCACACAGAGTACAATCTTGCCCCAATTCCACTGCACGGGAACGAGAACTAGCAACAGAGGGGTTTCCAACAAGACCAAGACGTGTATGAAGCTCCACCACTTAAACCACAGCAGCCCTCTTCTGTTCCCTAATTAGCCCACAAGAAAACTCCATGGGTTGGAGTCTGTTAGGAAGGACTGATAGGAAGACCCAAGGGGGGTGGGGGGTTGGTTGAAATAAGTGTAACAAAACCATTCCTTGTACCAAATGACCTCTTGAAACCAGACTATTGGTAGTATTAGCTACCATTTTTTTGGACGCCTTGTGCCCAAAAACAGAGCTAAGCACCTTATGTATCAAGGTATTCCTCGGTGGATAAATCTAATTGATTCTGGAAAAGGTGTCAGATAATGAATTCTTCAATGGTGGAAACATTACTGCATTATTTTAAATGAAAAAAAAAAAAATCCCCAGCCTATATACTAATCTGCCAAATATTTCTGCATAATATAAAGCATGTAGAATACCAATTACCTGATTATTTAATGCACAACGAATTAACAGTTACATTTAGATATAGTATGTAAGGATACTGAACAGAATCAAGTGTAAATTGTGTTTTCCTTATGAGGGAGATAAACCCACAGTATATGTGGAAATTAAGTTAAGAGAGGGCAAACAACATACCTGAGGCCACACAGCTAGTAGTGGTCGCCCAACCTTAGTTCCTGCTCTGCCACGGATAGACTTTATTCTCTCATTCCATTGTCTGGTGCCATGGAGAAGATAAGCTGTGGACCCACCTACATACTTGCTCTGCAGCCCCTCACCCAATCCTTTCTCTTGCTCCTATTTGGTAGGGAGGCATTTGGCCAATGAGGAGGCGAGGGGTTTGGTGAGGCTCGAATATCAGTCGATGTGAACATGGTACAACCAGAGGGTGGAACGAGTTCATGTTCATAGACTTTCAAGTGCTGTTCAGGGTGTTCCATGAGGCTGGGTAGGTGGAAAGAAGAGCATCAAGGACACGAGGAATAGGATCTCTGTGAGGCCACCAGACCATGCACGTGTAGCCAAGGCTCGTTTGGCAGCACACAGCAATGATGTGGCCACCCTTCGTCCCATCTGAGGTGCCTGAGACCCCTGCCAGCTCATGGCTCTGCCTCAATGCTCTTGCTAGGTCTCTTTCTAGGGCTGGAATAGGAGGGGTGTGGCATGAAGCAGCAGAGCATAGGGTAAGATCTGTAACCCTGCAGGGGTTCACTCCAGGCTTGGTTTGTAAAAAGCAGACAACTTGGAAGGTAAATTGGTTCCTGACTTTAAAAAGTTTTAAATAGTTGGAGAAGCCCTTCGTTTTGACAGACAAGAGATCTTGGTCGTCTTGAATGACCAGATGTTTGCCTACCCCTCGCTTTAATTTTTCTGAGGCCTGCTGAAAGAAAGCTTAACTGTGAATGAAATGACTAGGGCTAAAAACTGTGTGCTCTTTTACGGTATTCAAATCTTAGACAAGTTCTCTTAATGCAGAATGTGGTGGCTCCAGGAAAGAACGCTGTAGGGAAAGCCAGCCTAAGAAATGTGAATTTCCTGAGCATAGACATGACGAAAAGCACTATAGGGAGACGGAGGGGCGGGCGTGAAATCAAGGGGGGACTGGAATTTTCAGTTCATCACCACTAGTTTTAGCTGTTAAACTTTTTGCAGTAACTCAGTTCCATTTGGGAGAAGATGTTTAATAAATTTACAAACACTGGCACCCCCAAAGCATCAAAACCTGTCTAAAGTGCTGTCTCTAATGAAGTGATTCTTTGTTCAAGAAGAATGGGCTCATTCAGGAATAATCCATTGATTTTTCCCTTTAATCTTGTCAGGTGGAAAGATAAGGTTTAAGGGGGAGAAAAGAAACACGGATTCTGGGAATTAGTTTTAAAGACTTCATAAACTTTGGGGAAAGACTGGTGAAAACTCAAGAAGCCCTCCTTATTAAGCTAAACGGACTACTCGGATATTTGGTAGAAATTTTCTGTGGCACCCGGTAGCCCATTCAGATTGCTTCCCCCAGCTGCTTAATTTAGCTGTTTATTGTTTGCCTGCCAGGTGAGGGCCTCAGTGACAAAGAGCAATATGAAATCTTCCCTCTTCTAACATGAATAAGGCAGTTGTCAGAACTGCAGGAAAAACATTAAGGGTTTTAGACCAAAACATGTTTAGAATTTGATTTTGGGTTATAAGGAGATCCACTGACCTCTTTTAAGTTCTTAGATTTTTATAAAATGTGTTTTTCTTTCTTCCTTTCTTTTTTTTTTTTTTTTTTTTGGTGAAGGGGTCTAACTATTCACTGTAAAATACAAGAGGGAAGTTGTATTTCTTTTTATTCCTCCCAAACAAAGCTCTGGAAGGATGTCAGCTGATGGCAGGCACTAGCTTTCTGTGCATCTGTACTAGATTTAGGAGTATTTCTGACTGAGAAAAAGAAAAGTTTTAACTGAGAAGAGTTAAGATAAACTTGTTAGTTAAACCGGTTAAGAAAAATCTCGATGCTTTTCACACTTTATCCCATGACAGTTGTTATGACAAATGGGGTGACAGGTGTGAATTAAATGCAGGACCTTAAAGCAGTGGTTCTCTTCCTTGAATGTGTCAGAATTGCCTGGAGGTCTTGGTTAAAAACCCCAAGGTGCCAGGATAGTTGAGGGGGTTGGGGGAGAGGCAGGAAGGAGTGCTGAGGAATGTCTGGTTCCTCACAGCACTGCAGGTGCTTTCCAAACACCGCTCCAGTGTCCCTGGAAAAGGAGGGATTGGACATTTCCATGAGGCCCAGGAAATGTAAGGGACAGAGAGAGCTGAGCACCTGCGTTGAAGCCTATACCTACATGGCCATGTGCCCTCACGGTCTGCTCCCTGAGGAAGGAATCACCACCTGGGTCTCACAGCAGAGGAAGCTGAGGTTTAGCGTGCCCTAACAGCTCTAAGGTGCCAGAGCAAGGATTCGGCCCTTCATTGGCTGACTCCAGACACCATGTCTGTTCCCTTTGCCATGCCCAGAACGCATGCAGGGTCAGGGTTCTCATTACTGAAGTGGAATTTATTCTTTTGGAGTTACTTAATCTTTCATTAAATTCATTACAACTTCATTCTGACCCTTCTCATGAAAAAGAGAAGCAGCCATGATCCGGCAAGACTCTCCATTTTCAAAGGCTGCAGCTTGAATGGATTCATTTTTAAATGCACAGTGCTCTCAAATACTTCAGATTGATTTTTTAAAAAATTCAGTTTGTACCTAGACATAAAATAAAATTGGAGACTCTTCCCCCCCCACACACAAATTCAAGATCCCCACTTTCTACTTTTTTCAGACATGTGGGGATATGAACTCACCCTTTAACTCCCTTTTTACCATAGAATTTCTAACGTGAATGCTGCCTCAGTGAGCAAAGTCTCTAAAAAGACAAAAAAGATTCAACAACCTGAAGTCCTGTGGCTTGCTCCAAAAGGCAGGTGTTTGTGAAATACATAGGACACTGTTTCTCCCTGGCTTTTTAGGAATAACATGGGGAGATTTTGTGGCTCGTTGCTTATGGGCAATTTGGGTGAACTGTAGCCCTCTGAATAGGTTATTCTGAGATTTTCCTTTTTTGACCTCAGTCTGTTTCACATAGAAAGAGAAATAGCAGCAATAAGAGGGTAAAACATTTAAAGACAGTGTTTTACTTCCTAGGAATGGAACTAATTCAAACAGAAGTTAACTTGGCCAAACTCTCAATAATGTCACATAACCCAAAAAATGCAAAACAACTCCTCCCCCTCCCCAACTGGAAGACAGTTTAGCATGTTTATAGTCCCCCTACTTAAACTAATATTCCACCAGCTTTAATAAGGCTCTTCATGTCATTAGAGAGGAACATTTCCCTGAAGCAAATTCTCAGAGGACATTAATAAGATATGACTCCTAGTTATTTCCAGTGGGAAGTCTTATGTTGCTATATATATAAATTAGTGTCATCACAGAAGCGTTGCCTATTGGAACACATGTTTTCTCTGGGAACCCTTGGGAACTGTACTAATTGTTGAATTGTTTATTGTTTGCACAGAACAGAACATTTTTCTCTATAAGACCCTTCTGTCAAAAAACAAACACACGAAAAAACAATTGGCCAGGAAATGTATCCCCTAGAATTAAGCAAGACTGAGAAAGTCTGCCAAAATTTACTGGGGGTAGGGCAGTTAGTTGCTTCTTTTATTAATTTTTTGGCATCTTCATTTATTTACTTGTGGGTTCATTCTGAAAAATCTCATTGGTGAGGAGAAGAATGGTAAACTGTATTTTTGTTTTTTTTTGTTTCTGGTGATTTTAAGACATGGGTTCTTGGGGCAGCCGGATGGCTCAGTTGGTTAGAGCACAAGCTCTGAAGAACAGGGTTTCTGGTTCGATTCTCACATGGGCCAGTGAGCTGCACCCTCCACAACTAGATTGAAGACAACGAGCTGCCACTGAGCTGTGTCCGGATGGCTCAGTTGGATAGAGTGCGAGCTCTCAACAACAAAGCTGCCTGTTCAATTCCTGCATGGGATGGTGGGCATGGGATTGTGGACTTCGACCCCTGCAACTAAAGACTGAAAACAAGGACTTGGAGCTGATGGGCCCTGGAGAAGCACACTGTTCCCCAATATTCTGAATAAGATTTAAAAAACAACAACAACACATGGGTTCTTCCCTCTTGTGCTGCTCTTGGCAATCCCCCCACCAGGCCACCCACCCATACTAATGGGGACATTCTGATTTTACATTAAAAGCTGGTTTAACATCAATGCTAATTTTATATTAAAGTGTCCTGCAGATATTTTTTTAAAAATTCCATCCCAGGCATGTTCAATTTCAATCTCTGGAAGAAGAAGCCCCCACCTGGGTATTTTGTGAAACATGCCCTGGTGAAAGCAATGTGTAGCTAGGATTTGAGTTGGGTCTCATTTCAGCTCCTCCTCTGGCACTTCCCTTCCCCAGATCAGATTCCTCATTTTTCAAGAAGATGATTATCCAATTCATTAACTACTACCCACCATGCAAAATATTAGAAAAAACCAACCAATATCCTGGAGAAAGTACTTAAAAATCCAACATTAGACAAATATCAGATAGCTATTATTATTCCCAGAAAACAAACAGCATCTATCTAACCAGTCACGTGCACATTCATTGCAAGCTCACAGAAAGGATTAGTAAATCAGAAAGAAGAGAGAACTAAGTTCACACTCACAAATCAATACCTCTCAACCTGCAGAAAGGTAGTAGAAAGGCTTACACGAACATTACCACTTTCATAAAAAAAGAAAAAGTCTCCCCTTCTTTAAATGCTGTATGTAGGATACTTCAGGATCTGTTGTCTCCCGAGTATGGGAGTTATGATACCACAATGCACTGCACACTTGGGTATTGGAAGGTTCATCTTTGGTTTTGCTTTACCGAAGTAAATGGCTAGAGATTCCATTGCTCTCTTTTGAACATGCCCTAGAACCTGATTCTCATTCTATGGCACTAACCAGATTGCAGTCTCCTTGCATCCTGTTTGTCTTCCGTGGGCAGCCAATTTTCTCCAACAATGTTTTGATGAAGCTTCTTGAGTAGTTCAGGGGTGGGTGTTTGTCAGCAGAGAGAACTCGGAATACTTCTGTCAGTTGGCCATGACTCCAGGGGCCATTGCTGTCCTGGGTGGAGGGTTTTTCTGTCTCAGTTGAGGGCACAAGGCTGAGTAGAAGGAACAATGGCATCCAAAATACTGAAAGCTTTGTCCAGAAGCACATTTCCACTCTTCCTTTATCTCGAGTCTGTCTTTGATGGAGATGGGTGGGTTGGTGTTCACAGCGTGAACTTGTAACTAGAGGAATTTCTGTGGTAAAGGGGGAAAATAAAGGCTTTAATTATTGTGCCTGCAACATGTTTGAAAGGATTCATTAATTGGGTGGCTAAGCTGATTTGCAATGACAAGCTGTTTCTGAACAACAGGGGCTCTGTAGGTCATTTATAACCCCAAACAGCAGGAAACTATCATGGTTGTAGACTTTCAAACTGTAGAACAGCCAAGAAGTTTGTTATATTGCCTCTCTCTGAACTAAACCTAGAGTCAAAAATTAGGAAGAATAAGTTTTTCTGTTTATGCTGCAGGTGGTACAAGTCATGGGACCAGGGACAGGAAAACACCCTCATTTTACCTCATTGGTAAGTAGAACTCCCATTTGTCTGTGGTCCTCATCACTGAGGAAAGTAAATAAAAGAAAATAAATTTTAGTAAATTACGATAGAATGTTGAGTGACAAGGTTTTAGACAAAGAGGGGTACTAGAAGAAAATGGTAACATCCAGAAAACACTGGTCATTTTCTAGATTTTAGTCTATTAAAAGTACAAATTATCTTTAAAAAACAAAAGAATTTCAAGACCTCGTGAACCCCGATAAATCCACGTACTCAGTTGTCTCTAAAGGGGTGACGGGACGACTTTAGAACCAATCAGCTTTCTGGTAAAAAATTAATCTCTTCAACCAATCGCTTAAGAAATGCAAAATGTCAACAGCATCCCATGTCAGATCTTGGCCCAGAGATGAGCTAATAGTGACTGTGGGTAGTGAGTGACAAAGATACTGGGATTACATTTATGGTTTAAAAAAAAAAAAAAGAATAAGAAGTTTAAGATTCTTAGGTTAGCATTTTAAAAATGACAGAGGTTGATACAAACAATTCTAAATCCAGTGCTTACCTTCAGAAGAAAGATAAGTGATTATTTATCTGGAGCTCTGCGGCTTTTTAAATCTCGGAGAGTACTGTGTGGTTACAAAGTCCTCTGTTTTTAAAATTCCTTGACCGTGCGCTGGGAGCTGGAGAGGATTATTTCAGCCCAGCAAGTTTTCAGTTGCTATGGAGAGAGCTGCTCGAAGGTAACAATGAAGGTGGATAAAAGTGAGAACTTTCTGTCTGGCAGGTTTTCAGGAAAATCAGATAAATGTGACTAATGAACCCAACTTTTTATATCAATATTTACTATTTTAGTCTTAGATTCATCTACAGTCACTTGTCTTGTAAGGGACAGATCGAGGTCAAATGATTTCACCTTGCAAAATAGAAAGATTTTAGAGTTAGACCAAGATTTTTTTTTTTCCTAGGTTTAGGAACTAACCTTTTTGCACCCCTAGGTTTAGGAAATAGTTCAAAATGATTAAAGAGACTAGAGAGAGGCAGTATCAAAAGTTGAGTTTAGGAAAGGTAAGGACAAGGAAACTTGTGCACCCTACATAAAAGTTTGGACCACCTTATGTGCAGAGCAGAGCTTTTGAAGACTTTTAAACATGGTACCATGCTCATATGTGTGTTTTAAATACATCTGTCATACAGCAACATGGAGGATGAACTGGAAGGGATTGAAACAGTCAAACCAATAATTTGTTGAAAAGATAAGCTCTTTAGCACCTTATTTATTTCACAAGGTGCAGAGGTTGAAAAGATTGAAGGCAGTGGTAAATTTGTAAATAAGATATTTTCAAACAAGAGGAAAAGTATTTGTTGGAGGAATAAAGTTCTTATCTGGGAAGTGGATGCAAGTGGGGAACTTTAATTAGCTGTATATGTTCTGATCTCGGAGTCTGCAGCACAAGTGATTACACAGGGCCCTTCAGGCTTTGTGAAACAAGCTCTCGATACATTATTACTGAATAAGTGACTGACAGAACAAAGTGGTAAATTTTATAGGAGGCAAGAAGATAAACCCAAGATTTCAAAGTGAACAGAGTACACATAAATGGCACATAGTACGTGAAAACATAAAGTGATTCAGAAGAATTGAGGGGGTGGGTAGACTTGTGACTTCAGTTCTATAAGGGGAGGAAGGGACCTACTGTTGAGGAGACAGAGGAAGTGAGAAGTGAAAGAAGCTGGGATGATTAGTCTCCTCAATTGCTAACTGGATGTGAAAACTGGGAACAAGAGGGTGACATAATCCTAAGAGAATGCTGGTAACACTAATAGAAATATGGAAGGCATAAAAACTCCCAGAAAATGCCTTGGCCTCTCTTTAATTACATATCACGAGCACTTGGATTTATCTAAACTCTCAAGGGAAGGGACGTGGCCCTTTTCTCTGGAGCTCTGTGGTGAGATTAACTGGAGTTAGAGTCAAGAATGGTCAGTCCAACCGAGGGGCAAGGAGCTGCTCAAGAGCTTCCAGCTGCAGATGGAGTAAAGGTAGAGAAGTGAGAGGGAATGGACTCAGGACCAGAAGGGCACTGCACAAAGTATCCTGCCAGCTCCTGCTCAGCTCCTGTTGCCATCCCCACAGTGGGGACCACCTGAGCATCATTTGCAGGCTCAGCCTCATCTGAGTCTCAGAGACGAAGTTAGGTGGTTGCTAAGGGAAAGTACAGGCATATCTTGGAGATATTGTCGGTTTGGTTCCAGACCACCACAATAAAGCAAATTTGTAATCACTGCTGATTACAAATGGAGGGTCTTCCCTTCAGTATGTTAAAAAAAAGAAAAGAAAAGAAAAGAAAAGTCAACATCTGTGAAGCTCGATAAAATGAGGAACGCCTCTTGTCCAAAACCTATTGAGCAAATTACTTGGTTCTACATCATCTGCTCCCTTTAAGTACCTCAGCTTTGCCTTATATCTGGAATCAAGCCGTCTCCTCCTGGCCCAACTCCAATGAACAGGTCCGAAAACCTGCCATCCTGACCATCCAGCCCAAGTCCCAGCATATAACCTGCCTCGTTGCCGCAGAACTGCAGCCGAATTGCTCTGACCAGTACTCCCAGGACAGTGCTCCTGCTGGGACTTTGGGACCTTTTTCCTGATTCCCCTGTGCTGGCGTCCGGTCTGGAAGCCCTATATTTCCTGGTCTCTTATTTCCAGTGGCTACAGATTCCCTGGTAACAGGACCCCAGCAAGTTAGATCCTGCAGAAATTCTTGAACACTATTCACTTGTCTCAGCCACTCCCAACACCACCACTATCCTAGTCACAAGCCTGAATCCTCCCAAAGTGACCTTCCTCCCATCGTCCATCACAGCTCCAGTCTGCTCCATTTGCCCCAAGGCTTATTCCACCTTCACAGTCATACTTACAACTCAGCCACCCCCCAGGTTCCCAGTAGTTCTGTCCCAAGGTGAGCCAGCAACACCGAGGGGCAGGGAGAAACCCCGGATGTAGGCTTTAAGGCAGGTAAAGCAGTGGAGAGCTGTCAAGCAAATGACAAAAAGTGGTGACATAAGAAACGTCCACTTTTGTATTTGGATTTTTATAAGAGTTTTTATAAGAGTTTATTTGAGCCAAACTGACCTTATGTGCCAGAGATCAAGATTTTAAATGCTCCAGAAAATAACAGGTTTGCAGCTTCTTGTATGCATTTGAAATTAAGGCGGGAACCTGAGGAAGTTTACATGGAGGTGGGAGAAAGCAAGGTGGGGACTGGACTACAGGATAGTTAACAAGATTATGTGCTTTCTTGGGGGTGGTTATGGTTTCTTTCAAAGGTGAGCTAACCTAGATGCACAGAAACAATAGACAGGGCTTGCTTAAAGGCAAAGATACACCTTTTACTATCCTCTATGACCTGGTCGGTTAGGAATTTATAATCAGATCACCCTGTGAGGTTCTTTTCCCTAGAAACCCTTTAAACCCAGGAGTAAGAAGGAAACAAAATACTCAGCTGAACATGGTGGCATCATCTTGGCTTGTCCTTGGGTTGTAGCTTGAACTGCGGGGGCCCAATCTGCCTGCTTCCCCAGCAAGCCTGAAATCACCCTTTCTTAAACATGGCCATGTTTGCAATCCAAACCAACTTCTAGGAGTCATGAGTTTCACATGTTAACTAACCAGCTACGTAAAGAAGGAGGTAAATTACTCCTGAGGGATACTTCCCAGGCAGTTAGCCCCCAGGTGGGAGCAGTCGCAAACAACACACTATCTCCTGATATACACACTTACTTGTGCAATCACATGCAGTGGCCAGGAGGTGGGAAGGAAGGGAGGAGGGGGCTGCTGACCAATCTGTCCTTCCTTCAGTTTTGACTCTTTACCTTTTGGTGTGGCCTGAGTTTCAAACTTCTTCCTCAAGTCAATAGGTAATGTGTTTACATAGGTACCCTACCTTGACCTAAAAAGAATTTAAAGGGGCCCACCAGAAAGGAAGAAAACAAGATGGCAGCAACTGAAGAACAGAGTGAAACAAGCGTAGCACCATCTTGTGGATGTAGCTCTGGGCCACCTACTGTGTACAGTTTTGCAGGTTGGGCATTGCACAACTCTGGGGACCATCATTCACTTCTGTAATCATCACAGATTTATATATTTATTACACTTGCCAGCAAATGCCTTGAGAAGAAGAAGTGTTGAGCTGGTGGAAAGACTGCATGCGCTTCTCTCCCCCAGTGTCCAGCCTACCCCTATGTGGCCACCTCTGGCAATACCGTGTTTCCCCGAAAATAAGACCTAGCCGGACCATCAGCTCTCATGTGTCTTTTGGAGCAAAAATTAATATAAGACCCAGTCTTATTTTAATATAATATAAGACCAGGTCTTATATAATACAATATAACATAAGACTGGATCTTATCTAATACAATATAAGACTGGGTCTTATATTAACACGTTGTGTACGGCGGGATTTAAATCCCTCATGAAGATTCTCGTGATCCGTACGCAACGTGTTAATTTTTGCTCCAAAAGACGCGTTAGAGCTGATGGTCCGGTAAGGTCTTATTTTCAGGGAAACAACGGTAATATGAGTCCCTACAACTCTGAGCTACCTCTGGACCTAGCTTCTCCCCATGTGCCCCTTTACACTGACTTCTTTCCTCTTTCTCAAGACACAACACTCTCTAAATAATGATAATAAAATGTTGTTTAACATTTTTGAGTGTCTTTATGCCTCACATCTATTTTCTCATGTAATATCAATTGAACCTCATGAACTTCTCACTGTGCATTTCAGAAGTACTCACGGTCACACAGCTAGTAGGTGCCACCAGAAATCTGGGCCTGTGAACCTCAAAGTCGGTGCTTATACTACCAAGCGACTGTCTGTTGTGATGCCATCCATGCTTTACTTGTCAGTCCCAGCCTCTTTTTACAATGCAGCGTGTGAGTACACAAAGGAATCAGCCGAGAGCCCATCGTAAAGGAAATAGTCTGCTACCTTTTGATTGTTACTTTCTCCCCAAAGCCCCTTCAATGCAAAAATTCTCTGAGAAAAATAAAATTTAAGAAAAATGTAGAACTTTAAAACAAATAGAACCTTAAGCTCTCCTCTTCTGTGATCCTTAATAACAGGACTACCCACCAGACATTTGAAACAAATGTTACTCCTTCTCTGAACTCTTTTCTTAGAGAAGCAGAATATTCAACTGAAATGACAGCTCCTACAGGCAAAGGACCCGTCTTCTACATCTTCTGATTCAGCGACATGGCCAACATCCCTGTATTTCCAACAGATATAACATGTCAGTTGTTTTGAATTTAACTATTTAGGTTGTCTTTGATTTGGCACCTGATAGCAAAAACGATTTTTTTTTAACAAAACATACATTTTATGTGCAACTTTCAAACAATATTTTTCTTCTTATAAAAGCCATATATGATCACTAATTATAAAAAACCTGCAGAAAATACCTAAGAGTATAAAAAAAGGTAGCCTCTCCACTAGAGATAACACGTATTAATATCTTTTAGTTTCTATTTTTTAACATAATTTCGATTATGTTATAGGCATGATTTTGAAGCTCATTGTTTTCATTCATTATACTGTCAGTCTTTCTAGAGATGAATCTATTTTATTAGTCATTCCAAAAATTCACCCTTCAGGTTGGCTTTCAGTGATTCTCATTATAGCTCACTTCCCATGTCATTAATTTCTACTCCTTTCTTTATTTACCCTTTGTTTTTCTTGTCTTTCCTTAGTTCTTTCTGTGGGAATGCAGCCTTGAGTGGCAGGCTTTGCAGATGTCTACCTGATATCCATTCCTCCTTCTTCCGTTTGTTTAGGGCAGCAATGTGCCCAACTGAACGCCTTCACTTTCACAGATTCATTAGGCAAGTAACACAGTTTTGAGATTAGTGTGAATGGACATCTACTGGGGACATCAACGAGGGCCTCGTGCCTGGGATACGGAAGTGACACCTCATGTGGCTCCGGTGAGGTAAAGAACAAGAGAACAAGGCACCTTCCCACTCAAGTTGGAGGAACAGGAAGACACAGCAAGGAGCCTGGGCCCTAAGTTATCATCTAAGTCACACGGGAAGGAGTCCTGGCAGACTGTGCTTGGTGTTTTGGTTGCGTGAAACCAGATGCATCCTTTTCTCCCTTCATCCTCAGGGGCCCCTGGCACAATCTCTTTGATGAAAGTTGGCTCTCATAAAAGACAGGAGAAGTCTTCAGTGTCACATAGATGTGCCTTCTCTGCAAAACCCCAGACGCAGAAGAGTGCTAAAATCTTAACTTCTGGTTCAGAATAAGGCAGGAAATAGAGAGATTTTTAAGAAACAACTAATCCCAGAATAGTTAATGAAAGTCATCCTTACCATTTATTAAAAAAAAAAAAAAGTTTCCTTACCAGTATAGTTCCTGAAATAATTTCCAGAAAACCTTTAATTCAACAACTAACAACTTAATTCAGTGAGCATGTGTTTGAAACCTGCTATGCGCAAGTTATTGTGATAGTTTGTGTGACGTACAAAGATTTATGCGATCACTGCCCGGCTCTCCCATGCCCTTGGTCTAAGTGGGAGACCTTGACCCATCCCCAAACAATCCTAATACAGAGTGGTTAAGAGTGTGTTCTGTGTGGGAGGAGGAAATACTCACTCTAATTAAGGAGAAACGGAAGTATTTCACTTTCAGTGAACAACATCCAATGAGAAAAACTCAATCCAGGGATTTCCCTTTGAATTAAACTTTGGAAAACAGGAAGGAAAATAAAAAGATAGTTTCCACTCAGGGTTTGTAAAGACTGGGAGCCAAGAAATGGGGCAGCCCCACCTTGAGTAGTCAGCCTCCATCACGTTCACTCTGTGCCTTTCGGCCTTTGCGTCTTCTCCCCACATACTCTTCCCGGACCACTCCCCAACCCTCCAGTGATCAACGGCCTAATCTTCCTCAACTATGAAGTGAGGATAACAATAGGCACTTGCCTTACTCAAGCTGCTGTGAGGGTTTATGCAAATAAAATTAAACAGTAATACAGTTAATGACTTGCACATAGAATATAGGACGTGTTTGATGAAGGTTAGGCATGACTTATGTATTTATGTGGTGTCTTACTCAGATATTTCTTTAGCATCTGCCTTGGTCACTGTATATTAGTGATTCAGTGATGAACGGGACAAGATCACTGCCCACAATCGCAGTTTGTCAGAGGAAGAAAGCCTGGAAAACTATCCCGCAGGATGCAGGAGGGTAGGTGACAAGGGTAAGCTCAGCACATGCTATGGGAACCCCTAACCATGTGCTGAAACCACGGGCGGCTGCTGGCGTCTTCAGCATCTTCCTAAGCTCTGCCAAGACTACTGAGAGTGGCTTCAACCCTCGATTTATTTTTTTTGTCACCAATAATCTGCATAATCTCTCAACTTTCTTGTTGAAAGTTGGAAGGTTGGGTGGTGTCCATGGGGTGGTGGGTGTGGCCTTCAGCTCCGTGTCAGGTGGCTGGTATATTTGCTGTTGACTCAACTCTTCATGCCTAGTGGTGGTCACTGATGTCTTAGACATGGATCCTTAGGGGGAGGGCACTGAGCATCTGTGACAGCAGTGTTGGCTTCTAAGTTCAACCAAACGAACATAGGTCTGCTCTCAGTGCTAACTACGAAATGGCCTGCTGGTATCTCCAGGGTGATACCCTTTGCAGACGCGTCAAATGTCTGGGGAGCTGTGACCTTACAATTGGTATGTTCAGAAGCACTGAGTGTGTGGATGTAACCACTTGCCCTTGGCGAGGTCCCAGCAACAGCTTTTCAGCTTGTAACTTACACTGTTGTCAGTTCTCTGCTTTGGTTCGTCACAGCATTTTACTACTTGACACTTCAGTATCAGATGAGGTGGAAACAAAAATTCCATTAGTTGAAGAGAACAAGTTCAGAGCTGAAAAATGCATGAATTATAGATGTTGATGGCTACCCAGGTGTTGTTTCTATGATAGAGGCATTGAAACACTTTTTTCACTTTGTTAGTCCTTTCTGTGAGTTCCTTAGGGTTGATGGCAGCTATCAGATTTCCTTTGGTTTGACTGATAACGGGAACTGTTAGAGTGTCAGAGGAGGGGCGAGTGTGGCTCTTTCCACCAAGAACATACTCTCATTGTCTGTAGGCTTTTTTTTTTCTTTCAGTTTTTGTCTCAGCCTGTGTGACATGTGTTGGCAGAGATGCCCTCTTGGCGAAATCATGGTGTCTCACGAGAAAGGGAGGATTTTGTAAACGGTTCTTTGATATCCTGAGGCTTGGCACTGGGGAACACACTTGGTTGAAGATAGGCCAAAAGAACACAGTGGCTTGGATTCTCTGAAGATGAACTTGAGGAAAGGTTACCTGGCTTCCTCAAACTCATTCTCCCTGCTCCTCTCTGCCTGCACGAAACCTACAGAGTACTGAGATTTTGCTGACTTTCAAGGAAGAAATCTGGCTTCTACACAAGGACAAAACAGAAGCAAAACAAGCACAATGACTGGACACATCTTGAGGGGGAGCTCGGGGGAGAGCTGAGGCTCAGGAAGTTTCGGCTGAGGCCCCTTGCAGGTCATGCCACACTCTCTGCTGCTCGGCAAGGGAGTGTGTGTCAGCTGCTCAGGCAAAGGTCCCAAACTGAGTGCTTCCCTCTTCCTGCTCCGTGGGTTTGGCTTGGTGGTCCACCCCGGGTGAGGAGTATAAAAGGATGGAGGATGGTAAAAGTACCTGCTCCAGTACCTGCTCTGTGACACATACACCACAGGTACTTGAGACCAACACAGGCTTACCAGCCAGGCTGCAGTCCACATATGGAGGAGGCTCACCGCAGAGTTAGGGGGCTGGCAGGGTACGTAGGACATGGGAACAGACTCTTCTCACAAAAGCAATTCATATGTAATCCATCTCTAATTACAGCCTACTGACCCACGGCAGCAAAGGCCCCCAGAGAAGCCTAGACACGTCCAGAGGACACCAGGACTTTTAGTTATGGGACCCAAATCAGTAACACAAAACACATAGAGACTGTAGAGATTCAGTCCATCCATCTCTGAGCCTAGGATCTCCTGAAGGAGTCAAACTTTGCCAGATACATAAACTGTCATATTCAGAGAAGTAGGTTCCTAGAGACTACAGATCCCGTTCCTTCCCTTCTTCTCCACTGGAAACTTCAAGTCCCCTCCCTCTGTCCCAGCCAGCTCAAAAGCCAGGGCCGCTGAGTTTCGGAAGTCACCCCTAGCGTGGCACATGGCAGTCAGCAGAACAAACGTCTGGACCCTCTGGATGTCATGTAAATGAGCCACTGTGCCTAGCATATGATAGGCACTTGATTACTTTCCCTATTACCTTGAGAGGCAAGTTTGACTCTGATTTCCAGAAAATTGAGGGAAAAATAAGAGACGGAATTTTCGTCGAAATATTTATTACAATTTTTCTCAAAAACGCTGATGAGGTTTCATCTGCTCTTTCACTTTTAAGAGAATAAAACTGACTTACAGAGTTATGATGGTCATGAGCATTCGAAGGTTTCCATTTTCTCCCTTTTATAACATGAATCAACTCTGACCCAAGGAAACTGACATTTTTATGACATGGGAGTCTCTATGGGGACAAACAACTTTCTGTTACCTCCCACAGCATGGAGAAGTGGTTCTTTTCATGAAGATCTAGGGTTCTGCCCAGGACCATATAATTTCTGACCTTTTCCCTCCTAGAGTAAATTTATATTCTAAGATTACACACACACTAAAAACAAATTCTCAACTTACACGTACTCATTAATGGTGATTGTAAAGGCAATGTAGGAAACATAGGGCATTGGGAGAATGTCTCAGTCCATTCAGGCAGCTGTCACAAAATACCAGAGACCTGAGAAACAACAGAACTTTATTTGTCACAGTGCTGGAGGCTGGGAAACCCCAGATCCAGGAGCCAGCAGATTCAGTTCTGGTGAGGACCTGTTTCCTTGTTCATAGACAGCTGTCTTCTCCCTGTGTCCTCACATGGTGGAAGGGATGAGGAAGCTCTGTGGGGTCTCTTTTATAAGGACTCTAATCCCATTCATGAGGGCTTCACTATCATGACCTAATCCTGTCCCAAAGGCCCCACCTTCTGACATCATCCCATTGGGGGTTAGGTCTCAATGTATACATTTAGGGGATCACGAATATTCAGTCCGTAGGAAAACATAACGGAGTTCAAGACAAAAAGTTCAGGAGTGGATTTTAGCATCTACACTTTCTGGTTAATTAACAGACAGAATGGGAAAACTGGGGCTTTCGTTAATGCTATTGGCTATACTGTTTTTACCTCATGGATCATGTGAGATTTCTAACAGCTTTGGGGAAATGCTATCTCAATGGAAAATGATTCCACAATAAGAGTACTTCTCACGGTCACAGCCTGACAGCATCAGACTTTCCAGGGCCGCTTGTTGAAATGCAGATTCCAGGACTCTGACCCAGTTCTACTCTAATCAGAATCGTAAGCACGGGACCAAAGACCTCTGCATTTTGAATCAGCTCTCCATGTGGCTCATATCCTCATCAGAGTTCGAGAATCTCTGCCAAAACCCCAAATCAGGAGCAAGCCCAGAGTCTTGAACTTTCTTGCCCTTAAAGAAAACTATTAAATCAACAGAAAAGAGTGCATGGTGACTTTGTAGGGTTTCTCAAATCTCCTAGAGAACTCTGTGTACATGAGATGTAATCAGACCCATAAAGAGAAAGCTGTGATAGGAAAGGTTTTCATTCTACCCACAGAGCTAGAGGAATAAGATCAATAATCTTTGCCAAAACCTAATCATGCTGAGCTGCCATGAATAACTAATATTTTAAAGCCCCACAGTGCAGCCAAGATCTCGGGCCAATTCAGCAAGCTTTTGCAATGTCAGTGTCAACTGAAGTCGTGAAGAGACTCTTAAGTTATATGGTACTTTAGTTAATGAAGATCATGGAGAAAAGTGAAACATATGAATATACTGGAAAAGATTGAAATTTTTAGCTGATTTGACACAAAATACCAACGTCACCAAAAAAATCGGAATATGCCATTATATAAACAACTGTCAACAAACTGATAAGTGACTGTCATCAATTCAGAGGTATTTAAGATCACTCATTGCACACACACACACACAAAAAAAAAAAAACACCTCAAAATGAGTGCCCTGAAATATTAGTTCTTGTATATGAGTGAAATTCAATATTGTCGCATATTTCACCATAATCCTAAAAGTTTATGCCATATTAGCAATAACAAATTATGTAGCTGAAGGACCTTTTCTAAACTATCAAAGATTTTTAAAAATTCTTATTGATCCTGCTAAAAACTGTATTATCTTTCTATTCCCTCCATAAAAAAAAAAAAATTACAAACCCACTGCCATATAAAAGGTATGATGCTTAATTTTATGTGTCAAATTGACTGAGCCATGGTGCCCAGGTAGTTGGTCAAACATTATTCTGGACATTTCTGTGGCGGTGTTTTTTTGGATGAGATTCATATTTAAATCAGTGGACTTTGAGTAAAGCAGATTACCCTCATCGTGTGGATGAGCCTCCTCTAATCAGTTGAAGGCCTTAATAGAACAAATAGCCAGGAGAATTCCACCAGCAGACTGCCTTTGGACTCAAACTGCAGCGCTTCCTGAGTCTTCAGCCTGCTGGTCTATCCTGCACATTTTGGACTTACAAAGCCTCCACAGTTGCATAAGCCAACTCCTTAAAATAAATCGATAGGTAGATGATGATAGATGGTATGGAAGATAGATAGATAGATAGATAGATAGATAGATAGATAGATAGATAGATAGATAGATAGATGAGAGAGAGAAAGAGAGAGAGAGAGAGAGAGAGAGAGAGAGAGAGAGAGAGAGAGAGAGAGAGAGGATAGATGGCAGATGGATAATAGATAGAACAGCCCCTTGGGGAAACCAAGGATGAGCTGGCAGTACGGTACATGTGTGAGATGTGAAACCTCCAACATATTTCGCAATGTACATGAAATTTTAAGGCAAAATTCTTAAGCAAGAAGAATTTGTTAAAGTGAGAATAAGATATTTAGAAATCTAATTCCCAATAGCAGTGCCTTTGATTGTTGAATTCTGAGCTGGGTCAGTGGTATAGGGAAAGATCTGGGGGACCTATGCAAGTCATTATGGTAAAACTCATTTTATACACGGTGTTTTAGCAACCTGTTCCAAAGAGATGAAAAATTTAATTTAAAGAATTCCTTTACTAATAAGATAGTTTGTTTGAGAGCAAAGTTAAATGTAAAGTAAATGGATAAGTAAATCTCATTTAAAACAAACTGTACACTTATCAAAATCACCAAAATACAAATCTATTAAAAATAGACCTTGTCTTTGATGTTTATTTCACATTATCTAAGTACATCCAGTTATGCAAATTTACATTTTTATTTCACACCTTTGTATTCCTGATATACATATAACAGGACAAAGAACTAATTTGCAATTTTCAGCCTCAAAAACCCTGCTTGGAGAAAACAAGATTCTCAGCTGTCTTATTCTTTCTGCACATGTATAAGGACAATTCTAAATAATTGGAGTGAATATCAAGACGGGTGGAAAAAAAGTGACTAAATTTTTATGCCACCTGAGGTTATTTGTACTTGATTTTTTAAATGGTCTTCTCATTGGCGAATTACAATTCAGTAGGTAGCATTTCTCTGGGAACTTCTTAAGCTATTTCAGGAAGCTTAGTTAGTTGTTTCTGGGGTTCTTATAATCTGCATGCAGTTGACAATAGCTACATACCAATGATGCTTAAATATTGTCATTATTGTGCTGTGTATTCACCTGAGATATTTTTTAAAGTGGTAGTCATTATTATTAACCCTCTTTTGTGAAAATACCTTGCCAGGCTAGGAAATGAGCAATTATTTCTTCAATTAGGCAAAGAAAAAGGACAGACCAGTGCAACACAGTACTAATTTTAAAGGAAATAATCAGATTGAATTAAAGACCTTAACATTTTAGTTATAATCTTATGAAGTTCAAATATACTTAAATGACATTTATGGTGCTAGATGACTGCATGTTCATTCTGCTCAATGCTGCCCACGAGGTCTTTTGTGTCACTCGTTCCTGGACCTGATCTACTGTTAAAATAGAGGGTGTTTTCGAAAGTGTTCTCTTGAGGAAAATGCACACGTCTCTTCTTATAAAACAAATACATCGCGAGGCCAGCACCCATTACAATCAGGAGGACCACAATAACTACAACGCCGGCCGTGCTGGAAGACTTTTTCACAGGGTCCATCTGCCTTGGGTCAGCTATAAATAAATAAAATCATTAGGAAAAAGGTGGAGGGAGGCAGAGGGTAGAACACTCTAGAGAACATTATAACTTTCTTTTTGAAAAACTAAAATACATAAATATTCCTTCCAGTGGTATTTGACAAACAGAAATGCAGGACATGAAAACAAGATAAAGGATTATTTTAGATGTTAAGATTATTGTTCAATTGCAAGAATATTTCATCTACCTATGTAGCATGGAGCTAGTTAATCAGTGTTTTAAATTATTTAAACCTGTGTCAAAATAATATAAGGCTGCTGGCAAATACATTATATGAAGATAAATAGACTAGTAATGATGATGATGATGGCAATAAAAAGAAAGTGAAAAAATTAGGGGAAGGAGAAAAATAATAGTAGTGGAAATTGGGGTTCATGAGTGTAATTAGTTGACAAATAGCACCCATGAGGTTAATAAGGGGGTTTGCAGGCAAGTCATAAATCTCACTTTTTGACTTATTTTAGCAGCCAACCAAATGAGTGAAACAGGATCAGTTCTCTAATTCAAGTTAGTATTAAAGTCAAGTTAAAAACAGTGCTTAAAAAAAAAATACTACAGGGATTCCTGAGAGAAATTTTTTCTATGGGTTCTCATAAGGCAACTCTTTGTAACAGAGGAATCAATGTCTTCAAAATGATCAATGGTAGAAGCACCAACCCAACTCCAAAGCCTGCTTTTCTAGAACATCATTCAAGGGAGGCTGATGACATAAGGACAAAGGCCAGTGTAGCTCAAGCAATTCTACTGGGAGTGCAGGGGATATAGGCGGGGATTATTATGGTTTTCAAAACAGACTATATTGATGCATTAATAATATGGAACTTGAACTTTCATAATGATCTTACCTTTTGTTGTCATTAATGTATGAGTTGGTTCAGCATCAATAACTGTTTGTAAAATAAGAAATTAATTAAATGTGTATAACATCCCATAATAATTGCATATAGATAGTATTATTTGGTTCACAAATGCATCAAATCCTCCATGTTTGGATTATGGTGATATGATTAGATAGATAGATAGATAAATAGATAGATAGCTGTTCTATAACAGCATTATACAGCTGCATTGTGAGTTTGAATATATTTGAAAATCTAAAAATACAGTCCTCTGATTTGCATTTAAACCACTGATAGTCACCCTCAAAATCTACCCAATCTACCCATGAATAATGTATTCTAGGCTAGTAGTTTAAAACTGGTCCACAGAAGCCTAAGGTATTACAAGGCATGTGAATGAAAAGTGAAATAAGATTCCCAAAACAACACCAAACGGTGTGACATCTTAGAGCAGAGTTTTAAAAGACTGAAGAACTACAGAATTCTAAAATAATGAAATCTACTGGGGATGGAATGTTAATTTATCCAATTAATTTCTTTAAATCTATTATCTAATGAATAATTTTATCTTGGGAAGGATGTTATGTGTAGTGGAATGCCATGAAAATAGTATTAAAGTCCAGAAAGCATCACATGATGGGCATATGACACTATTAATTCCCCCAATCCTGCCCTTCCATAGTCTGCACTCAGTCTCAGAAGGAGACTTAAGTGGTCTTACATGATTCATTCCGTAATAAATTCTGACTCTTCTCCAGAACCCTGGCCCCTTCTGGTCTGGCCAGGTGACTGCTTCATCCCTTTTCTTCTCGTGCCATAAGGCTTTGTAGCCTAGCTCTCCAAACTGCTTGCAACTTCATAAATCCATATGCACGGATATCCCATTATAAATGGATTGATAAATCAAAACCATTATGTCAACTAAGCAGACAGAGACTGTTTTGTGCTCACTCAGAGCTGCAGACATCAATTGATCACTATGGCAGACTGGACTTTTCACTTATGCCAGGGTAGAGCTTGCAAGGAACCTGCTGTCACATTATAATCCCACACCTGACATCTTAATATTTGAAAGTAATAGTGGCGTGTGAACATATGTACTGTGGGATAAGCTCTTACTTACTTTTTGGTCTTTTACAAATATAGCCTTTGTAGGAAGAACAGTGAATATTGTTCCAAAATCCAGAAGATGCGATTAAAGCTACACAATCATTTCGTTCACCAGAGGGGTCTCCTGTGTTCCAGTTCACAAAGGAGATTGGATTGTTGTTTATCCACAGCCACTTTCCTGAGTAATAAATAAAGCCAATAAAAATAGAAGTTAAAAAAGAACCCATCTTAAAATAAGTTCAACTTATCCGTGTAAAATTTCTAAGCATATTATTTTATACTACTACAATCAATAGTTGTTTACAACCAGACTTTTAGTAGGCAAGATTATAACGACTAATTATTACAGGGAAGGAAACTGAGAAGAATGTTTCTGATTTAGCTTTAGTTGAAAATTTATTCCTAAATAATACAAATATGTACACTTATCTTTCCTTAACATTCTTTTTCTGGCAAAAGATAGAAAATATTTTTTAAAGCTTCTTAAACTAACTTAGCTACAGAAGCTATTTTAGCAACTTTCAGGATAGCATAATATGTAGATCATTTTAAAATTCAGGTCTCATCTCAAATAAAAATATAGGTTTGAATTTTTGAACTCTTCACAAATTCACCATAATTTAAGGCAAGACATTTTGAAACTGAAACTTTGTTTTAAATACAACATTTTAAAATATCTGTGAGTAAATACTCATCCTGCAAAAATTACCTTCAACATTTCTGTATAATCCTATCCAAAAATTGGTTTTGCCTTGAAGTGGTTCAGCTCGATGTGATAGAAAACTCGATTCAGCAGTAGTTTCAATGGAAACCAAAGCGGAATCTGCAGAATATAAAAGAACAAATATGATGGAGGTACATTTACGTAGCTAAAATGAAGAAATATGAGAATATATTCCAAACAAAATAAAAAGATTTAATGAAACAGAAGTTAATGAAACTAATGTTAATGACACAGAGATAAGTGATTTATCCAATAGAAAGTTCAAGCTAACAGTTATAAAGGTGGTCAATGAGGTCAGGAAAACCATGCATGAACAAAGTGAGAATTTCAACAGATAGAAAATATTGAAGAGTAGTAAAGAAAAATCACAGAGCTGAAGAATATAATAAACACATTAGAAAATTCAATAGAAGAATTCAAGAGTTAACTATATAAATTGGAAGAAAAGAACACTGAATGCAAAGAAAGGGCAGTCAAATACATCCAGGGGAGTAAAAAGAAAAAAAAAGGAAAAAAAATGAAAAAGAGTGACGTTAGCTTAAGGGACTTATGAGACAACAACAAGTGAACCAATCGATATATGCATTATAGGAATCCCAAAAGGAGAAGAGAAAGAAAAAGGGACAGAAAGCTCATTCAAAGGAATTATGGCTGAAAACTTCCCTAACCTGGAGAAAGAAACAGACATCCAGATCCAGGAAGCCTATAGAGTTCTAATTACAATGAATCTAAACAGACCCATATCAAAACATGTTATAATTAAATTGTCAAAAGTTAAAAGACAAAGAGACATTCTCAAAAACAGCAAGAGAGAAGCTATTTGTTACATATAAGAGAAGCCCTATAAGACTGTAACCAGATTTTTCAGCAGAAATTTTGCAGGCCAGAAGGGAGTGGGATGATATATTCAAAATGCTTAAAGAAAAAACTGCCAACCCAAAATACTCTACCCAGCAAAGTTGTCCCTCAAAATTAAATGAGAGCATTTTCCAGACAAACAAAAGATGAAAGAGTTCATCACAATAAACCAGCCTTATAAGAAATGTTAAAGTTAGTTCAACAAGTTGAAACAAAAGGACACTAACTAGCAATGTGAAAACATTTGAAAGTATAAAACTCACTGGTAAAGATAAACATCAGAATACTCTGATATTGCAATAGTGGTAACTAAATCACTTTTAACTCTAGTATAAAGGTTAAAAGACAAAAATACTAAAAATAACTATTAATACAATAATTTGTTAATGGATGCACAATATAAAAAGATGTAAATAGTGACATCAAAAACATAAAATGTAAGGGAGAGTGTGAAAATGTAGAGCTTTTGTCTGCACTCAGAATTAAGTTATTATCACCTTTAAATAGATTGTTATAATTATAAGATATTTCATGTAAGCCTTATGGTAACCACAAAGCAAAAACCTAGAGTAAATAACAAAAGATAAAGAGAAAGGAATCTAAGCATACGACTAGAGAAAATCATCAAAGCACAAAGGAAGTAAAGAGAGTAAGGAAAGAACAAAGAAACTACAAAACATCCAGAAAACAACAAAATGGCAATAGTAGGTCCATATCTATCAATAATTACTGTAAATGAAAACAGACTAAATGCACCAAAAGACAAAAAGTGGGTGAATGAATTAAAAGAAACAAGATTCAGATAAATGCTGTTTACAAGAGACTCATTTCAGCTTTATGGATGCCCATAGGGTCAAAGTGAAGGGATAGAAAAATTATTTCATGCAAATGGAAAACAAAAGAAAGCAGGTGTTTGATACTTATATCAGACAAAATAGACTTTACTAAAACTACAATCAGAGACAAAGAAGGTCAATATATAATGATAAAGTGGTCAATTTATCAAACTATATAACAATTGTAAATATATATGCACCCAACATTAAAGCATCTTAACATATAAAGCAAATATTAACAGATATGAAGGGATAAACAGACATCAAAACAATAGCAGAAGACTTCAATACTCCACTTTCAACAATGGATAGGTCACTCAGACAGGAAATACCATATGGACCTAACAGATATATACAAAACATTCCATACAACAACTGAAGAATTCACATTCTTTTCAAACACACATGGAACATTCTTCAAGACAGACCATGTTAAGCCACAAAACAAGTCTCAATAAACTTAAGATTGAAATTATATCAAACATCTTTTCTGAGCACAATGGTATGAAACTAGAAATCAATTACAAGAAGAAAACCAAAATTTATATATATATATATATATATATATATATATATATATATATATATAAATTTTTGTTTATATATATATATACACATATATACACACACATATATATATATATATATATAAATTTTTGTTTTCTTCTTGTAATTGATTATATATATGGAGATTAAATTGATTATATATATATGGAGATTAAACAATACGCTACTGAACAATCAATGGGTTGTGTATACAGAGGGTGCCAAAAAAACGTATACACATTTTAAGAACGGAAAGAACTGTATTAAAATTACGCTGATGGTAACCACTTTGAGCACCTCTTGTAATTGCAGAAGTCGAACGTGACTGGTATTCATCTTCTGTTATCGGTATATATTGAGTATTACAATTTTAATACAGTTTTTTCCTTTCTTAGAATGTGTATACATTTTCTTGGCACCCTCTGTATGTATACAATGAAATATTACTTAGCCTTTAAACAGAGGGAAAACTTGCCATTTGCAACAACACTGATTAACCTGGAAGGCATTATGCTAAGTGAAATAAGCTAGACAGAGATACACAAATACTGCATGGTATCATATATGGATGGAATATTAAAAAAAAAAGTCAAATTCACAGAAACACAAAGTAGAATGGGGGAAACGGAAAGGCTGGTAAAAAGCGTACAAACTTGCAGGTATAAGATGAATAAGGTCTGAGGATCTAATGTATAGTGACTATAGTTGATAACACTGTGTTGTATAATTGACATTTTCTAAGAGAGTAGAACTTAAGTGCTCTCACCAAAAAAAAAAAAGGTAAATATGTGAGGTAGGTGATGGATGACGGGAAATCCTCTCACAATGTATAACAAATCATCATGTTGTACACTTTAAAAGTATTATAATTCTATTTGTCAATTTGACCTCAATAAAGTTGAAAAATATATAAAAAGTCAAACCTCAAGGTTGACTTTTGAATGGACCTGAAGGAAATGAGGATATAGCTCTTGCACACCACTGCTGATTCAGTGATTTAGCAGTGATGTGCAAGAGATATATCCTCATTTAGGTCATAATCAAAATTTAGTAAAAAAGAAAAAGATTTAAATAAGTGAATTTTTAAACGTATCCTGAAAAATTAACTTTATTTGACATTTTTATTTCTATTTGACATTTTTATTTCATGGGGAAAGCTATCTATCCATATCATGTCTATTTGAGTTTTCTTTTGTTTTTCTTCATAAATAAGATAACCAGACATAAATGTTTTCCTGTTAATGGTAAAGCAAAATGATTCCTGGGCACTTGTAAAACCTGAGCACTTGTAAAACCTGGGCACTTGTAAAACCTTTTAAGAAGTAAACACAAAATTCTGAATAATTGAGAATGAGAATCCTAACACTTTAGAATATTAGAGTGGAAAGTAAGAAAGACTTGTTCAGCAAATGATTGTTTTCTACAGGAATTCTTTAAGATTTTGAGGTGATCGTGTTAGAAATTATAGTTGGGGACATGATATTGACCATTCTGTTACAATATAAATTATTAAGAAAAACAAATAGATATTTTTGTATTCCTTATGTTTTAATGCATAGTGTTATCAGTATCATGGTAATCCAGAATAGATAATTGTGGGATTTTCTTACAGTAAATGTGGCACTTACCCATCCGAAGGCACTCCAGAGATGCTTGGCCCCAGGTCTTTGTATATGAAGACTCAATATAGTAACAGTGACCATGGAAAGGAATCCACGCTGTGTGTTCTGACTCGGGGCACCTGCCAGGCAGTTGTGGAGGTTCAGTGGCAGGGATCTCTGTTAATAAAAAGACATTTACAATAAAGTAAAGCCTGAAGTTTCTGTAGTACTTAGAATAATATATTAGCAGCTATGGAAAATTTCATCACCTATCATTATTTTAAAAACTTCTAATGCTAATCATTTGGATCCACTATTTTTCTTATTAGGTTTTATCTTTCTTTTTCATTTTAAATATATTTCAGTAGAATGTATTATGGTTGCAATCCATCACACTCATAATTATGAATGTAGATCTATAGATATTTACAAAGATGGTAAGTTACCAAAAAAAAAAAAAAAAAAAAAAAAAAAAAAAAAAAAAGTTACCCCCCAAAATTTGCAAAGAGTCTGACTTAAAGACCCTCTTTTCCATTTTTGGGATCCTAACCTCTATAGAGCCATCTTAGTTATGACTGACATCTGTGATATAACTAAATGCTATAGTTAGAACTATGGGACTTTTTACCACTGTCCAATTCTACGACTGCTTTTTAGAACTGTATCACTGTAATATCACTGACTCTGATGAATATACATGTATTCTGATAAAATTATATTGATATAGCTGTGCTGTCAACATCAAAAGTAATCATAATTTCCTGGGGAATCTGATACAGATTCAGAGGATAATCTCGGTACTAAACATTCAGAAATTCTAAAGAGCAAATAAACTCTAGCAATGAAGAAAATCTTCTGTTTTGATCTATGTATATTTATTTATTACCAAGTCAGTCTTTTGTTAGGTGAAATAATATGTTTTATCTTATTCTTAAGCTCCCCAGGACATGTGGCTATTTAATAATATCGACAGTCTAATAATATCGACAGAAATAATATCGACTGTTTAATAATATCGACAAATTTCCTTATCGAGGAAATTTCAAGTCCCTTGATCGCTTTTGTGTATTCATTTACCATCTGATCTTTTGCAGAGAACAAAAAAACTTTCGTTGCAATGTGCTGTCTTCCAGTAGCCATCAAGATCCAGATAAACACATGCTGATTTCAGTTTGGGTTCATCAGCAGCCCAGTTGGTGTACCTCACCCTCCATTTATCAATCCAAACATATTCACCATTGGTCTGCAAGAACACAAACAACAATTAACATGGAGCCTTGCTTCATTTAGAAACTACCAGGAGAACCGAGTGAGGAGTTAAAAACATATTTAAGAATATGATTTGACAAAGAATCTTCAACATTTAGGAATTCTTAAAAAAATCGTAGATAATTTCTACCAATTCAAATTTAGTAAATGCAGCCTTACTTTAAAAAAACAAAAACAAAAAAAGGACTACCTTTTGGAGATCCTCATAAATCTTTGGAAAATAATTTGAAAAACTGACTTAAAAACCTATATCGTATTCGTTGAAACTCTTCTTACTTGTAAGCTTTCAGTGCAAAACAGAGGTTTTAGCTTCCAAACGAATAAAATATTTATCGTCACTGAAGTAATAGTCAAAAGTAAATAATTTTCATTGAACACATGGGCCCTGGAGAGAAACACATCTTTTCTAATCTTATTGTTCAGTTATTGAAACAGGCCAGGGACAAATGACTTAGGTAAGATCCCACGTGTGAAAAAAAAAGGAACTTAGGTCTCTTGCCTTCCAGTTAGGTGGTCTTTCAACTACAACTAATTATGATGGCATTTTTTAAAAAGCTGACTGTTTTATTCACTTTGCACACTGAGTTTCTTATTAAATTTAGTCAAACAAATTTATGACTGCATACAAATTAATAGATAACATGAAATAGTATTTATCAATAATATCCTTTTAACAACCTAAAAGAGATTTTATAGGTAATGCCTAAGAACACATGACATACACCATTAACCAGAGGAAATTGATTTTTTAAACAATTGTTCCATTTTTAACTGCATTCTTTAATTGACCAAGCCAATTACCATAGACTTAATGACAAAATCAAAAGCATACGTTATCTCGTTAGAATTTTGTAATATTCTACCACGTTTAATCAAATAATTCTTACATAATCAGTAACTCCATAGATGTAAGAAAGATAATAGTACTGTTTTAGGTATAAATATTGGTATAGTGGAAAGCTATTTAATCTTTCTAAAAATAAATAAAAGCCTATTTTAAACTCACAAGAGAATTGTAACCATGTCTATGAAAAGAAAACAAATGAATTATCAAGAGTATTGATTACTAAAAATAGTCAACACAGACATAAAAATGCCCAAGTTTAATCACAGAAATCACTAAGAAGCTACTTACTTTTAAATATCCACTTCCTTGCTTAGGAAGTGAATTGCACAACGCATAAATTTCTATTTCTGCATCATGGCATTAGAAGCGCTATAAAATCTGACACCAACCTACCTTCCAGTGTTATCCCCTTCTATCCTTTTTCTCTTCTTGGTACTCCTTCCTATGTTTCACCATCCCAGACTTCATCTATAAAGCTTGACTTTCTCTGAAAAGCCCTCTTGGTTCTCTTCCCTGGTACAAATGATCCCTTTTCTCTCCTCTCATAGCACTTTGCTTATACCTCTCATTGACACTTCTTGTATCATCCCTTGATTACTTGTTGATACCTCTGTTTCTTCTACTACCCTGTTTACCCGAAAATAAGACATAGCTGGACAATCAGCTCTAATGCGTCTTTTGGAGCAAAAATTAATTTTTATTTTACTATAAGACCGGGTATAATATAATATAATATAATATAATATAATATAATATAATATCGGGTCTTATATTAACTTTTGCTCCAATAGACGCGTTAGAGCTGATTGTCTGGCTACGTCTTATTTTCAGGGAAACAGGATATGAAGTTGGCTGGTTAACTAGCTAGATGGATGGATGTATGGATGGAGGATAGATGGATCACAAGGCATCAGAGAATGCTCACTTTAAAAATATTTTGGCAACTCCATCACCATTCTTAATTCTGTGGCTCATCTCTGACTCCACCCCATTCTTTGCCAGGCTTTCTTTCTCTGTCATGGAATACAGGGAATTGACTGCAATGAAATTTCTTACACATACATGGAAGCTCCACAACTTCAGGACTGATAGAAACTCTAAAATGGTTTGTCACAAAAAAATAAAAAATATCATCATCGCCCAGAAACTCTACCCCTGACCTACTTTCTTAATTCTAATGGCATAGTTGTAATCATGACACTAGAAAGAAATAAGTTAATAAATAAATAAACCTGTTTAGATGTAGAATTTAATTTTAATATTCAAAAGCAATCTGAGAGTTGTCTATCAATAAATGAATAAAGAAGATGTGGCACATATATACAATAGAATATTACTTGGCCACAAAAAAGAATGAAATCTTGCTATTTGCGACAACATGGATGGATTTAAAGAGTATTTTGCTAAGTGAAATAAGTCAGACAGAGAAAGACAAATATCGTATGATTTCATGTATATGGGAATGTAACAAATTAAACAAACAAACAAAACAAAACGGAAACAAATGTATAGATACAGAGAACAAACCAGAGGGGAAACAGTGGATGGGGGATGGGTGGAAAAGGTGAAGGGGATTAAGAAATACAAACTTCCAGTTATAAAATAAGTCACGGGGATGTAATGTACAGCATAGGAAATAGAGTCAAGAATATCATAGTAACTTTGTATGGTGACAGATGGCTACTAGACTTGTTGTGGTGATCACTCTACGGGTATATATAAAAGTTGAATCACTAACGTAATGTTGTATGTCAACTATAAGTAAAATTAAATTTTTGAAAAAGCAATATGAGAGTTAACATAAGTTAGAAAAATCTTCATTTGATTTCTAACATACATCACCAAGTTCTTAGATCCTGGAAGGCATTGGATCCTTGAGATATTGGGCCTTTTTCATGTTTGTATCATTCACATACCTTGGCACAGTTTCTTACACATAACAAGTGTTCAAGAGAATGAACAGGAAAAAAATCATATTCAATCACAATGTATCAATCATGTCAAGTTGCATACGTTTCCACATCTTACCAAGTTACTGTTCAGGCCGATCCACACAGGTTCATTAAATGTTTGCATTTGCATCCACACAAACGCATTACTATAGGGATCTAGAATGCTAGCGACAAGGGATTTGTGCATCTGGCAATATTTCTCTGCCTCAGGCCATTGTAACTTTAATTTCATGAGTGAATAGCTGCTTTCACCATATTTACTAAAACCATCTGTTGGAACTGTTGCTGGAGAATGAGGCAAGGAAGCGTCTGGAATAAAAAGATTTTCATTAGCATTATCAATAAACATTACTTGAGTGCCATTAGTACTCGACTACTGTATTTCATACATCATAAAAATAATCAGAATCCAAACCATCAGGTGTTAAAAATATTTTCATGAGCCATTTCACACCTGAAAGCAAAGCTCTAGTTTTGAATCAGTATGCCTGATTGAATTAAATAATTTCCAAACTGTATTTAGAATATTAAGGTAATTATGTGATCAAGTTTCTAAACTAAAGAAACAAAAAAATCTTGCAAATTCAATGAGATCTAGTATCTGGATGAAAGGAAGGGCACAGTTTAACCCCATCAATTAAAGAACATCTATCATTCCATTGTTACAAATCTTTATTTTTCCATTTGGGTCAAATCCTCAAGGTCAAGAACCGTTTCCTCTCCCTCCTCCTACATGTTCCACTCTGTCCATTAAGTTACATCTTATTTGTATCTATTTGACTCTATCTGTGAGTCCCTGGTTCCTTTAACCTTGATCTCAGGATCAAGCTGTACTCTTATTCATGATGTCCTGTGCCCTTCACCCAGGCCACCCATATTTCAGCCGTACTGATTCAGGGGCTGGAGCCCATTGTAAGCCAGAGTCATTTGGCTTTCTAATCTTGTCTCTTCCATCTACTATCATGGGTTTCTAATTACTGTTCTAGGTTCACCAATACTCTGAGCCACTTCCTGTCAAGACACCCCCAAAAGACCTTAGCATGCTTTAGTAATGCTCTGGGGAAGAGGTCAGCAAAATCTAGCTAGAGGGTAAAATCTGACCTGTGGTCTGTTACTGTTACCCATGAACTAAAAATGGCTTTTAAATGGTTGAAATATAATCAAACAATATTTCATGACATGTAAACATTCTATGAAATTCAAATGTGTGTCTCTAAATAAATGTGTGTCTCTAAATAAAGTGTTCCCGGAGCACAGCCACGCTTATGTTTTTATGTATTATATGATTGTCCATGATTACAGCAAAGTTGAGTAGTTGCAAGTGAGACTGTATGTCCTTCAAAGCCTAAAATATTTGCGATCTGTCTCTTTACAGGAAAACGCTTGCCGACCCTTGATGTAGGTAGGGTTCTAGATATCTTTGCCTTCCGATTTTGTCTTGGCCACTTCTCTGCCTATTCCTCTACGGACCAACCCAATCCACCCGGCCTTGTTCTGTCACTACACAAATGCCAAACTTTCTTTCGATTATGCTGGTAAGGCAACAACTTGAATTCAGCAAGTGAAGGCAGTTTCCCCTTTCTTCTGCTATTGCTGCCACCTCGTGTTGGTAGAATATCATTAAACCAAGAGACCCAGGCCAGCATCCTCAACATGGTACAGCTTCAAAAAGGAAAGTTGACAGGTCTTATCATTTCCTGGCGTGGGGAGATCTGCGTTTGTATTTACAAACATCACTGGGAATTTTTTGGACCACTAAAAGTGGCAAAAGAGGTCAAGCTAAAAAAAAAAGTTTCATCGAAGGCTGTAAGGCTGTATACAACTAGGCAACTTAGCTCATCTATCCAATTTGCTTGTTTATTAAAACATTCTTAGAAAAATTATTAAGTAAAAACCTAATATTGAGAAGTTATTTTCAAGTGGTTAGATTATGGGTAATATTGCTCTTCTTTATGTTTTTCCATATTAGTTAAATTTCAACAAGAACATATGTATTTTTTAAATAGTATTTTTTATTCACATTTATTCACACATATTTGTGATAATATAATATAGTATAATATAATACAATGTATATAGTGTATATATGTACATACTATGTAGAGAGCAAAAATGCAGAAAAATACAATAAATGAAGGAACTAAAAATCACCCTGAATCCCACTATCCAAATATAAGCACTGTTTCTATTTTGATGTGTTTCCATTGTCCTTTTTTGTTCTTACCTTTTAAAGGGAGTTCATAGTGAGTTTTTTTGCATAATTGATATTCTATAAAATTTTATATTCTGCCTTTTTCTCTTTAATGCTGTGCACCTTTCTGAAGCCTAAAGTCATTAAAAATCTTCCAAATCTTCTTATTGGTGGGAAATATTCTGTCACTTATGTTTATAATAAAAAGAAAAAGATTTTAAAGAAGTGTGTGCATCCTCATGCAGTCTGAGAAGGAACCTCCCCACTTCGCCCCAAGAACAGAGGCTTGGATGGCATTTCTATGGCGTTACTGGGCCTATGATCCCGGTGCTGGGGGGCCTCGTGTACAGAGAAAAGTGACAATGGCCTCTACCGGCTTTTGGATTAATAGAAAGTGAGAATGTCTGCAGTACTTTACAATCATCTACAAATATCTTAAGAGATTTTCAGTCTTCACTGGTATTAGTCATGAGATAGCATTAGTTCCCTGATTCTCCGGAAAGTATAGAAAGACCTGTTGGATCTGGGAGAACAAGTACATTTGAACTCACATTCACCCTCTAAGAGCTGTAGTCAGGATGAAGCACCCAGCCCCTTTTCAACCCTCATCTCGAACCTATTTTCTTAATTTCTGATCTTCTTGTGGTAGCTAGACATTTTTTTTCCAGTTTCACTAGAAACTGAAATGTGTACAACCATAATCTGGACTCTCAGTAACTATCCACAGACTCTGTTTTATTTTTATTTAATTATGCTCAGGCTTCCTAAGATGAAAAAGGGAACACAAATCAGATATCTCTATTTTTTTAAGACACGGACTATAGAACAAGTAATGGGGCATATATGATGTTTTAGGCTCACGTTTCTCATAGATGTTTCTCAAATTATGCAAGTTAAACTGAGGCATTCTTGCTCTGACATTTTTAAAAAAGGTACAGGTAAATCCATAATTTCTAACAAAATTAGAAAGAGTTTCAGCTTCAAGTTTAGTCTACACAAAACTTTCTGGTAATGGATGAATGGGCATCCTCCTAATAAATTAGAGAAAACATCACCCCTATTGTCTGTCACAAGCATACACAGATTAAAGTGAGAATGAAATCTGTTGATATGAAAGGGAATGGTCATTTTTTAAAAATAAGTCTTCATTTTTTTAAGCACTTTCCTGTTCACAGCAAAACTGAGGAGTTCATTTAAAAAGAAAAAAATTTAAACCCCAGCTCTTGTAGACATGTGAGGTTTGGTAGAACTTACCAGGAGATGTGTGGCATATATAGCCTCGTTTACTGTCACAGGTGTCATCCATCCATTTTCCTGCCACTTTAGATTTCCCTCCAATAATAACAACACAGTCAGCCTGTATATTTAGGGAGCAAAGTGGGGAGAGGGAGAGAAATTGTGAATCAACAATTATTTAAATCATCTCATTAATAAGCCAAAAGTATCCCTCACCCCTAACCTTCAAATTTTAAGATTGTCCTCACTCACCTACAGTATGTTCTATTCATCCCTACTTTCCAAACACATTACTCACACTGAACTTTGGCTATTTAATTGAAAACCAAATGGAGTTGGGTACATTTTGGAGACATGTCTGAGAAACTTTGCTATCAGAAATTTCATTAATTCCCCAGTCCAACTGCTAACACAGTTTGCACTACAGTTAATTTCTTCTCAGCTTCCCTGCCTCCAGCCTCATTATCCTTTGGGCCTCAACCATTAGGAACCCCCCCAATCCTACATTTCAGAGATTCTCTCATACCCTTGTCCCTAACTGGCTATTTTTATCTTCCATTGTCCTGGCTCAGAGACTCTGCTCTAGTTCCAAAAACATGTATGCAACAAGCATGTTTCCACCACCAAATGCATTTGAAAAGTTCTCTCCACTCCTTTTATCAAACTATTTAATCTTTCCCTTTTTCAAGTCCTGAAATTATAATAACACAGTATGTATTTTGGTCCCATTTTCATGAAATAAAAACTTTATATTTTTATGCACACTAAACAAAAGTCTAGAGATAAAAGTAACAAAAAATTAAGGTTTTCTTTGTTTGTTTGTTTTTTACCTCTGAGGGATGATATTGCAGATTTTGTTTCTGTTGTTTCTGAAATTCTTCATATTCTAAAAACTAAACAATTGGGTAACAAAGATATTTTTTGCTTTACATAAAATTGACCTCTCGCTCCTGAAATCTTTCTGAGCAAACTCTATCTCACTCCATTCTACTTTAACTTCTTCAGTAAGTTTTCAGCCCTCAGTGATGTAATAATAAGGATTCAAAGAATTTCTCCACAGAAAATCACTTACCCACCACAAAAACAGATCTACTCTGCACAAAGCGACCAAATTAATTCTCGTAAAGATGCCATTTTGATCAGGTCATTTTCCTGCTCAAACCTTTTTTCATTGTCCATCTGACAAAATCCAAACTCTTTCATAGGGCATCTAAATTTCTCTATTTTCTGCTTCCCACCTTCAAAGCTTATTCCTTCTTCTTTTCTGCATAAAACCCCTGCCACATCCAAAGCCATTTATCCCTGACCAAACCTACCTAGTGCCTTTTTCGTGAAGATTTTATTCACCTTGCTCACTTAAGAGGGCCTTCCCTAGCCTCTTACCAAATTCCCCTGATCATTATGTTTTAAACTTCTTGAGTAAAAGACCCCTAGCTGATTCATATTCCTTCACTCCATTCACAAAGGGTTCCACAGATATGTGTTGACTGATGAGATTCTTCCACCCCATAGTAAATTTCTTTCCTCCTAACTACTACAGTGCTTTATAGCTGACGATAATTATGCACTTTGCTTTCTTTACTGTCTTCTTTCTTATATAAGACTTGTGGGCTAGCTTAAGTGTGAGCTGCTTTAAGGTAAGAACAAAATCTTATGTTTCTTCGTGTTTTCACAATGCTCAGTACAGTGTTTAACATTGATTAGTTCACTATTCAATCATATAAGATTAAAAGTAGTTAAATAAAGAAGCAATCATCTGTCTCTTGGGTTAAAGCACTTAGCACAGTATTTGACACGTAGTAAGCACTCTGTAAATGTGAGCTTAATGATGATGATGATGATATCTTAGAAGTAGTAAGAGCTTCCAGACCTATACCCCAAATACTACAATAGCTTCAAGAGCTTACGGGCAGCTAAAATAGTCACAGGGAAATAAAGTACAGCATAGGGAATATAGTCAACAATATTATAATAATTATGTGTGGTGAGTTGGGTACTAGATTTATTAGGGTGAGACGTGGAAGGAGTTTGGAGGGAAGAGTGAAAAAGGTAAAGGGATTAGGAAGTACAAATAGGTAGTTACAAAATAGTCTCTGGGATGTAAAGTAAAGCATAAGGAATATAGTCAATGATATGGTAATAACTATAGTACCAGGTGGGTACTAGACTAGTCAGGGGGATTATTGCTTCAATTATATAAATGTCTAACCACTATGCTGTACACCTGAAACTTATACACAATGATACTGAATGTCAATTGTAATTGAAAAAAACATACATAAATAAATAAATTTTTAAAAATAATTTAGGGGCAGCTGACACACAAACAAGTTGATAATTCTGGATTGCAGTGTACCTTTGACTACAAGAGAGGTCCACACTGGAGCTGGTTTTCCCTATCCCTCACTGCCATCACCACCTGCCCCCAAGCTGAAGAATGCTTAACTGAATTTGTACCCGTTGTCAAGGCTGGCTCAGTCTACAACAGTTAAAATCTGTAAGAATGTATCAGATCAAACAGTACTCTGGTGGATTTTTCACAGAAGATGAATCGCTAAGAT